>NC_134539.1:59559166-59877500 GCF_050624435.1 Tenrec ecaudatus | reverse complement strand
CAGGACGTGGTGCCCCAACTGACTGGACTGGAAAACACTCCTAAAGGCCAACAAATGATCCTTCAACTAACTACAAGCTTTTCTTTCTTTGTTTTGGGGTTTTTTTGGTCATTGGTTTGTTGTATATTGTTGCTTGGTTTTGCTCTGTCTTGTTTTTGTACATGTTATTATCTCCGCAGGTCTGTCTAAATAAGATAGGCTGGAAGAACAATCCGGAGGAGAAAACAATGGGACTGACAGTTCCAGGGGGACATGGGAGAGGGGAAGGTGGGGGGAAAGGAAGTGGTGTTAACAAACCCAGTGACAAGGGAACAACAAGTGATCCAAATCGGTGGTGAGGAGGGTGTGGGAGGCCTGGTAGGGCATGAACAAGGGTAATGCAACAAAGAGGAACTGATGAAACCCTGGTGGGGTCTGAGCATGATAGTGGGACAGGAGGAAAGTCAAGGGAAATAGAGGAAAGAGCTGGGAGGCAAAGGGAATTTATAGAGGTCTAGATAAAGACATGTACATATGTAAATATATTTATGAGGATGGGGAAATAGATCTATGTGCATATATTTATACATTTAGTATTAAGGTAGCAGCAGGACATTGGGCTTCCACTGAAGTACTCCCTTAATGCAAGAATACTTTCTTCTATTACATTGGCATTCTGTGATGCTCACCTTCCCGACACAACCACTGAAGACAAAGCAGGTGAATAAGCAAATGTGGTGAAGAAAGCTGATGGTGCCCAGCTATCAAAAGATATAGTGTCTGGGGTCTTAAAGGCTTGAAGGTAAACAAGTGGCCATCTAGCTCAGAAGCAAGAAAGCCCACATGGGAGAAGCACACCAGCCTGTGCGATCACGAGGTGTTGAAGGGATCAGGTACAAGGCATGATCAGAACAAAAAAATCTTACTGTAGTGAATGAGGGGGGGAGTGCAGAGTGGAGACACAAAGCCCTCTTGTTGGCCACTGGAGATCCCCTTGCAGAGGGGTCTAGGGGAGGAGATGAGCCAGTCAAGGTGTGATGTAGCACTGATGAAGAATACAACTTTCCTCTAGTTCCTTATGTAGCACCGATGAAGTTCCTAAATGCTTCCTCCCCCCCCCCCCACTATCATGATCCAAATTCTACCTTCCAAGTATGGCTAGACCAGAGGATGTACACTGGTACAGATAGGAACTGGAAACACAGGGAATCCAGGGAGGATGACCCCTTCAGGACCAGTGGTGTGAGTGGCAATCCTGGGAGGGTAGAGGGAGAGTGGGTTGGAAAGGGGGAACCAATTTCGAGGCTCTACATGTGACCTCCTCCCTGGGGGACGGACAACAGAAAAGTGGGTGAGGGGAGACGTCGGACAGGGAAAGATATGACAAAATAATAATTTATAAATTATCAACGGTTCATGGGGGTGGGGGGGTGAGGGAAGGAGAAAAAAGAGGACCTGATGCCAGGGGCTTAAGTGGAGAGCAAATGTTTGAGAATGATGAGGGCAATAAATCTACAGATGTGCTTTACATTATTTATGTATGTGTGGACTGTGATAAGAGTTGTATGAGCCCCTAATAAACTATTTTTAAAAAGAAAAGAAAAGTGCACCGCAGCTGTCAGAGCCGTGTGCCAATGCAGTGGTAAGTTGTCACGTGGGGAAGGTGGCAAACACCCCTCCAGGGGTGCTGTGCTTTCATCCTACTGTCGGACAGGGAGCCCTAAACCCCCACCGGGGCTGAGACATGCTGGGTGAGCATCGGCTTCTACTGTCTTTGACCAAGAAAGAACTCCTTTGAGAACCAGTTCTCAGGAGCTGCCCACGAAGCTTTTTGCTTATTCATTAAGATTCATCCTACCCCACCCCACCCCACCCCCTCCCAGGAACCTGTTGCACCTTGTTGGAGAGGAGGAAAGGGTGGATTGGGGCCTTCAGGATAAACTGCTCAAAGATCTAGCTGGTGTATCAGACTGCGTGGAATCTTCCCTGCACTCTGCCGGGCTCGGCCGTGGCAGACACTGGACACTGGGCTCCACCTGGTGGCAGTCACGGCCACCAACATCAGGAATAGCCGGAATGGAAGCGGTCTCCCTGCATGGCTATCCCTTCCTGTCCTTTCCTCAGAACTGGACTTGAGGGGGGTAAAAAAAAATCATATAAAACAGTCAAGGTAGCTTTATGACAAAGATTACATTAAAGCAATGTATAAATTGGGGAGCGACATAAAAGAAAGAAGCCAGCCGCCAGATCTAACTATTATTAATATGTTGGCATATTTGCTCCAGTGTTTTTCTCTGCACGTTATGGTCACATCCAGGAGCCTGAGTGTGTAACTCTCTCTCTCTACCTACCTACTTGTACACACACACACACACACACACACACACACACATCTGAGGGGCCTTCAAGAAGCTTATGGGAAAATCCCATTATCTTTTAATTCCTTAGTCTCACACACTTTTGAAGCCCCCTTGTAGGAAATCACTTCTGTTTAAATAGAATAAACCTCTATAAATGCCCTTTGCCTCCCAGCTCTTTCTTCTATTTCCCTCGACTTTTCTTCTGTCCCACTATCATGTTCAGTCCCCACCTGGGTTTCAGCAATTCCTTTGGTTACATTACCCTTGGTCACACCCCCTACCAGGCCTCCCACACCCTCCTCACCACCGATTTGGATCACTTCTTTTTCCCTTGTCCCTGGGTTTGTTAACACCACTTCTTTTTCCCCCACCTCCCACTCTCTCATGTCCCCCTGGAACTGTCGGTCCCATTGTTTTCTCCTCTAGATTGTTCATCCAGGCTATCTTATTTAGAATGACGTGCGAAGATAATAACATGCACAAACACAAGGCAAAGCCAAGCAATAATATACAACAAAACAACAACAAACCAATGACGAAAACAAAACAAAATACAACAAGAAAGAAAAACTTGTAGTTAGTTCAAGGATTGTTTGTTGGTTGTTAGGAGTGTTTTCCAGTCCAGTCTGTTGGGGCACCACACCCTGGCCTCAAAGTCCACCTTCAGCATATCTTGGGGACCTAGCTGCTCAGATAAAGGCATGTACATATGCAAATATATTTATATATGAGGATGGGGAAATAGATCTATGTGCATATATTTACAGGGTTAGTATTAAGGTAGCAGAAGGACATTGGGCTTCCACTCAAGTACCCCCTCACTGCAAGAAAACTTTCTTTTATTACATTGGCATTCTATGATGCTCACCTTCGCGACACAACAGCTGAAGAGAAAGCAGGTGCATAAGCAAATGTAAGAAAGCTGATGGTGCCTGGCTATCAAAAGATATAGTGTCTGGGGTCTTAAAGGCTTGAAGGTAAACAAGTGGCCACCTAGCTCAGAAGCAACAAAGCCCACATGGAAGAAGCACACCAGCCTGTGTGATCACGAGGTTTCGAAGGCATCAGTTATCAGGCATCAAAGAACAAACAATCATATCATTGTGTACTCACCTTCATGATACAATTTCTGAAGACAAATTGGTGCATAAGTAAATGTGCTGAAGAAAGCTGATGGTGCCCAGCTATCAAAATATATAGTGTCTGGGGTCTTAAAGACTTGAAGGTAAACAAGTGGCCATCTAGCTCAGAAGCAAGAAAGCCCACATGGAAGACGCACACCAGCTTGTGTGATCATGCAGTGTCGAAGGGATTAGGTATAAGGCATCATCAGAACAAAATATCTTACTGTAGTGAATGAGTGGGGGAGTGCAGAGTGGAGACCCAAAGCCCATTTGTAGGTCACTGGACATCCCCTTACAGAAGGATCTTGGGGAGGAGACAAGCCTCAGGGTGCAATCTAGCCACGATGAAAAATACAACTTTCCTCTAGTTCCTAAATGCTCCCTCATGATCCAAATTCTACCTTGCAAGTCTGGCTAGACCAGAGGATGTTCACTGGTTTATATAGGAACTGGAAACACAGGGAATCTAGGGCGGATTCCTTCAGGACCAGTGGTGTCAGTGGCGATACTGGGAGGGTAGAATGAGGGTGGGTTGGAAAGGGGGAACTGATTACAAGGATCTGTATGTGACCTCCTCCCTGGGGGACGGACAACAGAAAAGTGGGTGAAGGGAGACGTTGGACAGGGCAAGATATGACAAAATAATAAATTATCAAGGGTTCATGAGGGAGGGGGGAGGGGGTAGGAAGGGAGAAAAAAGAGGACCTGATGCTAGGGGCTTAAGTGGAGAGCAAATGTTTTGAGAATGATGAGGGCAATAAATGTACAAATGTGCTTTACACTATTTATGTATGTGTGAACTGTGATGAGAGTTGTATGAGGCCCTAATAAAATGATAAAATATAAATAAATAGAATAAACCTTAATTATCACACTCCGAGTGGTATTCAAAAATGTTAAAAGCAGGCTCAATTAGTTCTTGTTTCCTCTTCTTCCTTCCTGCAGAGTTTACATTCATCGCTCCAGTCTGTTCCTTGACACCCCGAAGAGACTTCTGGTTATCTTCTTAAACCTGCCTGTAAAAGGCGGTGAAGAAAGCAGATGGTACCCGGCTATCAAAAGATATAGCATCTGGGGTCTTAAAGGCTTGAAGATAAACAAGCGACCATCTAACTGAGAAGCAACAAAGCTCACATGGAAGAAGCACATCAATCTGTGTGATCGTGAGGTATCGATGGGATCAGGTATCAGGCATCAAAGACAGAGAACAAAAAAATCATATCAATGTGAATGAGGGGGAATGTGGAATGGGGCCCCAAAGCCCATCTGTAGACAATTGGATGTCCCCTTACAAAAGGGTCACAAGTAAGAGACAAGCCAGTCAGTGTGCAGTATAGCACTGATGAAATACCCAATTTTCCTCTAGTTATTTAATGCTTCCTCCCCCCATTATCATGATCCCAATTCTACCTTAAAAATCCGGCTAGACCAGAGCATGTACACTGGTGCAGATAAGAGCTGGAAACACAGGGAATCCAGGAAAGATAAAGCCCTCAGGACCAATAATGAGAGCAGCAATACCAGGAAGGTAGGGGGAAGGTGGGGGACGGGCAGAAAGGGGGAACCAATCACAATGATCGACATATGACCCCCCTCCCCCAAGGGGGGGACAAACAACAGAAAAATGGGTGAAGGGAGCCAGCAGTCAGTATAAGACAAGAAAAAAACCAACAATTTATAAATTATCATGGGCTCATGAGACAGGGAGAATGGGGTAGGGAGAGAGAAAAATGAGGACCTGATATCAAGGGTTCAAGTAGAAAGAAAATGTCTTGAAAATGATGATCACAACTTATGTCACAAATGTGCTTGACACAATGGATAAATGGCTGGATGGTGATAAGAGCCCCCAATAAAATGATTCCAAGAATCTGCTTGTACTTCACCCTTCCCTCATCTCTCCTCTCAATCCAGGTGCCCTGGGAGCTTTTGACCCAGAAAACAAAGTGCTCACTTCTGGTGGACACAGCTTTGGTGAGGCATGGGGGTTTTCAGTCTTGGGTCACCTTGGGTCACTCAACGTAGATGGTCTCTCTTATATAAAGCCTGGCCCGGCGTTCTCATTCACCGTGTACTCTACATTCCTTGAACTGCTAAGTACATTTCCTTCTTCACTCCACCTCTGAATTGTAGATTGCTACTATTAGGTGCCCATGAGTCCCATGGTACTCAGGGTGCCCCACACAACAGACTCGCTGTCCGTCCCGGCGCCATCTTCACTGTTGTCACCTTTGAGCACTGACGGCTGCAGTCACTGGGTCAACCCAGTGCATGAAGACCCTTTCTCTTTTTTTGTTACAAAATATGATGTCCTTTTCCAGGGATAACATGTCTAAAATACATGTTACAAAATATGATGTTCTTCCTTGATAACATGTCTAAAATACATGAGACGAATTCTCGTTGTCTTAGACTTGGGGAGAATTCTGGATGTACATTGTCCAACACAGATTTATTGGTTCTTCTGGAGTCTGTGGTGATTTAAATATTCTTTTTCATGACCATCATTCAAAGACATCAATTCTTCTCCATTCTTCCGGATGCATGCCAAATGAACCCCAGCTCACTGCTGTGGAGTCCATGCCAAGGCACAGTGATCCGATGGGACAGGCCAGCACTGCTCCTGTGACTCTACAAGCCTGTAACACTTGACGGGAGGAGAAAGCCCCATCTTTCTTCTGAGGAGCGGCTGATGGTTTCGAACTTTGGACTTTGAGGATAGCGGCGTATCCACTATGCTCGCAGAGCTTCCAGGTGTATTCAAAGTGATTGAAAATGGCGCGACTCTTATGTGAGAACCTGGCATTGCCCAAGGGCCACACCAGAAGGACTGGACGTGGAAGCCCAGCTGAACGAACTGAGCCCGACCTCAAAACTACCTGTTGCCCTTGCACTCAGGACTGAAGTTTCCTAGTGGGAGAGGAGGCAAATGACCACCAGGAATCCCTGGCTTAGCGGGTGTCCAATGAAATGGGGACCCGGTACCACCATATATTCGCTATCTCAATGTCCTCGCTGCATTAATATGATAGGCATTAGTCTGATAGGTAAGGATCCGCCCTTGTAAGGAAGGTGATAGGAAGGTGTCCCTTAGCACCAACCGTTATGCTCAATGTCAACAGAGCTCAGTCGTGTAAGAATTCAATCTGCAAAGTACCACCTCAGGGATTACAGGTTGCACGCAGCTGGGCTGTACTCTCTCATAAACTCCCCTTTTCAATTGTACCTTCAATTCTGTGCTGTTGGATAAATGACTGATGTTATTGATGGAATTGCCTTATACTTCAGGGGTTGATCAATAATGTTTGCTTTTCTCTTCGCCGTAAGATGCTCATTAGATTGCTAACGTAAATCAGTGGTGTGTACAACTCCAGGGTGAGAAGATGGACTCTGGGTACCCTCCTGGTCCAGGCCCCAATCCAAGAACACTTGGTCCTGACGACATAGCCTTGGTACTCGCCTTCACGAGGGGACCACGGAAGGTAAGCGCGCTACAGCCAAGCGTGATGAACACAGCAGATTGTGGCCGGCTATCAATTGGAATAGTCTCTTGGGCCTGTATTCAAACGAGCAGCCATCTAAGTAAGGCGTCAACCAAGTCCACAGGGAGAAGCACACCAGCCTGTGTGATCCAAAGATGATGACCACCAAATCCAAATATGGAGGGGAAAGTATCAGAGCTTAAATTGTGAACAGCTCCATTTGTAGAAGGCTATGGAGGACAGTGAGAGCCCCAAAGCCATCTGCAGAGTGCCCTGTCGGGTTTAGCCTCGGGGCCATCCCCTCTGGGCACAGGCAGGGACTTAGACAGCTTTGTTATCAGACAGAAAGTTTCCTAAACTTTACTATGGGGGATGGGGCTACTCTATGATGTGGTCCTGGGTCAGCTGACCTCCCTCTTGACCCAACCTGCATTTGTTCTTGCTTTCCATATTTCTCGCTTGCTCCATGGCAGAAACTTTCACTCTGGCTTATTTTAATACTGCTGGCAGTCAATTCTTTCCTACTCTCTATTTTATTATTATTTTCTTTCTGTATTGTTTTTTATTGCTTTTGTTAGTTTATGAAGCACAGGAGAGGCTGCATAGAGATAATAACTGATTAAATGGTTTATTGGGGAACAGGGGGAAGGTGAAGGGATTTAAGGAGTAAACATTGAATGTGGGAGGGGGAGGGAGCACGAGGACGGGTTGGGATGATGTTTATACAACCTTTTTAAAAAGCGCCTTCACTATGGAAGTGTATGATATAAGAATTTTATATTGATAAAACGATATTAAAAATACCATGGCTTGAGTCAGGGGCATCTTAGTCCTCAATGGGACCTCTTTGCTGTTTAACACTTTAAAGAGATCTTTTGCAGCAGATTTTCCCAAAGTGCTATGTTGTTTGATTTCTTCCGTGAGAGTTGATTATGGATCCAAGTAAAATGAAATCCTTAAAAAATAAATGAAATCCTTCAGGACGTCAGTCTTTTCTGTTTCGCATAATGTAGTCTATCGGTCCAGTTGTGAAGATTTTGTTTTTGTTACATTATGTGCAATTGTATCTTAATCATATCCTCCTTTGCAATTCCTCCTGCTCTCTCTTGTATCATTATTCCATTTGACGAGGTATCATTTGGACAGAGAAGTCAGAACTCTCTGCGGAGAGCTAACCATGAAAGGAGCCGTCAGCAGAGGTCCAGTAAAGAATATCTTAGGCAGAAGGATGAGCATGCTCAAAGGCTCCCAGGCAGACATAGTCTTGGGAATGAATACAAAGCGACCATCTGTGTGTGAGGAAAAGTGCCGTGCAGTTACACATCTTGTTGCTAGCCAAAAGGCAAGTGGTTGAACCCACCAGTCACTTCATGGGAGGAAGAAAAGCAAAACCAAACAGGTGACCTGCTCCTGCAAAGAGGGGCAGCCTCGGACAGGTGACCGCTGCAGCAGTTCTGCTCGGCCCCGCCCTGTGAGGCCCCAGGAGTCGGAACTGACTCGTTGGCACACAACAAAACCAGGTGGCATCTTCTTTCAGGTCTGACAAGTAAAGTGGAAAGAAATAATTAATGAACTATTTCATATGACTTTCTGAGGGTCACTCTATTCTGATTCCAGAAGATGAGAATGTAGAATTAATTAGATCAGATCCAACTTGACCCTTTCTAAACTAATGAGGGGGCTGATACCCAAACCGATGGCGTCAGTGTGCGGCGACAGTGTGTATGTTGCAGCAGGATGCATGCCAGGAGGTAAGGAAGTAATTGCTTTTCATACGAACCTTGGCTTCGCCTTTCAATTCTTCAGTCAGTTCTCCATTCCTTGCATTTCTAAATGGTTATTTTTTTACTCTGCGTCTCAATCTTCATGCTTCCTTAAGGACACTGAGGAACTTATTCAAGAAGGAGATGTCCATACTGGGCTTGAAGGAGGAGTCTTCCAGGCAGACATAAAATGGAGGAACTGACAGCAGAGAAAGCAGTGTGTTCAAGGGCATGGACACGGGGACAGTGGTGGAGATTCCAGAGGACCTTTTGGCTGGAGATTGGGGTGCGTGGTGAGGAGGTCAGCAGAGGCAGAAAGATCAAGGTGGGTATCTAAGGTTGATTAAGGCACTTGGATTCTATCTCAGAGGGTGAGAGACAGGGGAGGTTTCTAAGTAGGGCCTTGGCAAGTCAGAATGGATGGGACGATGGCGGAAAGCAGGAGGCCCGCTGAAGCATTGCCTCAGATGCAGGTGCCAGGATTAGGGCAGTGGTGATAGGAATAGCTTAAGAGAGGAAAGATAGGAGAAAGAAAACAGTGCGAGACCTGCAGGACTCTAGGTGGTAACAGAATGGATGTAGGGGACGGGGGGGTGGGGTGGGGATACGTCAGGATTTTGCAATTTGCAAGCAGGAGTAACTTCAGGATGGAGGTGCTACCTGCTGAGACAGGGATACCCGGAGAAGGGACAGGATGGGCAGGTTGGTCGAGAAAGCGTAGGGGTGCTGAGGATCTCTAATTGGTTCCATGGACAGCTCTAACGATTTCCAGATCTAGAAAACGAACACAAGCCCCCAATCATTGACAAGTTGATTCTGATTCATAGCGACCCTATAGGATAGAGCAGAAATGCCTCATAGCATTTCCCAGGCTGTTTAAGTGTTTCTGGAAGTAGACTTTCTCCAAGTGTCTTTCTCCCAGAAGCTAGCGGGTTTGAACCACAGGCCTTTTGGTTAGCAGCTGAGTGCCCTAACTAATGTGCCCCCAGGGTTCCTTTATGGATCCCTGGAGGCCTTGACTTTGGCTGCCTTCAGTCAGCTGAGGAGCTATAGATTCTCGGGCCCACCGGCTGTACTGCACCTAATGGAGAAGTTCAGGAGGCTGCATTCTGAATGAGCCTTGCAGGGAACTCAGGGTAGGTAGTCAGGTGACCACATCTGAGCCAACACTGCATTAAAGCTATGGTGCATCCGTGCTGGGGGATGAGATAAGAGCGCCCTCTGCTGCCAGTAAGGTTTAGACTTCCTGCGTTTATGATGCTTCAACGCTGATTATTCATTCATTCAGCAAAGAAACAAGAGGCCAGGGGAGAAGAGTGAGAAAAAGGCGTAGCCTTATTCAAAAACCTCTGTGACCCTTTCAGTCTATTGAGAAGTTGTTGTTGTTAGTTGGTTCTGATCCGCGGCCAGCCTATGTACAACACCTGAACGGAACACTGCCCGGTCCCGCGTCATCCTCACGACGATTATGTTTGAGCCCATTGTTGCAGACACCGTGTCAACCCATCTGCACGAGGGAGAAAGAGCGTGACAAAGCTCACCCGTGTCCAGTGACAGGCACTCTCTCCACTCTGGGTTACAATCATACCTTCCCAATGTCACCCAGTCCCTCCATACCGCACCGGGCTTCTATGTGACCATAGTGTGGCCTGAAGCCAAGACACAGGCGTTTGCATTCCCCAAGGAGTTCATTGATAGGAGATGAGGCCCTGAAAATCCCGAGGGATCGATTGTGATTAGAGTTTCCTGGATATGGTGAGTGGATTTTTGGTGCCTAAGATAATGATCATTTTCAAGAACAATTGACAACAGGTAGGCAACCAGGAGGCGTGATTCTTCAACCGGATGTCTACAGTTCTAATGAAGAAGTTTTACACATTTGTGCTGGAGACGATTGCTCCAATTCTATTCAACACGTTTATTGTGAGACCTCCAAAGGCATCATCTCTCTGCTGTGAGAAAGATGATATGACTGTAGTTTAGGGACTAATATCCATGGCACATATATTCACACTCGTAGATCACTATAATATCCTCATCATGAGACAGCTTTGTGCTTAGAATACTACCAATAATAAAGGCCACTTACATGCTAGTTATAATTGGATCACACACTATCACCATCTTCAGATGGACGAGACTTTGTGCTTGCCGACTACTCTCCTGCTGGTGAGTAAATTCCTGTCCTTAGTGCTCTGTCCTGCACGTTGGACCACACCTGAAGCAGGACAGAGAAAAGGACTCTAATGAATATGGTAAGTGGATTTTGTTTGAGGATCAAACGAGGATCCTGCTAGCTGAAACATTAATGGCAGGCCCAAAGAACCAGTGCATGTCCTTTGCCCACCTGATAGCTACATGGTGAATGGAGACCTTTCTTAGATGTCCTGGTAGTTATACAATGTGTTGTAAATTTGAGAGGATTATGAGTTTACCTGTCAATCAGGTAATGAGGCCTCGGTGTGGGCATGGCTTTCTCCTGAGGATTCTGGGAACTCCTGGATTCCTCCTTGGAGGTGAGAGACACTCAATAGCTCAGCTCACTCCCTGGGAGACATTGCAGCTGACAAGACACATGGAACTACCCTGGTGCCCTGAGCTGAAGGAGTCACGTGGAGACCCCTGCTAGCACTGAGATGCCTTTACTGCCACTGGGTCCACAAGACTTTTCACCCACTGGCTTGTGAGATTCCTGCATTTGGCGTCATTGCATGTGTTGCATGAGTCTGAAGAGGGATTCATAGGCTGGTACTGATATATGGGCTAATATTGGACTTATGGGCTTGGACTGGACTGGGCTTGGATGCTTTCTTAAAATATATAATTGCTCTTGTATATAAAGCTCTTTCTTATGCACATATGAGTGTCTCTGAATTTGTTTCTTTAGTCCAGTGGTTCTCAACCTTCCTAATGCCGCAACCCTTTCATACGGTTCCTCATGTGTGGTGACCCCCAACCATAACATTATTTTCATTGCTACCTAATAACTGTCATTTTGCTAGTTATGAATCATAAATATCTGATATTCAGGATGTATTTTCATTGTTACAAATTGAACATAATTAAAGCATAGTGATAAATCACAAAAACAGTATGTAATTATGTATTGTGAAATATTTATTTCTAATGACAAGTAAATGAAATTTTGTCTGAAGTAGGGTGTAGCATGGGTAACAGTCTTTACTCTGGGTACTTATATGTGCGTGTATCTGCATGTGGGCGGACCTGCCTGGAGACGGATAGAGAAGCAGTGTCTCAATTCCTAAGACCATGGGAAATATGTGTTTTCTGGTCTTAGGCGACAACTGTGAAAGGGTCGTTTGACCCCCCCCAATGGGGTCGCGACCCACAGGTAGAACCGCTGCTCGAGTCTACCCAAACACACACATATGTATACATGTTTTTTCCTGGGCAATACTGTTCTGATCCTTTACAACCAGTTTGTTCTGAAACGTTTCCAAAACATCTTCCCCTATTCTGTGAAGAAGATGGTACGTCAGATACCGGCAGATGGGACGGTCGCTTCATGACTAATTAGCAAGTATGCACACAGCTACACTCCGGATATGGGTAGAAAACAGCACCGCATATTTTTGGAGACTGCCCCAATTCTAGCAGTTCACCATGACACCTTCAAGAAAGTACCTCTTCTCTCTCTTTAAAAAGATGATGTGTCATCAGCCAGCATTTGGGATTGCAGTTCATAAAGCGACTAATTATAAACCCTAGAGCTAGCCTCACAGAGAGGTGATGGGAAGCCTTTCCAAAGCAGCGTGGTGCGGCTGCAATACACGGAGCACCGTAGTCTGACGGCCTAGGCTCCTCTCTCTGCTTCTCCCGTCGGTGGAGCCTTTCCCAGCCACCTGCAGGACACTTCTGGGCTCAACTCTGCGCTCCGCTCCCCTTGCCAACTCCACCCGCCTTCCCGAGAACACAGGTGGGAAACGGAGCCAATGCACATATTCATTAAAGGACGACGACTGCGACCCAGTAAGAGGGCGAGTGCACCCCGGGAAGGCTCCTCCATGCTTTCCCTGTCCCAAGGAGACCTTCCCAAGAACGGGGGAGTGTCTCCTCCTTCACCGGGGGCCCGCCGGGGCCGGAAGGAGGTCTCTTCCCCTGGGTGGCCGCCCCTGAAGACCTGGACTTGTCCGAAGTGGGGCCCCCTCGGGGCGGGGTTCCCGCCGGGAAGTGTGGGTGGGCGCGGGGACACGGGCCCTCTGGTGAAGTGGCTGCCACCGTTCTGCGCCCCCTGTCTCCTCCAGCGCCTTCCGCCCGCGGAACGCTCGTGGGCGCGCCGGCTGGGCGGGGGCGGGGCGGCGGCTTCGTGCCCGCTTCCAACATGGCGTCCGCCGCCTCTGTGACAGGCGCGGTCACGTGCGCACGCGCGCCTATGAGGTCGCGGCGCTCGGCGGCGATTGTCCCTTCGCGGCCGCCGTCCCGAGCGGCGGCCGCCCGTCCCTCGGAGCCTCAGCGATCATGGCAACGGGCTCGGGCAGGCAGCGCGGAGCGGCGGCGGCCGCGGCGACAGCTCGGTCGCTGGCCGGGGCGGCGGCGCGGCGGCGGCGGCGGCCGTGGCACCGGCATTGGCACCGGCCCTGAGCGCCATGCTGCCGGGCAGCGCCACGGAGCGGCCGGCGGCCGGCTGGGGGGCGGAGGGGACGATGGCCGCGGTCGCGGGGGCGGCGAGCGAGGGGCAGCCCCGCGTGGACCCGGGCGCGGCCGGGGAGCCCGAGCGCAAGACGGCGGCGGCGGAGCAGCGCCAGCACCGGGCCCCGGCGCGGCCGCGCGCGGCCGAGGAAGGGGACGCCCGCGACCCCCGGCAACCGTCGCCCTTGGCGCCCCGCTCCCAGCCGGCTCTCCCGCGGGCCCCGTGCCCACAGCGCAAAGCCAGGGGCCAGGGCCGGAGCTGCAAGCGGAGCTCGAGCCTCCGTGCGGACGAGTCCCGCCCGAGGCGGCCGGTCACCGTGGACAGCTCCAAGGCCAGGACCTCCCTGGACGCGCTGAAGATCAGCCTCCGCCAGCTCAAGTGGAAGGAGGTGAGCACGCCCGGGCCGCCGCGTGGGCACAGGGGGACGGACGGGGGACCCCAAAGGACCCGGCGAAGCCCAGGCCGCTCGGCCACTCGAGTCCCTGCTGGGCGCCACACTGGAGCCTGCTGCTGGTCAGCCCAAATCCGTTCTTCCTTCAAGGCCTCGTCCCCCTGTCACTTTCTCCGAGAAAGACCCAGACCTTTCAAGACCAGCCAGCCACTCCCAGGTCTGGATCTCCTGAAACTCTTCCTATGGGCCCAGTCGTCTTCGCTCCCTGGGCGCACACTGGTTCCCGGCTCATCGCCAGGATGGGGAGTCCGTGGGGCTCCAGGCACAGTCTCTTTTCCCAGTCACTTAAAGTTGTGTTTGCGTTGGCGTTTAGTGCGAGCGAGACTCTTGGGCATGTGAGCAGACTCAGGCCCACCATGGTCTGACCTTGAGCAAGCTGCTGCACCTCTGAAGCCCGCTCCCAACTCTGTCCAGTGAGGCTACTAATACTTACCCTGCACTTTGCCACCGGTGGTAACTCATTGTACTGAACCTCCTCTCCCAATCTCCATCAGCATCAGCATCAATAGCACCAACATCCCGAGTGCAGGCACTGGATTCCATGTTCCAGGGCTTGGCATATGATAGGTGTCAGTATATGTTGGGTGAAAGAGTGCAGGTGGGGACACCCAGGTGTGTGTTGCACTTGACTCCGTGAATAAGGCCATTTGTCTTTCTTTGCGATCTAGAAGATGGCGTGGGGAACATGCTGTTGGCAGTGCCAGGCGTGCAATTTAGGGTAGGCTGCTTGGGAGCCTTAGACCTGGTGGCACCGGGCTGTACAAGATGCTGGTGCCCATGTCTGTGCCTTGCTTTGGTTGGGTCAGTCATGGTTTGACTAAGCTGGACCTGGCAGGGAGGTGGCTGCAGAAAGGATGGCTGTGGTTGGAGGAAAAGGAAATCAGCAGGGAGGAGTTTTGTGGTTGATAGAGCAGGTAAGAATCAGGCAGGATGGACTTCCAGGTGCTTAGGGGGCCAGGCCCCTCAGCCTGGGCATCCATGGCTGCGGACTGGGGAAAGCCAGAGGGGGCTCCTAGTTCAGAGTCTCTGGGTCCAGGCCAGAGACCAGCATCAGAGCAGGGGAAACAGGACTCTTAAGGACCCCATCCTGATTACCTAAACCCTGGGACTGAAGCCAGGCCTCCGAGCCACACGAGCTGACTGGCCCAGACCCAGGGCCTATGCTTCTTCGCCCGTCAGGAGAGAGGGCCATGAAGTGGGCTAGGTTTTGTTCTCTAGGAGACGTGAGCCCAGGAGGACTCAGAAATCAGGAGGCAACCATCTCCATCTAGTTTCATTCATTCATTCATTTATTCATTCAATATTCCTGTGCTGGGCCCTGGGAATCCAACACAGTTATTCTGTAGCCTTTGCCCTCATAAGACAAGACATGGTTGCAAAAATTACAGGACCTTTAGTGCTGCTTCCTGAGATGTTCTTTCTCCAGTTACATGCATGGCTTACTATCACTTCTTCAGAGTGCTGATCAAATGCCACTCCCCACCCCCACCCCCCACCTCCCAGAAGCTTGATGAGGCCACCAGTCTCCAGCCTTCGTTCTTCTTTATATATACATGTACATATTTACCTGATGTCCTCTTATGTATTGCTTATTTTATTGTCTGGTTCCTTCATTAGAATGTAAGCTCCATGAGGGCAGGGGCCTTGGTGTTATTCCGGTTGTATCCTCAGGGGTTTGGCGTATAGAAGTGCTCACTAACTCTTTGTTGAATGGATGAATCTATTATGTGGTGAGTGTGTCTCTGTGTATGGGAAGGCGGAGTGCTGTGGGAGGGGGAGGAGGGGCAGGGACCTCTGGAGTCTTGAGTGCTGGAAGTGAGTAGGAGTTAGCAAGGGGTTGTGAGCCCTGCACCTTGGGGAGAAGGAGGAGTGTGGGTTAAGCAGAGGTACACTGGACTTAGAGCAGGGGTGCTCAACCTTCTGCATGCCGTGCCCCTTTCGTACAGTTCCTCGTGTGGTGGTGACTCCCCCACCATAACATTTTCATTGCTACTTCATCACTGTCATTTTGCTGCTGTTATGAATCAGGCGACCCCTGTGAAAGGATCATTTGGCCTCCCAAAGGGGTCACGACCCACAGGTTGAGAACCGCTGACTTAGAGGGAAGGTGATGCATGAGCTGTAATAAGCCAGAGTGTTGAAGGCTGGAGGGCATCCTATACAGAGAACCAGCCCGGGCAGGGAGCCTTGACCTAGATCTGTACTCAGAATGCGATCAGGGGAGTTTAGGGAGCATGGTGGAGAGAAGACTTTAAAGAACCTGCCAAGAAACTTGTGCTTCAGACTGAATTTGATCACAGTTTGCTTGCCATATATAGACCCAGCCTCCCTTGCCCACTCTCCTTCAGTTCCAGGAGAACGCTGCCAACTCTCTCTGGTGATTCCATTTTTAGTCATATCCACTCCTGGCCAGACCTTGTCCAACCGCGTCCACAACTTAAACTGTTTCTCACGGGAAGGTGTACAGCCATGAGCTCTGTGAACTTGCAATCATACAGAACACCTGTTCTAGAGTCGCAGAATTCTAACTTAACAGGGTTGCTGTGGAAGTTCCTACATGAAAGCGACTCCTGGCCCTGGCTTCAGAGAAAATGCTTAGTCAGCCTTTACAGATTGTGTAAGAGGTGGGCTGCTCAGCACAGGGTCGGCAATTCAAACCCACCAGCTGCTCCGAGGAAGGAAGATGAGACTGCTCTCGTAACGATTCCCAGATTGGGAAACCCTGTACGAGGTGCTATGAGCCGGAATTGACTCGATGACCGTGGATTTTTTTATAGTTCTTTTCCATTTGTGTGAGCTCCTTGCCCCATTCCCTGCCATATTCTCTTGCAATATTGCTCTCCTCATTAACAAAGGCCTTAGAGAGGAGAATGCCACAGAGAATCGATGCCACTACTCTTGTGAGCCACCCCCCTGAGAGATGTGGGCACAGTGGAGCCATGGACACCAGCGACTGTGACGGAGAGCAAGGAGAGATTGGATAGAGGGACGTGTTGATCCTAGCTTACTCAGTCCCTGCCCTAACATCTCTTACTATTTTGGGATGTCTAATTCAGAGATTCAACCAAATCTTGAGCTGTTTTCTGAAACTTTTCCAGCTACTAATTGGAACATGCATACCAATCTTAGGTTGACTTAATTATAACTTTTAGAATATTAAACTAAAAAAAAAAAAGCATTCAACCCACTTCCATTGATTCCATTCTGACTGAAAGCAGCCCTGTACGGGGTTTTCCAAGTGGGAACTCCACAGGAGCAGGGAGCCTCGTCTTTCTTCCCTGGAGCAGCTGGTGAGTTTGAACTGTTGACTTTGAGGTTAGCAGCCCAATGCTTATTGGACAACACCACCAGGAGTCCTCTGTAAAATATTAGTGACTGTTTATTAATTATTGAGTACCAGAGGAGCCCTGGTGGTGTAGTGATGACTTGTCCGGCTGCTCACTGCAGGGTCGGCAGTTCAAAACCACCAGCCGCTCTTCTGGAGACAGAAGGACTTCTACTTCCATAAAGAGTTCGTCTCGGGAACTCACCGGGGCAGTTCTCCCTGTTGTAAATGGTCGCTATGAGTCCGCATGGACTCTATGGGGGCGCGTTTGGTTTTGGCTTGATTGTGTGCTAGGCATTGTATTGGAGTGCCGGGGTGGCACAGAGGGTTAAAACATTGACTGTTACCCAAAAGGTTGGTGGTTTGGACTCACCCAGAGGGTCCTCAGATGAAAAGTCTGGCAATTTCCTCCAGAGAGCTTACAGATTTCAAAACTCTCTAGAACTGGCCCAGTCTACACACGTGGGGCCACTCACTGACAAGTGACAACAATAACAAGGCACTTTGCTCAGTGCTTTGTTGGAGCCCTGGTGAGGTAGTAGTTACAAGTTGGACTGTAATGCACTTGGCCAGAGGTTCGAGACCACCTAGAGCTCCACAGGAGAAAGACTGAGCTATCTACTCTCTGAAACAATTGCAGTCTGGGAAACCCCAGGTGGGGTGGGACGATGGGGCTGTCTTTGAATGACATTGACTGGAGGGCAGTGAGAGTGAATACTAAATGCTTTATGCTAATTAAAGTACATTGAGCATTTACCCCCAATTATTTCAGTTAATTCTCACAGCAAACCTCTGCTGTAGACACCGTTATCTCCAATGTACAGAGAAGGAAACAGGTTTGAGAGAGAGGTTGGCACAGGCCAGCCCAAAGCCCCCACTTAGCGTGCTATGTAATGCTACACTTCTAAACGCTCCATTCCGCATCCGACCCAGAACTCTTCAGTGACAGTGGAGGCTCTCAGAACCAGCAGAGGGATAATACACCCAGGACTTAAAATAAAACATCTTGAAACATATCCTACCTGGCAGAGGGAGCACCTTCCAAATCCTGTCTTGTTGCTGCCCACAGGAAAGTGGTTCTTCTGCCAGCCGATTAGCCCAGTTGCCTTGCTGGCATCTGAGCCTGCTCTTTAAGGCTCTCCGCCTCAGACTCCGGACCAAGACCGGGGAGGAAATGAAAGAAAACGTGTCATTCAACCTTCTTCCCCCTAGCTTCAGTGATAAGTCCTTGTGGTTTATTTCCTACTTTTTGAAAGCCACATTGTTTAAGAAGATCTCTAACCTACTCTTCCAAGTGTTTTACTTCAGCAGACATGTTATTTTAAGGTCTAATCTACCAGGATCTTGCCTTGCAAGTTATGCTTGTCATCCTTTCAAAATTGCAATTCTCTGCCACCTGTACTCTGAACAACCCACTGTGGGTAATGACTTCATGAATTCCTGGAACCTTTAAGGACTTCAGTAGCCCATTAAAAGACAATCCATTCCAGGGACCAAGTCCTAAACCACGGTAAGATTAAAATTGTGTATCGTAGCAGGTGTTGCAATCGCTACCTGTGAGTCAGAGTGGACTCAATGGCAGTGGGTTTGGTTTGAATTTGGCTAGATTTTGGATGGATTTGGATTGGCTGCTGTTTTCTGTGTTCTGAAACACGTTTTTATATTGTGTCTCAATTTTGGTAGCACTCTAGCAAATTTTGGATCAGTAGGAGTTGAATGCAAGCATCCAGTTGTATATTTTCTTTCAGACCTGCTCCATGGGAAGGATCTGCCCTAAAGGTAACTAACAGGCCGCGTTCTGAGTGCCTTCTTTAAGGGGGAAACCTTGTGTCCTGGAATTAGCAGAGGTTTGCAATCAGGCGGATGTGGATTAAAACCCTGACTCCTAACTGCTTGTATGCCTTGACTTGTGAGCTACATACAGATTTTTTTTCTGAGTCTCGATTTCTTCACCTGTGAAAATAGGCTCGTGATACTTACCTTGCAGGATTTTGATGAAGTTAAATGCTTGGTGTGCTGTACGCACCCAATCACTGTTAATTACTTTTCCTTCTGCTGGGTAAGGAGCCCCAGTGACACAGTGTTAGGCACTTGGCTGCTAACCACAGGTTGGCAGTTCAAACCCACCAGCTGCTCCGTGAACGATGTGGCAGTCTGCAGCTAATGAAACCTCCTGGAGCAATTCTTCTCTGTCCTATAGGGTCAAAAATTGACTCAATGACAGTGGGTCTATTGGGTAATTAGAAACATTGCCTATTTGATTCCCCACCCCGCCCCCCCAACTAGGAAAAAAACTTACAGAAATTAGTCTGCATGTATAGGTCACTTGTTAACTAGAACAGATGTCATTTGAATCGCTTAACATATATATATTTAAATCACTTTATTGGGGGCTCATACAACTCTTATCACAATCCATCCATCCATTTATTGTGTCAAGCACATTTGTACATTTGTTGTCCTCATCATTCTCAAAACTTTTGCTTTCTACTTGAGACCTTAGTCTCAGCTTCTCATTTTTTCCCCTTTCTCCTTGCTCCACCCTCCCTCATGAACCCTTGATAATTTATGAATTATTATTATTTTGTCATATCTTACACTTTCCGTCCGACATCTCCCTTCACCCCCTTTTCTATTGTCTGTCCCCCAGGGAGGAGATTATATGTAGGTCCTTGTGATCAGTCCCCCTTTCTACTCCACCCTTCTTCCATCCTCCCAGTATACCCACTCTCACCACTGGCCCTGAGGGATTCATCTGCCCTGGATTCCCTGTGTTTCCATCTCTTATCTGTACCAGTGTACATCCTCTGATCTAGCCAGATTTGCAAGGTAGAATTGGGATCATGATAGTTGGGCGGCGGGGGGAGGAAGCATTAATGAAGTAGAGGAAAGTTGTATGTTTCATTGTTGCTACACTGCACCCTGACTGGCTTGTCTCCTCCCCGTGAACTTTCTAACATTTTTTGAGGTCTACTTTATACCTAGCTGTATTTACAACTCTTGGGATGTAGCATATGGCAAAGATACAAAAAGATAATTGTGTTACATTAACAAGGAGAGTTACATTAATTTTTTAATTATAAAAATCTATGCAGCAGAATATCATAAGTGTATGGTTCAGTACCATTGGTCACCTTCACCTTGCTGTGCAGCCATCACCGATATCTAGTCTGGAAGCATTTCATCACCTCTTATTTCTGGGACCTCTATTCTATGTCATTGGTTTAGCTGTTTATCCTTTTACTGGTATCAAATCATTTTGGTTACTGTAATTTTATAGTACATTTTGAAATTTGGAGCTTCTCTACTTTAGGCTTCTTTTCCAGGACTGTTTTATCTATTCTGGGAGCCATAACATTCCCTTTGGATTAGAGGATCAGCTTTCAGGTTCTGCAAAAAGGCTGTTGGACTTTTGTGGGGGACTGTGTTGACTCTATAGATTGAGTAGTGTTGAGATGTTAACAAAAATACATCTTCAAATCCTTCAACTCAGGATGTCTTTCCAGTTATTTAAGTCTTCATTTTTTTTCTTTCTTTCTTTTTGTTGAAGT
Organism: Tenrec ecaudatus; assembly: GCF_050624435.1. NCBI lineage: Eukaryota > Metazoa > Chordata > Mammalia > Afrosoricida > Tenrecidae > Tenrec > Tenrec ecaudatus. The sequence continues at coordinate 59,856,814 of NC_134539.1, read as the reverse complement.
TCTTCTATGTTTTTAATACTCTCAGGGCAGGGTATTTAAAAGGACCACCCTCCACCAAAAACAAAATTGGGAGAGCTGACCTACCTAAAACATTTTAACATCATGGAAGTTGGAAATGGACAATGGCATCTTTTAATTTTTAAGTATTTTTTGGGGTGCATTTTAATTTTCTTTTTTAAAACATTTTATTAAGGGCTCATACAACTCTTATCACAATCCATACATACATCAATTGTGTAAAGCACATCTGTACATTCATTGCCCTCATCATTTTCAAAGCATTTGCTCTCTACTTAAGCCCTTGGCATCAGGTCCTCTTTTTTTCCCCTCCCTTCCCCCTCCCCCTTCCTCATGAGCCCTTGATAATTTATAAATTATTATTTTGTCATTTCTTGCCCTGTCTGACGCCTCCCTTCCCCCCTTTTCTGTTGTCCGTCCCCCAGGGAGGAGGTCACATGTAGATCCTTGTAATCGGTTTCCTCTTTCCAACTCACTCTCCCTCTACCCTCCCAGTAGCACCACTCACACCACTGGTCCTGAAAGTATCATGTCCTGGATTCCCTGTGCCTCCAGCTCCTATCTGCACCAGTCTACTGTCTCTGGTCTAGCCAGATTTGCAAGGTAGAATTTGGATCATGATAATGGGGGGTGGGGGGTGGAGGAAGCATTTAGGAACTAGAGGAAAGCTGTATTATTCATCGGTGCTACATCGCACCCTGACTGACTCATCTCCCCTAGACCCCTCTGCAAGGGGACCTCCAGTGGTTGACAAATGGGCTTTGGGTCTCTACTCTGCACTTCCCCCTTCATTCATTATGGTAAGATTTTTTTGTTCTTATGATGCCTTATACCTGATCCCTTCAACACCTCATGATTGCACAGGCTGGTGTCCTTCTTCCATGTGGGCTTTGTTGCTTCTGAGCTAGATGCTGCTTGTTTACCTTCAAGCCTTTAAGACCCCAGACGCTATACCTTTTGATAGCCGGGCACCATCAGCTTTCTTCACCACATTTGCTTATTCACCTGCTTTGTCTTTAGCAGTTGTGTTGGGAGGGTGAGCCTCATAGAATGCCAATTTAATAGAAGAAAGAAGTCTTCATTTTTTTCAACAATGTTATAGTTTTCTGTTTAACAAGTTTTTCACTTTGCTTAGATTTATTCTTAGGCATTTTGTTTTCTTAGATACTGTTGTTAATGGATCCCTTTGTAATTTTCCTTTTCAGATTATTTGCTGCTAGTGTGTAGAAACTGCATCCAAACTGCATGTTGATCTTGTACCTGTCATTTTGTTGAATTCAACTGTTACTACTCGCGTTCTTGTGGGTTCTTTGGGTTTTAAGTGACATCAGCTCATGTAATTTGTGACTAGGGATAGTTTTACTGTGGAAGCCTTCAATGATTTCTCCTACCTAATTGCTCTGTCTGCAACTTCCAGTATAATGTTGAATAGGAATCGTGAAAGCAAGCATTCTTGCCTTATTACTGACCTTAGGGGTGAAGTTTTCAGTCTTTCCTCCTCCAGGGACTGGTCTCTCCTGACAAGTCCAAGTATGTGAGGCGCAGTCTCGCCATCCTTGCCTCTAGGGGACATTCTGGCTGTACTTCTTCCAAGACAGATTTATTTGTCCTTTCGGCAGTCCGTGGTACCTTCAATATTCTTTGCCAGCACCACAATTCAAGTGCATCCGTTCTTCTCGTCTGCCTTATTCAGTGTCCAACGTCCACGTGCATGCATGAAATATACCCATTTGCTGCAGAAAGAGATGCCAATTTTCTGAGTTGATCTCTCTACTTCCTAATTTCATGTATAAATTCACCAGCTCTCACCAGTGCTGGAAAAACCGTAGTGTGCATAGAGTGGCTTTGTGAATGCATACACATTGTGTCATCTCTCTGCGCAGCATGCTCTTCATTTCTCAGAAGGAGCAACTCAGGAGATCTCTGAAGCACCTGGCGGAAGTCAGAGAATGGGTTGGGCTGGGGTTTCCTCGGCTGGATTTCAATGACGTCTTAATGAAAAGTTTTAGGCTGGAGGTGGGGCTGGGCTTGCGGGGAGCTGGTGGAGCAGAGGGGTGTGAGTGGGGAAAGACCTAGCCATTCTTCAATGAGGAGCCCTGGTGGCATAGTGGCTGTGCACAGGTCAGCAGTTTGAAGCCACCAGGTGCTCCTCGGGATAAAGAGGAGGCTTTCTACTCCCGTGAGGAGGCACAGTCATGGAAACGCAAGGGACTGTTCTCCCCTGCCCTGCAGGGGTGCTCGGACCCGGCCTCGACTCAAGGCAGTGAGCGAGCTTCTTTCAGTGAGTTCTGCACCCCTCCTCTTCCTGGTGGTCGCTCCTGGGACTTGGGGTCACATCCCCGGAGTCTCCTGAGCAAAGCTTATTTCCTTTTGACAGAGAGGACCATTCCCTTGCTCTCTGTTCCAGATGGACTAACCTCTCTCTCCTTATAGCAAGTTGTGCCTTGCCTCCCAGCTGCCTCAGCGGCCATCTGTGGACGTGTGTCCCCGGTGTGCTCTGAGTCGTTCTCTGGTCATTTTTGTGAAGGCTCTGTTAAGTTCCAGCAGGCATTCCTGGCAGCCCCTTGTCTTTCCCCATCTGCGTCTAGGCCATGTGAACACAGACTTTCGTCCTCGATGAAGCTGGGGGAATCAGGCAGTTTATGTCCTGGGCAGTCAGCCCCGGCGTCTTTGTTACCCGGTGCCGCCCCCATACTGGACATACCACAAGCGGATGGCGTTAACAAACGGATGTATCCTCTTACCGTTTAGGAGGCTAGAGGTGCGAATTCAGGGCACTAGCTCTAGGAGAAAACTCTTATTCTCTGTTGACTCTGGAGGAAGGTCCCTATGTCTTCAGTTTTCTCCACACAGTGGAGATCTCTGTGTTTCTTGGCATCAACTCCTGGCCCAAGAGATTCTCAGTGCAGGCTCTCTGGTCCCCAAGGATGCACTGCGCTCCCAGCTCTTCCTTCTGGGTGGGTCCCTCTTCTCTCTCCTTTTATCTCCTGTAAGATGAAAGGTGCGGCCCGAGCAGCAAGTTTGGTTTGGTTTTCCTGGTGTCTTCGGGAACCGTGGACACAAAGTGCATTTTGAGTTGGGCTGGTAAGCACAGGTCAACATGAAACTACCAGCCACTCACAGGAGAAAGATGTGGCTTTCTGCTACCATACATAGTAACACTCTCTGAAATCCACAGAGCCAGGCCTACTCCGTCCCTATGAATCAGAATCGGCTCAAAGGCAGTGAGTGATGGCGTGCTTCAGGAGAAAGAGGAGGCGATCTGCTCAGTGAGGATCACAGAGTTGGAAAACCTATGGGACACTTCTACTCTGTCCTACAGGGTCTCTAGAAGTCAGAAGTGGCAGTGGGTTTGTTTGGATGGTACTTTAAATTTCTGTGGATCTGCATTTTGTGTGGAACCTCCACATACATATCTTTAACTTGACATTGACTTTATGCTGTAAATTCAATCAATTTGATGATTTCTGTTTGACAGCTGCCAGTTTGGTACAGAGTTAGGGTTGGGTTTGGATTCCTACCACTTTTGAGTTCTGTCCCAGGAGACATCAGGGATAGATCAGTGAGTACTCCATATTCCTTTTTTACTTTCCTCCCTAGCAGAGAGCTGAGTGTCGTACACTTTAGAACCTATGGCCACGGCCTTTGGCTCTCAGGCCAGCTATCGTTTTAGTGGACCACACTACCACCTGAATAGAGCATCATTTCTCACTTTGTGTCTTAGAAATGCCATCATCCAAAGTTAACGTCGTCTTAAGTCACTGAGGGAAGCATTAGGCTTCCAGTCTAGTTGTTAGCGTGATTTAAAAAGCACGTCTCTCACTTATGAAAATACCCCTTGCACACTGTGTAAACTATTTCACACTCACAAAAATAGGGGAAAAGTTGCAATCCCACTGTCGCAAGGAAATCACTGTTTTCATTTGGAAGCATTTCCTTCTAGCCATGTATTTTTATATTTGACAAGACAGATGTAATTGTCTTATGCCATTGTGTCAAAACTAATGCCCCAGTAAGCAATACAAGCGACCCCCATGTCTTACAAACTTGTCAGAAGTGACGCTGTAGGTGCTGCGCAATATTTTACTTGGCGCACTATGTTTCAGCCTTCATTTCCTCTTATTTTATGTTTAGATTGATATTTCTCTTTACAATTTTTATGGAATGCTTCTTTGTGCATAAATCTTCTTCTATATTTCTTTGCTAGGTAATTTTCCAGAAATGGATAAGTTGGGTCAGAGGACACATACATTTTGAGGTCTTTTACCTGCATTACCAAATTACTTTGTAAGAGGGTAGTGGAAATTTGTACTCCACAGTTTATTAGAGTATCTAGAAATACTTATTTTTGAAACCTTTAACGACATGCGCCGGAGAAGAGAGTGAAATAAAGAGTTCCCCTCCAGCCTAAGAACTCCTTCCTGACCAAGGCTTCACCCTAATCACCAGGGCCTCGTCCAAAGGAGGGTATTTTGGTAGGATCATAATGGCGTGGTTCTTACATCTCAACTGAGACAGCTAGATCAAAATATGAGGTCCCTCTTTTAAAATTTCACATAATGTATTCAGTAAACATGTTTTGTTATCTGTCCTTGATCTTTTCCTCCATCTAACTCCTGACTCTATTCCTCAGCTCCTGACTGTGGAGTAAGGCACACAATTGAGTAATGAATGAATACAAGTTTTAATGGGTGAGTTCTTAGCTTTGGTGTGGTAAAAAAAAAAAAAAGGAAGGATATATTAAAAGCTACATTCAAATGTCATATGCTAACATAAACCACTAGGGAAATGCATATCAAAACGACATTGAAATGCCACTTCACATCTGCTGTTATTGTTGGCGAGTTGACCCCACATGACAGGGTAGAACTGCCCCATAGGTGTTCTGGGCTGTAATTGTGACCAGTAGCAGGTCACTGGTCTTTCTCCGAGGGGGACACTGCCTGGGTTCAAATTGCCAGTCTTTCGCTGGGCAGCTTAGCTATGCCACCAGCGCTCCTTTGATGGCGTCATAATGTTACCAGAGGCAGCTCAGTTTCAGACCTCTCCACTCTTCCATTCTTGTGCCGCTTCCAAGAAAGACTCCAGGCGAGGGACAACATTTAGGCTGGTGTCAAAGGAAAGATTTGAACAGAAAGATTAAGTTTATTGAACAGAAAGAGTAAGTCCAAAGGTCCCCCCTCACTGCCATTGAGTCAATGCTGACTCATAGCGATCCTACAGGACAGGGTAGAACTGCCCCTGTGAGTGTCCAAGACAGTCACTCTTTATGAGAGTAGAAAACGCCTTCTCTCTGTCTCGCTCTACCTCCCTCTGTCAATGCTGCTAGTAGTTTTGAACTGCTTACCGTGTAGTTCAAATAGCCCAAAGCACAGCACTACCCCACCAGGGCTCCCCAAAAGTTCTGGCAACATTTAAAGCTAGACCTTAAAGTTTGCTAATGGCAGACCTCTCACTATAGGCTGCCTTTCTGGTGGCTCTTCTGCTATTGGCTGGTTGGTCCTCTGCAGTGTCCCTCCTCTTTCCAGGTGTATACATCCCAGCACCCCAGCACCTCAGATTTCGTGCTCCATTCTAGTCTCAGACCCCAAACTCAAGAGTCTATTCAGTCATTGTGGAGGTGGTATGAACATCTTGTCTTTTTCCACGTGCCCCCACCCCACCTCACTTCATTGTCTCGGTATCCCCGGTGTCTCCCATTCACAAGGAACTGTGTTTCATTCTGCCCATCACCTCCTTTGTGCTGGAGAGGTTTGTGCAGAAAAGCATCTTCTCCCCTCTTTCCTGTTTCTGGATTCCTGCCTTTAGCACCGGTCTCCCCTTGCCAGCCTCTGCCTAGCACACAATAAGAAGAAGAAGAAGAAGAGCAGCAGTGGAAAAGGACACAGAGGATGTAGAGAGCTGAAGCACTCACACATGACTGGTGGGGATTGACACGGTGCAGCCACGATGAAGAGAGTTGGTGATTCTTTAAAAAAATTAACATAAAACTACTGCATGACTAAGCCGCTCCACTTCTAAGTACGGACCGAGATAATGAGAACAGGTGTTCATTCAAACAAAGGCTTTTACACAGATGTGCATAGCGGCACCGTTCACAATAGCCCAGGGTGGACACCACCTAAATGTCTCTCAGCTGATGCCCGGTTCACAAAACAAATGTGGTATATCTGAAGGCCAACGCCTCGAGTGGTGGTGTGGGAGGGGGTCATGCATGGGGGGCGGGGGGACGAACTTTACACACAATCTATGTTAAGTGAAAGAAGTCAAGATACAGAAACACCCCCTATGATGTAATTCTATTCGTAGGAAATATCTTAAATTGGTGAATCTCTAAAGACAGAAAGTAGATCATCAGAACTGCTGGGGTGGGGGAGGGCAAGAGGGTCCAAGGGAAGGGGCTGAGGGCGTGGAAGGTTTTCCTGGGAGAGAACTGGGCAGAGACTGGCACGGGATTTCTTTGGGGGATGATCCAAAGGTCCTAAAATTGATTGTGGTGCCGGATGCGTGCTTCACTCGATGGATACATGGGAGAGAGAGGAAGGATATACTTTAAACCAGTGACTTTGATCTTATGTGAATCATATTTCAATAGAGCTGTCAGCATTCTCCATGTGCTTCCCCAGTCCTCTGGAGGCCGGACTGCGGCTCGAAGCCACCAGCCACTGTGCAGGAGAAAGAGGTGACTGACTGCATCATAAAGAACAGCTGTGGCGATGTTATAATGAGGCAGTTCTACTCAGAATCAACGTGACAGCGGGGACTTGGGGGCTTTTGTTTCTTAACCTCCGTTCTCATCATTCACCAGTACCTACCTGGGAGGGGAATAATTTGGACTATATCTTAGGGAGTCGTTTAAGTTCAGCCCCTTCTGTGGGTGAACTCTCTATGTACCATCGCTGGGAGTACCTGGATCCAATGGTCTCTAGTCCTGGTGGCATGATGCATGGCAGTTGCTCCAGACTGCACACACATTGTTCATAGGAGTGAGTTTGATCCCCTTACAGGAGGGTCTCGGGGAGAAGACGAGCCAGTCAGGGTGCGGTGTAGCAACGATGAAACATACAGCTTTCCTCTAGTTCCTACATGCTTCCTCCTACCCCCCACCCACTAATCATGATCCCAATTCTTCCTTACAAGTCTGGCTAGACCAGAGGATGGACACTGGTACAGATAGGAACTGGAAACAGGGAATCCAGGGCGGATGATCCCTTCAGGAACAGTGAGTGGTGTGAGTGGCGATACTGGGAGGGTGGGTTGGAAAGGGGGAACCGATTACAAGGATCCACATGTGACCTCCTCCCTGGGGGACGGACAATAGAAAAGTGGGTGAATGGAGACATCAGACAGGGAAAGATATGACAAATAATAATTTATAAATTATCAAGGGTACATGAGGGAGCGGGGAGCCGGGGAGAGAGGGGAAAAATGAGGAACTGATGCCAGGTGCTTAGGTGGAGAACAAATGTTTGAGAATGATGAGGGCAATAAATGTACAGATGTGCTTTACACGATGTATGTATGGATTGTGATAAGAGTTGTATGAGCCCTAATAAAACGATTAAAAAAAATCATGGGGGCCGCAGCCGAAAAAAAAAAAAAGTGAGTGTTGGGTTTTCTGTTTTTCCTTTGAGTCATCTGAATAGTTACTTGAAGAATAAAATCCAGGATACTTACGATGGCTCTGGAAGAAGCACGCTGTGACCCGGGAGGGAGGAAAACCTGATGGGTGAGACATTTGGGCTTTGGAGTCGGACACACAGAGAAGGGTTTGAGGCAACTCTGGAAACCTGGACGCTTTTACTCGGAGTTTCCGTCTCTGTAAATGAGCCAGGTAGCTACTGTACAGAATGAAGTTGCTGGCCGTCAATAGACAAAGATAGGTCACCACGAAAACTGTAGTGGTACCTTGGTAGTTGAACAGCTACAAGCTCACAATGTCCACTCAAATGTTGGGGCGATAAAAGCTACCAGTGTACGTGACTGTGCTCGATAGTTGACCCAAAAATCCAACTCGAAAAAAACCTGCACAGGTGAGTCATGTGTCCGTCTCGCCACAGACAAGCAGCGGCAGTCTCTCAGACATGCAGTGCTTGTGCCAGTGCCTTAGAACATTTGTCCTGGTGCCTTCTTTGTGCCAGACCTCGTAACCCTGGCTCCAAATACAGCGGGTGACACCAGCAGTAAGGCCAAGAGGAAAACCTGGACCCACGACAGAGCTCAGAAACCTGAATCAGGTCACCGCGTGTCTGATTGGTGGCTAAATACAACGTGCCCAAGTCAACATTACCAGCATTTGGGGGAGGGGAAAGTGATGAAAGTAGCTAAGGTAGCGAAAGGCGTGAAATTGTTAACCACACAACAAAGAACCCAGACCATCAACCACCAGGTTGAGAAGTGACTGTGATTTTGGAATGGTCACAAACGTATCCATCTGAGAAGGCTGAAAGCCTCCATCGTGATGTAAAGTCCTGGAAAAAGGAATTGGCAAGTGTAATGTTGGGGCCTCAGACCAATTAGTTGGTTTTCCATGATTGCTTATGGGAAAAGTATGTTCCGTTCTCAAACTGGTGTTTGGACATGAGTTTGGGAGGAACCAAGCTTGGCAGCCGAGGTGTCGCTGTGCACAGTCCACAGTGCCTGCTGCAGGCGCCGCTGAGTGCTGCTGCTGCCTGGGCCGGGGCTCCTGCCACCGCACTCCTGAGGCTCTCTTGAACTTCATGCCGGACCGTTCGCTTGCCTTGCCCACGCTGTGCCTTCTAGAATGCTCTCCCCCTTTGTTTGGCTGACTCTTTCACCTCCTCCCTGAATCAGCTCATGCCTGCTTTTCCCACAAGTCCTTTCTCCGCCCCACAGGAGGCAAGAGAGTGCATGCCTTCCTTGGTCACTGCATCGATAGTACTTTAAACCCATCTCAATTGAGTCATCCTTTCCAAGAAGCAACGTTTGCTTTGAGTGATTTTCTCTACAGTACCTTTATTTTCTATTTCTTAACTGCACCCTTTAATCCTACAAGTGTACTTTGAGGTTTGTTGTTGTTCTTTTTCTGATATTAAGTTGAATTCTGTCTCAGTTATCTAGGGTTGCTGTAACATAAGTAATTCAAGTGATCTTCTCCCCGCCCCCACACCCCTACCCCATTTAACATGGCTTCAATTGTGCGTGGATGGTTTTAACAAGCATTTATTCTCCCACAGGTTAGGAGGCCAAGAAGTCTCCATTCAGGGCACATACTCTTGGGGAAGCTTTTCCCTCTGTGCCAGCTCCCAAGGAAGGGCCTAGACTCCTTTCAGCAGCCGTGGGCCCAGCACCCTTAGGAGCGCTCTACGTGTCTTCACATGACTCTTCCCATGTGTTTAGGAGATTCTCAGCCCAGGGATCCATGTCTGCCTTCTCCCCACTATTCTTTCTTGGTAGTAAGGAGGGGTTCTCTTCTCTACTCCTTCTTATATCAAGATAAAAGGTGACGCAGGCCAAAGCTCAGGGGCGCTCTCCTCGCGTAGAATCGGGGCTGAGAGCTGAGTCAGGTCGCTGCACCCCACCCGTCCTTACTAACCTAACAAACAGAACCTCGTCCTAGCCACACACGTGAAAAACAAACAAAGCCCAGCCCTGTCCAGGGCAACTCACAGCAACCCGTTGTAGGGTTCCAGACCGTGAGCCTTACAGAATGGTTATTCTAGTGACTGCCGTAGAGGATTTTAACATTGCGCGTGTTTCATAAAGAATGAAGTTTGTGTCTGTACTTTCTTTCCTCCTGACCATCTGAGGATGTTAGGATGCTTTCATTCTTGCTGTGGGTTGAATTGTGCCCCCAAATATGTGTCATAGATGCTAACCTTACGTGTTTATAATCCCATCTGGGGATGACTTGTCTTTGTTGTGTTAATGAAACAGGACTGATGCATGAGGCGTGTCTTAGATCCATCTCTTATAAGATTTAAGAGAGGCAGACCAAGCTGGTAGAGACTGGGGAAGACAGATGTCCAGTCACATGGAGATCTCCAAAGAAGCAGGACCCACAAGCTGCCGAGACAAGGACCTCCGTTTGAGTCAGCAGAGAAGGAAAACCGACCCCCTACCCACCCCCTCCTCCTCCTCAGAGCTGGGACCCTGCCTTTGAGCCCCTGGCTGCCTACACTGTGAGAAAATAAATCTGTTCCTAAAAACCCGCCACGTTCAGCCTTTCTGTTGCAGCAGCTCCTGACAGCTATCGCAGCAGCGGCGCGGTCACAGCCCTCCCAGCTCACATGCCCCTTGCCTCCAGTGTTGGAGTTTCCCTCCTTTTGAACTCCCTTATTAAGCAAGTGTTGTTTGTTTAGTCTTGCTGTCTTTTACATTTACCCACACGCTGACCCTTTTTGCCTTCGTGATTTCGTTTTTCAACGTAGACCTTTCTCGGGGAAGAAGCAGTTTAGAAGTTCCTCTGGTGAAGGACTGCTTGCAATGCGCTTGGTCAGTTTTTATTTTCTGAAAGTAGTGTGTGTTGCTCTCATCCTTGAAAGATAATGTTGCTGCACATACTGGTCTCTCTCTCTCTCTTGATTGTTGCTGCTGCTATGCTCTGTCTCGTCCTTTTGGCCCCTTTAAGTCTTTATTTTGTCTTGCATGTCTCCGCTGTGGTGTTTCTGGGTGAGGATTTATCTTGTACTTGTCCTGGTTGGGATTTGTTGGGATTCCCGGCTCAGGTTTGCCGTCTTTCATCGACGCTGGAAAATACTCAACTTTTTTTCTCACGTTATCATCTCTCACAAAGCTCTCACTGCGCCTTCTTGGATTCTGATCCGATGCGTGTTAGACTTTCTTACTTGATTCTCTATACCAGCGGTTCTCAACCTGTGGATCATGACCCCTTTGAGGGTCGAACGACCCTTTCACAGAGGTCGCCCGATTCATCACAGTAGCAAAATGACAGTGATGAATTAGCAACGAAAATGTTATGGGGGGGTCACCACCACATGAGGAACTGTCTGACAGGGTCACGGCATCAGGAAGGTTGAGAACCACTGCTCTGCACCCTTCCATTTCTTTTACCTATTTCCTAAATATTTCTCATGTTCCGTGATGTCTTCCGCACTATCTGCCAGTGCCATAGTTTTCTCTTGAGATGATTCCGATCAGTCATTGATTGCATTCACAGATTTTTACTTTCAAACTTTAGTGTTTTTAAAAAAATTATTTCCCCAGGTTCTGTTTGGTTTACAAATACATCTGCCGTACTTATTTCCCATAGCCTGTTTTACTTGAGCACTGTGCTTTTTATAACTGATTTTATTTCTTTAAACTTACTAAACATGCCTAGTTATATTTGTGTTGGGCGAATATGCTACACAGGATCTCTTTAAAATGTCACAAAGCACAAGTGGCACTTTGAAGACTAAAGTACATCTCACCAAAGCCACGGAATTTTCAATGTGCATGTATGCTGGACAGTGAGTAAGGAAGACAGAAGAACTGATGCCTTTGAATTGTGGGGTTGGTGACAAACATTAACTGTTCCATGGACTACCAGAAGAACCAACAATCTGTGTTGTAAGATGTTGTGGTAGTCTAGGTTGACCAGACAAACAAATTTATAGACGCTCGTGTATAAGAAAGAGCTTTATATAAAGAGTAACTGTATATTAAGAAAATATCACAGCCCAGTCCAGATCAAGTCCATAAGTCTGATATTAGCCCACATGTCCAATATCAGTCTGTAATTTCCTCTTCAGACTCATGCAACACATGCAATGATGCCAATTGCAGGAAGATCACAGGCCAGTGGGTGGAAAGTTTTGTGGATCCAGTGGCATTGGAAGCATCTTAGTGCTGGCAGGGGTCTCCAGGTGGCTCTTCCAACTCTAGGGCTCTGGCTCCATCTGGGTAGCTCTATGTGGCTTGTCAACAGGAAAGTCTTGCAGAGAGACAAAGCAGAGTGTATCTGGCCTCCAGTGAGCTATTTATCTCCTTCGTGCCTCCAAATGAGGTCATCAAGCTGTGACCTGATTGACAGGCTGGACTCCACCCCTTCACAAGTTGACAGGAGATTATGCAGCCACAATACTCTTTAGAAACAAGGTGGGCGAGAGTTTGTCTCACGTATGCATGTTGAACATGTTCTCTGGAGCGGCCATTCCCGAGAAGGACATCATGCTTGGTGAAGCAGAGGTTCAGTGGAAATTAGGGAGGTCCTCAATGAGTTGGGTTGACACAGTGGCTGCAACAATTAGTTGAAGCATAGCAACGGTTGTAAAGATAGGGTGGGGTCAGGCGGTGTTGGGAGTCTATTGTGCACAGGGTCGCTATGAATTGGAAGGGACTTGGCAGTTCCCAAACACAATCACCACCACCACCACCACCACCATTGTGTCATTGTGCCTGATCGTTCTATTGTCTGAAGTCTGGCTGGGTCTAGTTCTACAGTTTATTGTTTCTTTTGACTCTTGCTCCCACTGATTTCCTTGTATATTTGTTCTAGTAATTAGTTTTTCTTAATATTATATGGCAAGTTCATCTTACTTGGGCCTTTAATCTCTGGTAGCTCTTTGAGGCCTGGGGCTAAATTGAGAATTTTCATCTTGTGCACATACTTTAGAGGGCTCTACTAACCCAGGACACTTAGAACGAAAATTTCGGTTTTGGGTTTTATTAGATTATACATGTAGTATGGATTCCCACCTCAGCCTAGTAAGGCATTACAGCTAGGCCTTCTGAGGGGAGACAGGACATACTTTGTTCTTGGTCACCCACTGGGGGTTATGGCCTGTTAGAGGTCCCAGCGTGATAAAGGAGCCTCCCATCTGATTATTACCTTGCCAGGGGACATTCCAGGCCAGAACACCCCCAGAGTCCACACCAATGTCTAAATGCACTGGGAACAAGATAATTACTCTTGTACTTTTGTGTTTTTTCTTTTATTATTTTTAATAAATCGTTTTATGGGGAGGCTCTTATAATAATCCATGCATCAATTGTATTAGGCACACATGTACATAGGCTGCCATCATCATTTCCAAAACATTTTCTTTCTATTTGAGCCCTTGGTATCAGCTCCTCTTCCCCCCTTTCCCCCCTCCCCCGCTTGCATTTTAAAAGATCACTCTGACAGCTCTTTGGGGACGGATCAAGAGGGGGTCAAAAGTGGTGGCAGGGTGCTATTGTAGATGTGGGGGGTGGGGGGAGATGCTGCTGCCCGGGCAGGGGTGGTGGGAGGGGACGGTGTTTGATTGGGTGGCCTGTTCCTCCCCGAGATTGTCGGGCATCAGCCCCGTGGCAGGGAGTTTGTCTTGTTCATCTTGGAGTCCTGGCCCAGGGAGGCCATTCAGCAAGTGTTAATTGGATTGAACTGTGTAATCAGTAACAGTTGAGCGCTGGTTTTGGACTGCCTTCTGAGTGACTATCTTTCTTTAAAGAGGAATGACATAAAGGGTTCCAGGCAGTGAGCTCATGCCCGGCGCTGCCATTGCAACGGCGGCTGGAAATAGAGCACCAGCTGGGGGTAAGCGCCGAAAGCCTCGCGCTCTGGCAGGCTGTTCTGCCTGCCATCACATTTCTTTCTTTCTTTCGCCTGGCCACCGGCGCCTTCCTGAGGAGGCTCTGTTGGAGGCTCCTTGCACAAAGCCCTGCCGTCTTTCTAGATTTTTAGGACATCTTCTCAGAAAAGGACTGGATTTTATGACTCTCTAGGCAACTCGCACGGAGTTCTGGCAGCTCAGCGGCGAAGCACTCACTGCCGGCCCAAAGCTGGGCAGTTTCCAAAGATGTGGGGCTGACTCTCCCCCAGGGCAGTGGTGCACTTTCAGGTCACTGTGAGGTGGCACCGACTCAGTGGTAATGGTTTGGCTTGGGAGGCCGGTTGCAGAGGCGTTTCTGAGGTAACCGGTGAAGACTTCCCACTGCTAAGGCACCCTTCTGGGAAACAAAGCACACTGCATCTAGGGAATAAAGAGACAGCACGGTCCCTGCTGTGCGGACGTTTAACCAGCGTCAGCTGATCACCAGGGACCGCCATTCCTCTGGGCGTGTGTGCAATACCATTCCGCTATGATGTATAGAAGTATTTCTAGAAAGTCCATCAGGATAGAGCACACATGGAAGACTTTACGTCCTGATGCCTCACGGCTCTTCATGAGTCATTCAACAGAGGTGTTGAAAGCCTGATACGTCCCACACTCTGTGCAAGGTGTAATGGGGAGAGAGACATGATCAGACACCGCCTTTATCTTTGACACAGTCAATTAGTATAGGCTTTATTTCTCAAAACATTGGCTGTGACAAATGGAGTATTCATGATACATGAACATTCATTACTGAATAATGTGGACATAATATCCTGAAAGTATTGATTGAGACTGAGAACCCAGACGTCGTCTAGTATAGTAAACAAATATTAGATGACCGACCTGCAATACGATCCTTCCAATTTAGCCTGTGTGCCAATGAGGGATTAATTCTTTAAAGCTTTAATATGAAGGTGCTCGCCAGTCATACAATAGGTATAAAAGCAGACACTTCTTTAAAAACAAGCTTATTTTAAATGTTGAATTAATATATTGAATGACATGTATCATTTTGTTAAAATAAGATGCTTTGCTGCATATGTAGGAAAGTAGTATCATACATATCAAATCAGCCACGTATGTTTTAATCTGCTGTTTGATCACAGAGCAAGAACACTTCTGAATCCCTGGTCTATTCCAACCAGTACGTGTGTCCTGTATCTTCTGACTCATGGCAATCCCAGAGTGTCAGAGTCAATGGTCTCCATTTTGTTTTCTTTTTCTTCTTTAATCCTGGCATTTGCAAATGATTTGATGGAAGACAAAAGCCAAGATTGCGGAATAACAACGTGCAGTTGGCATCGAGTTCATCCCGTCGTGTATGGACCCTCTAGGACAGAATAGAATGTCTCCAAATGTGTCCATGGACGCAGACGGTCACGCCTGCTCCCATAGCACAGAGCACAGTGGGGGCACGTGTGCCACCTGAAGGTCAGAGTCAGTGCTCCACGAGGCTCTGAGTGAAGAGTCTCAGGAGGGATCTCGGTGCTCTTTGGCTGGAGGACCAGGATGTCAGAATCCGTGGGCAGGAGGCTCAAAAAGGCCAGTGGCTGGCTCTTTCGAGCATGGTGGGTGCTGGGGCAGTGTGCAGAAGAATTTCCTCAGTTATTTCACTGTTTGCCAGTCCCAGGAGCACCATACTCTGGTTCCCAGCAGCTCCAGCAGGGAATACCTGGTGGCACCCGCCTTGTCTCGAAGATCCTGGCTCCTTTTGGGTCTTGGCCTTCTGGAGGCCGAAGCCTGCAGGGACAGGAGAGCAGTTGGTGTCCTGAACTCTGGTTTCCCCAAGGCACTTGGCGTCCACTGGGATAAAAAGAGAGTGCTCCAGCCGCTCCCGAGCTCAGTGTTAGAGGTGCCTGGGGCCCTGGGCCTGTTCCTCTGGAGACTCCCAGCCTGCTACACACACCCTGGGCGAGGTGCTCCATCACGGAGCTGTCACTTCAGGAGACAGAGGATCGGACCTCTCTCCTTGGGGTTTCTGCTGGCCGATTTCTTTAGCAGTAGCGCTCTAGGCACTGCGTTTGTTGGTGCTGTGCACGTAACTGAATTCTGGGTCACTCATTACCAATATGGCCTGTTGCCAGCCAAGGGCACTGGCCATTGGCACCTCCCAGGGCTCCATGCACATACTGGTCATCAGGAAGGTGTGCTATCAGTAACCCGTTTGTTGTGGAGCAAACACTAGATTCCTGAAAAGAGGAAGCCTATTTAAAATGTCTCCACAGTGGTCGCCCCATAGCCCCTTGTGAGACAGACTTAAGGAGACGTGGGTCTTTCAGGGAGGGCCCCGTCTGGGTACAGGGTGTGAGCAGACACTGCTGGTGGGAGCTCCGTTTGGGACAAGAACCACCTGTGGTGGGTGATGGGAGGGCAAGGATTCTTCCTGGATTTCTGGGAAAGGCTCGTGTGTGTGTGGCAGGCTGTCAGGTGAAGAATGTGTGTAGTGTTTGGCATATTTTGGTTGGTTGGTGGACCTGGAGCCTGCTTTTGGGGTTCCTGCTAGTTCTGGCCAAGTGAGATAGCCCAGTTCTGAACTGGCAAGGTGCTTCTGGCTCTGACAGACTAGGTTGCGCTTCTCCCCTGCCTGGGGCTCCCTCTGCCCATAGGTCTCAGGTTAGACCGCATTTCTCCTGGCAGCCTTCCGTGCTCCGCCCTCCCAGCTCGGCTGGAGGCTTGGGTTATGCTCCACAGCCCCCTGTACGTCCCCCAGCATAGACGCACCGGCTTTGTTATTATTGCTTGTTGAACTTTCCTTCTTTCCCACCAGGCCTTAAATCCCACCAGTGCAGGGCGATAGCTGTCTTGTTTATTGTAGTGCATTCTTGAAGAGTCTCCCTCCAGTGTGCAATGCCTGGCGCACTGTAGAACAAGCTGTTGATAAATATTGGCTGAGCTTGTTTTTGGTGTGTGTTTGATCTTCCCACCCCTCGTAGTTCCTGAAACATTTCCTGGGCCTGCGGGCACTCTGCTGAGTCCCAGGCCTGTCCCCCCTCCCTCACAGAGCTCAGGTGCAGGAGGAGGGCGCCATGGGAGGAGTGGATTGGATTCACAGTTCAGTGGGGACTTTCTTAAGGGAAGGTTCTCCTGGCGAGTCTGGCAGGGTGAGGGAGTATATCCAGACCGGGGTTCCGATACAAAGGGAGGTGGTGAACAGATAGAACCTGGGCCCTTGGGGAACTGCAAACACATTTTTGTTTCTTTGTGGCCAGAGCACAAGGTTTGAAGAGAGGAAACTCAGGAAATGAGACTGAAAGGAAGGCAGGAGCCAAGTCATGAGGCCAAACTGTGAACTAACTGGCATGTTTGTGCATGTGTGTGCGTGCACTGCGTGAGGCAGACTGGCGATGTGCTTCTGTAGAGCGTACAGCTAATATGTGTGTGTGTGTGTGTGTGTGTGCGCGTGTGTATGTGTGCGTGCGCTGTGTGTGGCAGGCCGGCGATGTGCGTCTGTAGAGAGTACAGCTAAGAAACTCCGAGGGAGCAGGACTGTGTGGTAACACTTGGCGACGCATGAGTCAAATGGACTTGACAGCAGTGGGTTTTCCTTCATTTTTTTGGTGTGTGTGTGTGTATACGTGTCTATACTCTCCCTCACACATGCACTCACGGTTCATATTTTAGAAAGATCCAACGGACCGCGGCAGAGGCATGTTGGGGCCGCGGACACAGTGCCTGCAGCATTGGGCCCAACAACACGGCGCAGGAGCAAGCGGTGTCCCCTCATGTGTGCAGGGTCACGGAGTGGGAGCTGACTCGGTGCATTGCGAGTTGGTGCAGCCCCGGTGCTGTGGGTTAGGTGCTGGCAGCTAGCAACAAGGCCCCAACCCGCTACAGCTCCTTGGAGGGAGATGAAGCTGGCTGTGCCCTTAGTGATGTACAGTCTGGGAAACTAGAGCACGTCTCACGCACACCGGGAGCTGGAATCGGCTTGGTGACAGGGGTTTGGAGAAGTGGCACTGGGATTGGCAAACCCTCCTTGAAGGCAAGGAGAGTCTCTTCCTAGCCAGTCTCCAGTGTCTGGCCGGTGCCTTGTGGGCAAGTCCCTACGTGGGGATTAGTACTCTTCATTGAGAGCCGGGTGGGTGGGATTCTTAGGCCCTTGCTGCAGACTAACAGCAGACGACAGCCCTCAGAGGCAAGTGGAGATATAGTCTTGGTTCCATTTTCTAGATGAGGCCATGGGGGCCCAGCCTCACGAGAGGGCTTCTTGCGACTCACACCGTTTGAAAGTGGCAAAGCCAGACTCAGACACAGGTCGTTGTCGAAGCCCAGCCAGGCACACGCTCACCTGTCCCATGCTGCCTCGAGGGCAAGGGGCAAGGCGGGCTGGTGGTGCCCAGAAGAGAATGGGAGGCACTGTGCCTCTCTCGGGAGCCCCGGTGGTGCCCCGGCGGTGTCGTGGGTACCCAGAGGCTGCACTTGGAGACCCGGAGCAGCTCCGCAGGAGGAACACTGGGCTTTGGACTCCCGCGAACAGTTACAGCCTTGGACGCCTCCTGGGGCAGGGAGTGGGTGTGACTCGATGGTGGTGAGTTTGGTGTCGGGACTTGATGTTTCTTCTCACCAGGGACTTCTGTCCCCCTTTCTGATGAGGGAGGACCTTCCTCCACGGAGACCCTCTAACTTGCCCCCATGAGGCGACGGTGCCCCCTTCCAGGCAGAGCCAGAGGGAGGTCTGGGGGGCCGCTGGAAGATTAGGGCATTGCTCCACGTTCAGCGCCCTGGCATCATGCTGCTATTTAATAAAGACCTCATTGCTTGAAGGGCCATTAAGTAACCAGTGATGGATTTCAGCCTCATTGAGGGGAAAGAGGAAGCGGCCTCACAGAGATAGGAAAATAATGTGGCCGCACCCATGCACGGCCTTAGTCATTAGGGAAAGGGGGGTGATGAGCAGGCAGTGAGCAGTAGGTGAGGAGATAGAGGCCAGGAGCTCAGCCAGCTGCAGATGCGACTGGAATGTCCCCCTCCTCCCCAGCCTCAGGTCCCTGCTGCTTCTACTAGACTGTCTTCCCCCTGGATGCTTTTCTGCAGAAGACAAGCCAGGCTGTGCTTTTGCACCAAGGATGAACGGTAGTGTGTATGTGTGTGTGGGTGTGTGGGTGTGTGGGTGTGTGTGTGTGTGGTGTCTGTGCATATTTAGATCAGACACCCTCTGAAAGCAGGATCCCATCTGTTTGCCACCACATTCTTGCCATGGTGCTTAGTATAGCGCCAACATGCTCTCCTGGACCTGGGGGGAGCCTCGGGCCTTCTGCCACCCTCCAATTTCATCCCTATACTTCTGTCATTCCGCCTGAGCACCAGCCTCCCGTCCCCTCCAGCCCTTCTCCCCTGCCCCGCAGAGACCTGAGTGCGCCCGCACTTCAAGGTAGCTGTAAACCCATCCTGAGACCTTTGCAGGGTGAGAATGAGGGCACCTGCCATTTTCCCTCAGGTGTCACATTTGAGAGGAGACTGGGTGACAGCATCATCTTAAAGGAGCAAAAAAGATAAAAAGAAAAGAAAAAGTGATGGGATATCAGACTGTGGAGGGATGTTCCTGCATTTAAAACCTTTGCTCACATCTTGACAAAGCATTTAAGGCTCATGAAGCCTCCCTCACCTACCGATTCAGCCTCATGCTCTCCCAGGATCCCTTCTGTCCCCCTTAAACAGCCCCCACTTTCTCTCTTAACCACCCAGATTGGTTGTCGCCACCCACCTGTGCCCACACTGAGCTCTCAGCCTGGAACAGCTTTTCTGTCCCAGACTCCCCTTTGGCTAAACCCACCGCAGCCCCTTCCACACCAGCGCCCCCTCGATGCCTGCACTCCTGTGCCCTCTTAACACGAGGTGTGTCCCTTTCTCTCTGATGCTTTTCATGGTGGATAAAGGTTTGCTATGGTCTGTGTCCTCTCAATAACTCTGAGTCGTCCCAGGACAGAGAATGGTGTGTGTGTGTGTGTGTGTGTGTGTGTGTGTGTTTAGTGGCTGGCCCAGAGTAGTTGGCTCAGGAAGGGACTATGACCTGGAAGGATGTGAGTCCGTGCCAATGCTGGCCTTGGCTGCAGAGGAGGACAGTGACCCTTTGTTTATGTGAGGAAAGAGTCAGATCCTCCTTCTGCCTGGGCACTGCTTCCGGGGAGGCTGCTCTTGTCTTGCTAAGGAACACATAGCCCGGCCTTTCCTGGGGCTGTCCAGCAGGGGGCACTCACCCACCCTCACTTGTGAGCCAGACCAAGTTCTACCCATCTTCTCTTATCTCTGCCCAGCACCCTGGCTGATTGGTAGTAAACAGATAGAAGCTTGCCTGCCACCATGCCTGGTACTTGGAAATGCCTCTGCCCTAGCCTAGGGAGGCGGGGCTCAAAGATGGGGCAGTCTCACTGCAGTAGGGCGGCTCTTCACCGCTGTGTCGCAGACTCAGAGTAGGTGCTTGCTCAGTGACTGTTGAACCCGTAGTAGTTTTACACTACTTGATCTTGGTCATTTTTCCTTGTTTACTGTGTGCATCTGCTGTCGTAACAAGTAGACCTAAATGTGTAATGGCTCAACACAATGGCAGTCTATTTCGTGCCCGTAAACAGCTGTGTTTGGCGATGGACCTGGGATGCTTCCACCTGATTTTACCACTCCTTAGAGCACCAACCCAAAGGTTGGTAGTTTGAGCCCATCGACTACCCAGTAGAGAAAGTTGTGGCAGTCTGCTTCCCTAATGTTTGACAGCCTCAGAAACCCTGTGGGGCAGTTCTACTTTGTTCTGTGAGGTCGCCAGTCATTGGAACAGATTCCACAGCAATGGGTTTTAGACTCTTCATCGTCAACAGCCATGCAGCAGACGAACAGAGCATGAAGGAGCACACAGAATGGTTTTACAAGTGAGTCCAGGAAGTGGTACCTGTAACTTCTGCCAACATTCCATTGGCTGGAGCTCAGTCACACCTGCAACTGCAAGGAAGACTGGGAGATGCAGTTTTGTATTTGCCCTGGAAGAAGAAAAGGATACTGCCATTGAGGTGACGTCTGCTTCTAGTGACCCCGCAGGGCAGGGTAGAGCCGCCTCTATGAGTTTCTAAGGCTATAATTCTTTACTGGAGTAGAAAGCCTTGTGGTTTTGAACCACTAACCATGTAACTAGCCTAACTTTTAATCACTACACCACAAGGGCTCCTCCCAGGAAGAAGAGGAAATGGATTTGGGGGACCATCCAGCAGTCTCTGCCACAGTGTAGAAAAAGTAGAGGCTTTGGACTCTGTCGAAATGAAGTCCAAATCCAGCCTTTGCTATTTTGTAGTGGTGTGCATTTAGAAAATGTTTGTAACCACTCAAACGTCAGTCTCCTCTGCTGAGCAGCCAGAGGACCGTTGAAAGTATGAAAGATAACAAAGGGAAAAACAAAAAACCCACCCTGCTGCTGTGGAGTCAGTGCTGGCCACAGCGACCTCATGTGTTCCAGAGTAGAACTGCAGAACATGCACAGCAAACAACATCAATCCAAGAGTTTCCACGTGTATCATTTAGTGACTCTTGGGGGGAAAAAAAGGTAAAGGAAAAGAAAAGCTGCTGAGGCTGTACAACCAAATACGTAAAGGGATTTGATTTTTGTGATTGGGAGGCTTAGGGTCCTGGTTTTATGGGACATTCAAGTTAATTGGCCTAATGTGTTGAGTGTTTCTGGTCTGCCTCTGAGTTCACTGCCTAGTGCCCCAGGTGGTAAAAGCTGGCATTCTTCCAGTGGTCCACCCATTCCCACCTTCCTCATTGACATCAAGCCACTGTCCCCCGAGGTTTCTAGCTGATCTTTTCAGTTGCTGTTGTCAGTTTAATACCTTCTGGATAGTTCTTAAAAGAGCATACCGCTCAAGGCAGACACCCGTCTTTTAACTCGTTAAGTTAAACTGATCTTCAGTTTTAAGAAAACATCAGGGAATGTTTTTGGTTTAAGGTATAAAGATGAGTTCAGGGCAGTAGTTTCAGGAGTTCATCCACTCTGCATGGCTACAGAAAGGCTAGAGTCTGGGAGAATGTGAAATTCTGCTCTGTATTCTGCCCCCACCCCCCTTGATCAGGGTTATTCTGTGAGACCTTTTATCATAACGCTTAGTCACGGTATCCTGACAGCAATCGATTCTAGTCTGATGGCAAAGGAGGAAGGTGTTCATGAAGGCAGTTAGCCACACAGTCCATCTCCTCCTCCTCCTCCTGACTTTTTTCCTTCTGTTGTTCCAGGTGCATAGAGGCCAATTATTGTGCTTTGGAAGGCTCTGATCTGCAAGATCAGTGGTTTGAAATCACCAGCCTGGTGGGCATTCCAACTCTCCCACTAGCACCACAGAAGAAAAGACTGGCAATATGCTTTCATAAAGATTCAAAAACCAGAAATCAAACTCACTGCCACTGAGTCAATTCTGACTCACAGTGTCCCTATGACTCTGGGTGGACCTGCCCCTGTGAGTTTCCGAGACTTAACATTTCATAGGAGTAGAGAGCCTTATCTTTCTCCCTTGGAGCTAGCTGGTGGTTTTGAACTGCTGGACCTGGGGGTGGGGACTAGGGGAGGGTTAGCAGCCCAACTTGTAACCACTATGCCACCCAGGCTCCTTTTATATAAGCCGATATGTATAACCCCGCCCCCCCAAACCAAACTCTGTCTAGTTGACGTCCACTCATAGTGACCCTGTAGGACAGCGTAGAACTTCCCCCTGTGAGTTTCTGAGCCTGGAACTGCTGATGGGAGTAGAAATCCCCGTCTAGGTGGCCAGTTTTATTGGCCTATTATATTCATATAATGCTCATAATTTTTATCTTTTATTTCATATGGCAATATAACTTAGCCACTGTTTTATATATGTTCACCTTCTTCTCACTTGCCATCTACCTCATAATCTGACATTCCATATTAACAGTGATAGTAGGAAAACAAAACCAGAAACAACTATCCAACTATTTTCCACATGAACAACATATGTCTGCAAGTAACCAACACTGACGGGGAAGGTGAGGGTGACCCGCTGGGGTAGTTACGGATATGTGCCCACCCGGCGGGACCATGACTCTCAGTGGTTTGGAAACTCAGTCATGATCTAATTTTGTAGTTATGTCGTCTTCCACATTGTGATCTGATACGGCCATCCTTCTTTTTCACATCATGCCAAGTTTTGCACAGCAACGTGGCCATTGGAACCTTGCCATGCCAGTAAGCGAGGAGTGGGTGTATGCATGATATATGTTCTGCGAAGTAGGATGCTACGTGATTTGGACATAGTCCTGCAAAGCCATATTAAGACCCATAGAAACTCTAAACTTTCACAAGTTGTTGTCCTTAATATGATTGAACCATGAATGAAATGTATGATATGATAATTATATCTCAATAAAACGCTATTTAAAAACCAAGCACTGCTTCTTCCAGTTGTCCTTGTTGCCTCACTGGTGGAGTGGAGGCTGGAGGAATGTTGGTGGTGATGTCAGGGATTTGTGGTGGTAGTAGAAGTAGGGTGAGAGGAAGTGAGTTGGAAGGGAGGGGAATGGAGTGGGCCCAGCCCCACCCACTGTTCCTTTTTCCTGAGCAGCCCAGTCCGCACAGCTCTGGCCATTGCCTGCTCAGAGCCCCCAAACCCACCCCGGGGGCCATGCCCTCTGCCTTACCTGCCTGCGTCCCACCCATGCTCCAGGGCTGCAAAAGTCTGCGTGTGGATCTTTAAAACCACTCATATGAGACCCCCTGCCATCCAGTCCGTGCCTACTCACAGTGATCCTAAAGGACAGGGTAGAACAACCCCCTCCAGTTTTCCAGTTTTTGAGACTGTTAACTCTCTACGGAAGTAGAAAGCACTGTCTTTCTCATGAGAAGTGGCTGGTGGTTTCAAACAGCTGACCTTGCAGTCAGTAGCCCAACACGTAACCACTATGCCAGAAGCTAATACTCTGTTAGACATTTTTCAGAGATTGTCTCATTTAATCTTTGAAAACCCTTAGAAGTACAAAGTAGTCCTGTTTTCCAGAGAAAGGAATGTGTTTGTTCACCAAAGGAAAATGACTTGCCTAAGGTCATACAGAACAAGGATTTGAACTAAAATCTTGATTCTACCAGTTGGGGCCCTCTCTTGTTCCTAATTAGGGATTTCAGTACATCTTTCCTGGATATCAAATAAGTTTCACCTACAGCATAAAATCAGCTGAGTAGCAGTGCCCCTGAGGATCCGCAGCCTCTGCTGGCTTAGTGCAGCGAGCATGCCGTTCTGTTAGGGCAGCCCCCAGCTCAGGGAACTGGCCACGCTTCACGGTCAGGTTTGCTGATCCATCTTTCGATGGTCCGTAGCCCTCCGTTCTAAGGCTAGATGGCTCTCTGTATCACTCTGGGGGCTTGTCCTTGCCTGGGATTCTCCCCTTGACCTTCATTCTATTTCTCTTATTGTGTTTCTTGGCTCTTTGAAAAGGACAGTTATTTTAACTACTTGTTAAAAACCATGTGGCCTAATTATTAATCACATGACTTACAACTCCTGTCACCACTCTGTTCCCCTAATTTTCCAGCTTTAAGTTGGTGTCAACCCAACCTCAAGTCTACCCAAGTTTTTGGTTCTTGGATCTCATTCTTCCAGCTCCCAGGAAATCTATTGCCTATTCAAAAAGTAACACATTAACACCCCCACCACACACCCCGTAAGACTCCTCCACAACATGTTTTTGACATGGACCACTCCCCACCCCCCCTCCCCCACTGGCTGCACCATAGCTTCGAATCTGTGCTTTGGGCCTCTGACTCTCCGTTTTTTCGGTCTAGTATGTTTTTATTCCCTGTTGGTTCCGTATGAGCACAGCTCCTCTCTTGCTGGGCTGTAAGTCCACTCTCAAACTACTCACCAACAGACATTTGTTGAGGACTTGAAAATGTTAGGCTGTCATCTTCAGGATCTCACTACTTCAGAACTCGTCTGCCTCAGAGGTGTTCTTAACCTTTTGCAGTGGGGGAAGCGTGACTCGGGCAGGTTCATTAACTTGTGGGAGGTCTGGGATTTGAACCCATGTATTTGGATTCTAAATCCATAGCCTCTGAAAGCCAAGGCCTGCAGCTCCTTATTATCTTGTCGCTCTGGCGACTCTGCCAACTCCTCAATCAGAGAGGGTTAATGAGAAAGGTATTCCTGTTAGTGAGAAAGTGATTCCTGCCCTTGGGTTAAGAAGTTGAGTGAGCACATGACACCTAACTCTGGACAGGTGAGATGGACAGCACCTTATTATCAGTCACATCTATAGTCCGGGAAGGAAGCTGTCACATGTCACCAGATGGTTACACAAGAAGTGCCCTCAGGGACAGAGTGAACGAGCAGGGAATGTGGGAGTCAGTCTTTGCAGGAACTAGAGGGTAGGGTGGCCCCTTGCTCATATAGGCAGATGTGATTGGCTGGTTTGAATAACCCCACAGTTGCTCCGCTGGAAAAACACGTGGCTTTCTACTCTCATAAAGATTGAGTCTTGGGCACCCAAGGGGGGCAGTTCTCCTCAGTCCTTTGGGGTGGCTGTGAGTTGGAATGAACTTGATGGCAGTGGGGTTGGAGTTTGCTTTTGGAGAAATTGCTTATGAGTCTGTGTTGACTGGCTGGCATATAGGACAAGACCTCAGGGCTTGACGCGCCACTCTAAGATGTTTCCAGTGTCCTTAAAGTTTTCCATCTTTATTTAACCTCCGCCCCCCCCACTCCCCGCCACCTCCCTGCAAGCCCAAAGACTGTCTTTCACCAGCCTTTTTTTCCCACCAGCCTTTTAATTTTGTTCTGGCCTCTCATAATTTTACCTGATTTCCTGTGGATAGCACGTCTTTAAGGTTTCTTTATTCAGTTTGGTGCTGGGAAGGAACACGGTATAATTGCAGATTGAACTTAATATTTTAAGAAGCTCATGGTGGTGGCACGGCTTTCAAAGGTAGCTTTATGGAATCTTTCCCAGGAGTCTTCAGAAGAGAGTAAGAAAGTGCACTTTTGAAGATGCCCTCCAGTTCTTTGACTGTGACATCCAGGCTGGTATGATTAGGGGAGCCAAATTCAGAATTTTACTTTGTTTCCCTCCTCAGTAGGAACAACGTTCAGATTTCTGACTACCATTCAGATGAAAAGTAACTGAGAAGGACTTGCTGCTATTAATAGGCGTCTTTGCCCACACTTCAGCAAGTTGGGGTGACCAACTGTCCCCACTGCCCGGGACTACAGGGTTCCGGGGTGCTGCACTTGTAGCTGTCAACCCAGCACAGTTCTTGGCACCTTGGGTTGGGCATCCTACCTGGGGTGCAGAGAGGGTTGTTGAAGAAATTAGACCAATGTGCTGTAAGCGTTAGCCTGCTTTTCCATTGTTCTAACAAGCAGCAGAAACTAGATCTTAAATTGCCTCACTTTACTTTGAATTTTGTGAACGTATTTGAAAATTATCTTCTTGTTTAAAGCAGCTCAAGTCAACTCAGGGGCCTTAAATAAACATAATTGCTTTTGCACTGTTTTCAACCTTAATGACAATGATCCAGAAATGGATAATATTGTATTTTAAAGCTCAAGTCTGTGATTTTTGCATCCAAATAGATATAGTTAGCCGATTTATGTACCTGTTTCTCTCATGCTAATGATTTTCACCGATTTGTATGTGTGGTTACTTTATCTCTGAAGTAGTATGCTCTCCAGCCCGACATCAGCAGTAGACTGATATGACCACGTACGGGTCTTGAAATGAGCCCGTTTTGAGAGGAGATATGTTTAACTTTCACTAAAGTGATTTTATTATCTATCAATGCTTATTTTATTCCCCCCAATGCCTATTTCATTCTGGTGGCGTTCCGAAGTATCTATGCTGTGGCACGTGCTTTTCCTCTCGAGTTTAGACTCTCACAACTCGCTACCATTGACTCAATTCCGACGCATGACGACCCCCTAAGACAGGCTCGAACCAACCGCCCCTGTGGGTTTCTGAGACTGATAGGAGTAGCAACCTTGTCTTTCTCCCTTGGGGAAGCTCCGTGGTTTTGAACTGCTGACCTTGTGGTTAGCAGCCCAGCAAATAACCCCTAGGGCAGCAGGGTTCCTCTCTGTCGCTTAGTTTTAAAAATAAAACAGAACAGGGTTGAGTTCTGAATGCTGAAATAGGATGACGTGAGGCATCTTGAACTGCATGATGTAGGATGCCGCACAGATCTGGCGCTGAGTTATTAAGAAAAGGAACTGCAGGGGAGTACCCCAAGTTCTCCGTGCGATTCATGAAGAGAAAATGTTAAAAGTCTCACTGGAGGAGAGGAGCTGAGCTGTGCTTCCCACTGAGTTCTGAGCCGCCCAGAGGCTTCCATCCAGGAGGCCCGAGGGAGGGGTGGACAGGGCTCCTCCTGTCTGGTCTCTTCCGTTGCCAGGCGTTGTCTGAGCGAGCAGTCCTCCTTGCACCCCGAGGGCATAGCAGCAAAGAGCGGCCTGCCAGATTTAACACTCTCCATCTCCCCTGCCGCCGAGTTCCAGTCCCCAGCGAGCTTTTCCACATTCACATTCCTAGGTCAGACTCACCCTGTGCTCCCGGATTAAACCTGGTTGAGGAACTCCTTACTGTGGATCAGGAAAAATGAGCATCAAGACACAGCATAGTCCAGGAGAAACCCAAAGTTTCGCTAAACATGGGGCAGACCCTCGCCCTGACGATGAGAGAAGACTCTGATGGACACCGCAGGGAGCCGCCGCTCCTCCCTGGACTGGCGGGATCAGGATCGTTAGCGGTGCACAGCAGAGCTCAAAATGTGCATCCTCTGTGCCTCACGCCATTTCTCTCCCCCCACCCCCAAAGTTACTTCTCTTTTTTAATTTAAAGAGCATTTTATTGGGGCTCTTCCAGCTCCTATAACAACGCGTACTTCCATTGTATCAAGCACGTGTGCACAGATGCTGCTGTCTTCGTTTTCTAGACACGGGCTAGTGCGTCCTTGTCAGGTCCTCTTGTTTCCCTCCCTCCCCCCGTGCCTGCTTGATCAATGATAAGTTTCATTATTATTTTCATATCGCACACTGACTGCGCTCTCCCTTCCCCTTGGTCTCTTTTGTTCATCCCCCTGGTGGGTGGTGTGTGGTTACGTGTCGGTTATTGAGATGAGTTCCCTCTTCCTCCCCTCCTCTTCCCACCTTCCCCCTACCCTTCTGGTATTGTTACCCCCATTCCTGTTCTGGGATTTCGTGTGCCATGAGCTCTTATCTCTCAGCTGTACCTGTGCACATGCTCCGGTTCAGTCCACAGTGAAAGGCAGTACTGGGGTCATGATAGTGGTGTGTGTGTGTGTGTGTGTGTGTGTGTAAGCCCCAAGGAACCAGAGGAGTATTGTGTGTTTCACTGCACCCTGATGGACTCATCCCTTCCCTGTGACTCCTCTGTGAGGGGATGTCTCATTGTTCAAACGATTTCTTTTGGAGAAAAATCCCCGTCACGTGCACAAAGATATATGAAGGTGTTTATTGCAGCAGTGTTTGCACTGAAGAACAATGGAAACGCGTTACAGCCCATCGATAGTGGAACACATAGGTCAGCTGCGGCATATTCATATTCTGTAAGATCTGAGAGTAGTCCCCTGCCAACTGCCTGGAGAAAAATGGGGACCTCAGTCTTCTAGCTGCAAGAAAACGGATCTGCCAGGAACCAGTGGTTAAGAGTGGCAAGTGACTTTCTATTTGTAATGTGCTTAGAGCCATGGTTGGCGCATCATAATCCCTCAGTACATGTTGTTGTGCTGGTGTTTTGTCTCCCGTGCCTAGTCCAGTAGCCAGCACATCATAGCACGCTCTCTGTTTATGTTTGCTGAGAAATAAATAGGTCTAGAATCTTGGTCTCTTTTCTACTCCCATAAAGTTACCGTCTCGGAAGCCCATGGGGGCAGTTCCACCCTGTCCTGTGAGTCAGCATCAACTTGATGGCAGTGGGGGTTTTTTTTTTTTAGAATCTTGGTCGCCTGTTTCTTAATCCTATCAAGTTCCCACGGAATCATTATTCCCACAGCAAACTGCACTGACTCTGTTTCTTCTGGTTGCACCAGAGAAGTAGCAGATTTGCCACTGGGTGGGAATACAGAGGCGTCTACAAGGGCAGCTGAGCGCACGCACGAAAACCCACATGCTGTGACAGGTGACACATGTGCTGACTGCCTAATAGAGCCCATCAGCTCACCGAGGGACACACGCTTAATGCAGTGCCTCGTTGTCTGGTCACCTAGGAAGCTCCGACCGTCATGTCCAACTGAGCCGGGCAATCAGTCATTTGGTGCTGAGTTCATTTAGTAAATCAGAAGGTATTGTTTAAATACTTAGTAGAGAAATAAGAACTCTCATCTAAAGGAAGTAGTGAAAGCAGTGTTTTTTGGTTTCGTTGTGTGTGTGTGTGTGTGTGACAGCAATTGGCCGTGCAACAGAGAACTTAGAACTCGGTAGTACAGTTCAAAACCAGAAAGAAAAGGAGACCTCAACACATGACCAAGTGTCCGTAGCTTCTAGCCCCTGCGCTACCCCTGTCATTGTGGAAACTGATTGCTGAGAATTTTTGTTCGACATTCTCAGTAGGAAGGTAGGCTGTCATCTCGTCATCGCTCCCGAACTGGCCCGGACAGGATATGGCAGATATCCTTTCCTGTGGCTGCCATGATCATCTGCTGAGACGAACGTGCCGCTGGCTACCAAGCCCTCGGTTGGAGAAATGATCCAGCCTTGTGCATGCCCGCTGTACACCTGGTCAGTTTTACAGACTTGTTTTGAAGGGCATAGATTTTGGTTCCATCAGTTCCCTTTGTGTTGCAAGGCTCTGCAGCCGTGCTTTATTCCTTGCACACCGAGCGCCATGCCATTCGTTCCTCCATCACTCCCTGCACACCGACATCCCCCGGACACTGGTGTAGGCATAGGAATGAGAAAGCTGGCCAAGATGTTGTTTCTGCCTTGGGAAAATGTATAATTGTGAGCTTCATGCTCCCATGTCTTTGTACATAGGGCTTCTCTGGTTAAGACAACCTACCTGGCACCAGGTCTTGGAAAATGCCAACTAATCATTCAAGTTTTGGTCAATTGACACCTGGTGCCCCAGCAGACAGGCTCACCCCCTGCCCAGGGCACCTATGAGCCTTTTCTGATCCAGGATTTACAACTTTGCACTTTGATTTATTTTAACTTCACCACCCTGAAAGGCAGGAAGAGATAGTCTTCTCCAGACTGCCAGTACCTGGCACTGAGTTTATGCCTATTCATGTCTGCTCGACACAAAGACCAAGTTAAAAAACAAAAATGAACTGCAGAACTGCTCTCATTGAGAGGTGCAATATGGTGGAAGATGGAGGTGGAGATGGGGCCATAGAAGAAATGCACTTGTCTACTATCGCTTTTACCACCAGGGGGAGAGAGATGTTCACAAATTTTCTATCATGTAACCTTTAAGGCAAAATTCCAGAGAAGCCCAGGGATTTTTCTGAGCGACTTCTCAAATTTACAGGGAGCTCTTTCCCCCTCAAGTTAGAATGGGTATGATGTTAATGACCTTGAACCTTGTCACCTTATGGCAGACCAATTTCTAGTTTCTCTTGAATACTTTGTCTTCCTTCCTTCCCTTCCTCCCTCCCCCCTTTGTTTCTTTGATTACTGAGTCATAAGTTTCCAGCCATAGGCAATACATCTCCGTCCTCTTCAGAACCTTTTAATCTTCCCTGAGGTTAGCGCGTTTCACTGTTCGTTCCCAGTATCCCACACCCCCCACGTCACACTGCTCAGGGAGGAATCTGAAGGCTCTCTCCTCTTTCTCCTCTGCTCCTGACCCTGGCTCTTCTTTCTCAGCAATCACTCTGACAAGACACTCACCCATCCTTCACTTCTCTCCTCTGTGGCCTGCACATTTACACCTCTTGGTTTGGCTTCTCTCCACAGCCAGAATCCTATTTTCAAACCCTTGCAGGGGAGCTCCAATGAGATGTCCCATTGTCTTCGCCAGTGCACACTTCTAAAAGTTAACTGTCTTCGGGTTCTACTTTCATTTCCAATCACTTTATTCCACTAGTGGCCACACGAAATGCTGAATTCGGAGGCAGGGGTTCCGCCAAGTGAAAGTGAAGGCGCTCTGAGCCAAAGCTCTTGTCAGAGGCAGTTCAGGACCCTGGAGAGCTCCAAGAGCCCCTGCCGCTCCAATGCTGCCTGGTTAAAGGACCGCCTCCATTTCTCCCCCACTTCTCTGAACTCACCCTTTCCTGCCCAAGTTGGAGATAGGAGGTGGCATGGGCTTTGATGTCTAATGGGACTGAATTCTGTTTCTTACCCTCCCACTTACAGGCAGCACCACCACAAATGAGCTATGGGTTGCTCTGGTCGGTGGCTTCTGTCAAATGGAGGGAACCAGTGTGTGTACGTCACAGGGGTGTTGTGAGGGTGAACTGAGGCAGTCTACACAGAGCACGGCACAGAACAGAAGAGCAATAGGTAGTAGCCATTGCTTTTGTTATTATAGAAATTATTGGTCCAATGAGGTCAGTCCTCCTTAATAATATACGATGGCTTGGGGTGCACATGGCAATGGCATGTCTCTGGTTTTAGGGGCCAAGAGGAGACAATGGACTTGGTAGAGTGCAGAACGCATCTTTCTTTATCTGGCCAGCCTGCTGGGAAACCTCAGAGGCATTAGGTACATTATTTTGCAAGTGTTGCATAGGGGCTACTCATTGGGCTGTGAACCCGAAGCTTAGCAGTTCGAAACCACCGGCTGCTCTGCAGGAGAAAGATGAGGCTTTTTTACTTTCTGAAGAGTCACAGCCTTGGAAACCCATTGGAGTCATTCTCGTCTGCGCTGCTGGGTCACTGTGAGTTGGAATCACCGTGATGGCAGGAGTTTGATGTGGTGTCTTGCTGTGCTTTCACACACAGACAAAAACAATGCACTGCCATGGAGTGCCCTTGAGAGTGACGACTCACAGGGACCCTGCTGTGAGTTTCTGAGAATGTGCCTCTTTGTGGGAGTAGAAAGCCCCATATTTCTCCCCAAGTGCTCTAAGTTCAGCATGAATCCTAGCCAGTGTTTTGAAAAGCCGAGCAGACCCATAGATTGCAAGATGGGAAAAAGAGCCTGCACATACGTGTTCAGTGGGAAACTGGTCCAAAGCAGCCATATGAGTGGCCAAAGGCAGCTCAGAATGTCAGGGGCCACACATAGACACGCACTAGCTCTACAGGCTCCCGGCTGAGGTCTGCTTGGCCTTTGCACGTGCTGTTTGCCCCTCCGTGGGAACACCGTTCCCTTCTTAGTCTTGGCAACTTGCCCATTTCTCGTCAAGAGTCAGCTCAAGTGTCCCTGATTTCTCCTTTGTGCAATGGGAACATGAGAGTTTAGTCACAAGATTGTGTGGAGATTAAACATGACCGTGCAGGTCAAGAGCCTAGCTCAGAGAAGACAGGTCGTAGTGGGTGCTTAGTTAGATGGGGCTGAAGCCTTAGAACAGTAGTTCTCAACTTGGAGGTCGCGACCCCTTTGGGGGGTCAAAGGACCCTTTCACAGGGATCGCCTGACTCATAACAGTAGCAAAATTAGTGAAGTAGCAACGAAAATAATGTTATGGTTGGGGGGGATCACCACCACATGAGGAACTGTATTAAAGGGTCGCGGCGTGAGGAAGGTTGAGAACCACTCTCCTAGAGCGTTCTGTTTCTGTATCTGCCCCCGTCCCTTGGGCGAGGGGCACCTTGAAGGTAAGGACTCCATTTGACGCCTTCTGCTTTCCCCTGTGTGACACTGTCGCCCACTCCTGACCCTCGGCTCCATGTATGCCATTTCCCGACAGCCCGGAGCACAGGGTCGGCTCTATGTGTTGAATGAATGAATGGATAGGCAACTGAACCTTGTGTCTTTGGATTGGCTTTCTGCTGGGAGTTGCCAGGTGGAAAGTACTGAATGGGTCTTGAATTTGAAGATGAGCTGCTTTGAGAGGCCTTAAGTGTGGCACTGGACAAAGTTGCTGGATATCGTGGCTGGGAGGAAAGTGGTGAGGAAGTGGCTACCGGATCTGCTTCGTTTCCATTCCAGTTAATACACACATTTAAAGTTTCGACGTGGGCAAGGCTGGGTAATTTCAGGCCTGGTAGCAACTGGAAGCGATGTACTCCCTGCGATGGGGCGTAGAGAGCCGGGAGAACACTGTTGATAATTTTGCAGAGTGCCATGGAGCCTGTTTGTAATTTATAATTGATATTGGAATGCTCGTCCATAGGCCAAATTATGATGGAAGGAAGCACGAGCCATTTAGCGGGACTATTTGGCTGTTGTGTCACCCTTATGAATTGGAAAATGGAAAAAGAACATCGTGCGAAATTGGTATCTAATCTTTCCAGGACCATTTACTAAACAAACTGGGATTTTAATTAAAACGGCAAGACAAGAGGTAAATCACTTGAAAAGTTTGTGAAGTTTTCCTTTTGCTCTTGCTGAGTGTAATTACCACTCACGAAGACACTGAACAGGTGGGGACTGAGGCGCATGGATACGGAAGGCGCGGGTTTGCTGCGGGCCCTGAAAGTCAGAAAAGTGCCAGGTTGTCTCCCTTTTGGTTCCCAGGGGCTCTTTCCCCAGGACGTAACTGTTGGATGTCATGTGGGTCTCACCAAATGCATTGTGACCGGAGGCAGAAGCAAGGTGGACGGCCGGCCCCCTTGTAGGACCTCCTGCTTTCATTCCTGGGCGTCAGTGACAATGAATGGATTTAATAAAAGGATCCAGCGCGCTCTGGTGATTGACTCGATGAACAACGAATGGCACGCTTGCTCAGACGCGCATAGTTGCCATCATCGAGAACTGAACAGGCAAAGCAAGCCCCTAGATCACCAGAGTTGCTGCTTCCCAGCACAACGTTGTTCATTACTTATCTTCTAACTGTTATATTTATTGGCTCTATTAGGAGATGAGTAATTATGGTGCTCCCAGGAAGCTCATTGGAACCAGACGGCGCCTTTATTAAATTGGAGGGCTCCTGGGAGTGCTTGTTATCCCTGTGGGGTCCTCTCCGTCAGAGTCCTGAAGGACCGGGGACCCTGTGTGGGGAGACAGGAATGCCAGCTGGGGGCACAAGAGAAGGGGCTTCTACTGACTGTCAGAGCGGTCCTTCCACATGGCACTGAGGATACATGCCTACTTCTTTGGGCCTCCCCCCAGCCCTATGCCCAACACATACTTTTTCTCTTTTGTCAATTACCAACCTGCCTAGTTCACTGTCTACCCCGATCTCTCTTCCTTCTGTCCATCCTCAGTTCTAGCTCAGTTTCATCACTTCCGCTGGGTTTTCTCCACCCACGAGTCCTTGGCGATCTGCCCGGGCCCTAAGAGAAGCCCTTTCTAGCTCTGTTGACCACCCTCACTCTAGGTTCCTGCCCTGTGGGACTTGTATGCTCCCAAAGATGCCCTGCTGTGCTTGCATGGGGCTCCCTGCCAGGTCTCCCATCTCTCCCCCTTTGCCAAGCAACTCAAATGGCGCCTCCTTGGTTAGGCTTGCTGCACCTTGGGCACAGGGACTCTGTTGACCAGAGTCAACAGGAAACAATTGTGCCTTCTCCTGGTTTCTCACGCAACACTTGATTTGCATCTCTGCTCACACATCTCCCAGCCCTGACTCCTGACTCCTCGGCGCACAAGAGATAGGGTTGATTCACTCACTGAATCACTGGAGGAGGAGATTTTGAGGACCTGCCTCTGCTTTCTCTACCATCAGGGATATCCAGGGACTTTCCACCCAAGGTGAAGCACGATCCAGGAAGCTTGCTCCCCACAGTCTCCTTTGGCCAGGCTAATTCCTGCCTTGTGCCAGGCACGCCACACACCTTCTTCGCCACAGCTCCTGTGACAAAGGCTTTGTGAGCCACCTCTCTCGGATGATACAGCCAGGGCTCATTCGTGGTTGGTGGGACTGAGACAGCTGAGTGCTTGCACCTAGAGGTTAGGTAGCAGACCCAGGACAGCTTTCCCTGGCGTTAAAGACACTGTACGTACAATTAACCGTAGCTAACCATGGAAAGCACCTCCTGCTCCTTTAAGCGACACACACACATGCACTGTGTGTGTGTTTCACTTGTTTTTTTCTGTGTGTGTTTTAAAGCTGGGACCTGTCGATAGCTATGGAGTGCAGGATGCTGAGACAGAATGGGAGAGAGGGACATCAGCATTTTTGGAACACCTCCTGTGTGCCAGGCTTTGTGTGCAAAGCACTGTGCTAGGTGGTTCTCCTGCATGCTTAATCCTATGGTAAATTGGCCTTCTTGTCCCCAGTGGGATACAGGCTCAGAGCTCTACGGGGGACTTCCCCTTCAAGCCCAGTTACCGACACTGAGATTAGGAAGCCTGCTGATCTGCCTCCATCTCGGGAGACCTTTTCTCATCAGCCTCATTTCCCATAGGCACAAGGGAGTCGGCCTCTCTCTGGGCCTTCTTCGGCTGGTGGGCTGTTTTCTTGATCTCTCTGGGAGGAAAGTTTGCCGTCAGCTGAGAGGAGAGCAATGAAGGAGCTTCCCCCCGGAGGCTAGAAGGGGGTTCACTTCCTTTTGGCGCGCTCCCATTTGGCAGAAAGCTCTATGCTCCATCTGATCACACCCTTCAGGCTTTGAAAGATCCCCGTCAGGCTTTTCTTCCTCAGCTTGCTTTCCTGACTGGAGGGAGGGGTGCTCCATGTTTCGTTAGTTCATCCTTGAAGGATAGTGTCTCAGGCCTTTCCTTGTCTTCAACCGGCCTTTGGGCTACAGTGGCTGTGCTTCATTGTCCTTGTGGACTCATCTGGCTTTTCATAGATGAGCCCATCCATCTGTCCATCCGTCCGTCCGTCCGTCCGTCCGGTATAGCTGAGTTGAAGGAGCACAGTATTTGGTGTTCCACCAGCTTAGCTTCAAAGCTAGTTTTGTGGCTTCTTAGCAGCGGGGTTGCATTCCTTCATCAGCAAAATGGAGACTCTTTGTTTGCTGCCCAGTCAGTTCCATTGCATTGCTGCCCTTCGGACAGAGTAGACCTGTCCCGGGGGTGGGGGTTCCGAGGCTCGTATTTAGGGGGGCATATTGTCAGGTCTTTTCTCCTGTAGGTTTGTCCTGGCAGGTTCAAAGCTCTGACTTTTTTTTATTACAGCTGAGCTCTTAACTATTTTACCACCTTATCAGACACATACAGTAGTTCACTACCCGATAAGTCATAACGACTACGTATAATGATACTTTAGCCTTCCCTTTCTTCACCCACAGAATGCTTTCTTTCTCGGACCCTTCCTTCAGGCTGAAATGGTCTTTGAGTTATCTGCTACGTAACAAGTGTCTCCAAAATTTAGCAACTTAAAACTGCCAACATTTGTTATCTCACACAGGCTCTGAGGATTAGGCACCTGGGAGTGGCTTGGCTGGGTGTCTCATTTGGCTGTAGTCAAGGTGTCCCAGGTCAGGACTGTAGTCTCTTAAGATTGAACCGGGACTGAGAGGTTTATTTCCAAGCTTACTCCCATGATTCCTGGCAGGAAGCTCTGATTCCTTACCAAACCAGTTGCCATCGAGTTGACCTCAAAGCACACTGACCCCGAGGGTCGCAAAGTAGAACTGCGCTCTATCGGGCTCTCAAGGCTGTGGCCTTTAGAAGCAAACTGCCAGGCGTTTCTTCCGAGATGCTTCAGGGTGGGTTCAAACCACTAGACTTTCAGTTAGCAATCTTGAAGCTCTTAGTGGTGCTTAACTGTTATGCCATCTTTTAACTGTTTATGCCCCAAACTGCATGTGTGTGTGTATGAGAGAGAAAGAGAGAGAGAGAGAGAGAGAGAGAGAGAGAGAGAGAGAGAGAGAGAGAGAGAGAGAATCCAAGACAGAAGCCACAACCTTTTTATAACCGAATGCTGAAGTTGACATAGCACTTCTGCTGTGTACATTGGTCCCACAAACTACGCCTGTGACAGCAGTCACCATGTGGGAGGGGACACACGGTGAATCCCAGGAAGCTGGGTTGGTGAGAGACCAGCAGTGTGAAACCAGCAGTCACTCCTCCTCAGAAAGATGCGGCCTCTACTCCCAGAAAGAGCTCCAGCCTCGGCAACTCAGGGGCAGTTCAAACCTGCCCTACAGGGTCGCCGTGAGTGAGCACGACTCGGTGGCCTTAGTTTGGTTGTTGTAGTGGTTTGTCTTTTTGGTCAGAGGAGACTGTCTTAGAGCCGTGGATGAGTAGGTGGTGGAGAAGGGGTTGAAAGAAGAATAAAATGTCTCTAACCTCGAATCGGGGGAGGCAACCCTGAAAGTATAACTGCCTCACAGGCATCAACAGAGTGGGGAGGGGGCCTCAGAGACGATTGACTACCCCTGCCTGGGGCATCATGGCAGGGTTCCCTAGGGCAGGTGCCCCGTGGGGTGGTCCTTCAAGAGCTGTCCGCATGCTGTGTCCTATTTGCTTGGCATCTTTTCAAATGCGCAGTTACTGATTTTGGTGATTTCCTTAGACATTAAAAATAATAACCTGTCTTATAGAAAGAGCAATGTACTGTGTACCAAGTGCTTCCCCACGCACTGTCTCAGTCCACGTAGCAGCCCTGGGAGGGAGGCAGGTTCATTGCTGCTATTGTCCTTATTTGTAGAGGAACTGCCCAGGCTCAGAGGGACAAAGCCGCTGTGCCATCGTCTCTGGGGGAGTGGGTAGCAGGTTGGGGTTTGAGCTAGGCTTCTCTTAGCCCAGGTGTGGAGCTCTGGCCTCTACACATTCCTCGTGCTTTGGGTCCCTCATGCGGAAACAGCGGCTTGGGCCATTTCCCCCTGCAGGTGCATTCTATACATACAGTACATGCTTGTCCACATCAAAACTTATTGGCCACTCTTATGTCCAGTCGCTTGAAATATTTTCTGTTCATGAGGCAGCTCTATGAAAAAACAAACAAACAACTTTCCCTAGGGACAGACAGGTGAGTTGTGTTTTCATCAGCAGTCACCACAAAGTGTCCTTTGGCACCCCCTCCCGGGGGCTTGCACTTGCTCTTGGGGCCATGAGAAGGGGACCCGCGCATCAGTTCCTTAAGCATAATCAGGCTCACAGGACGCTTCTGTGGTTCCAGCTCTTGGTGGGGCCAGGCTGTGATTCTTTGTTCTTAGCCTGTCAGGGCAAGAGGCCAAAGAGCTTTGGGGTCCACACCGGTGTGTTCTCACGGAGGAGGAGCTTTATTTGTGGCAAAGATGTTGGTGTGTAGGGTCAGGGGAGATTTGCTGAAATGCTTTACTCATGACTAATAAATCCCACAATAGTGATGAGTCCGATACATAGCAGGGCCCTGGTTAAGCAGCCAGTCCTAGGAGCTCAGCAGTTAAGCACTCGGCTGCTAACCGAAAGGTTGATGGGAGTAGAAAGCCCCTTCTTTCTCCCTTGGAGCGGCTGATGGTTTCCAACCGCTGACCTTGCAGTTAGCAGCCCAATGTGTAACCACTGCACTAACAGGGCTCCTGTATCAATTTGTCAACCGCACCTTTCTCATAGGTTGTTGTGAGGACGAGATAGGATGGTACAGCAGTGTCTAACACATATGCTAGCTTTCATCATGATGATGAAAGCAACAGGATGTATTTATTGGCTGCAGTTTACAGGAGTCTTTCTCCTGCAGAGCAGCTGGTAGTTTTGAATGGACAACCTTGCGGGTCGCAGCCTAACGCATAACCACTATGCCACCAGGGCCCCTCTTTCAGTTTTTTAGTTAGTTTATTATTGGGCTGTGATCTGCAAGGTTAGCAGTTCAAACCCACCAGCTACTCCTTTGCAGAAAGATGACGTTTTCTACTCTTGTGAAGAATTAGTCTCAGAAACACATTGGGGCAATTCTATCCTGCCTGTAAGATTGCCATAAGAATCGACTTGGTGGCTGTGAGTTTGGTTTTGAATCCAGATATTTAAGAAGCTCTGGTGGCTCTGTGGGTTAAGCATGGGGCTAAAAATTTCTAGGTCAATGGTTCAAACCCACCAGCCTCTCTGAGGGAGAAAGATAAGGCTGTTTGCTCCCATAAAGAATTATAGTCTCAGAAACCCTATATAGGGTCGTTATGAATTGGAACCAATTCGATGTCAGTGGGTTTGGGCTTTATCCAGAAATTCATATATTCATCCATGAAATATTGCTTCAGATGTTGCTAATGGTGGTTCTCTGTGAACAACTGGAGGCCCCAAGGAGTCTTCAAATCTCCCCAAATCATGCTCAAAATGTTGAGCTTATGAGCAGTTTTCTCAGGAGGGAGAGGATGGTCAAGCCAAGTCAGAGGATGCCAGGCAGCAGGAATGACCTGTCAGGCAACATGCTTTCTTCTCAAAGCATCAAAGTCGCCTGGTAGTCACGGCAACCGGTGTTCAGGTCGAAGTGGCCCAGCTTGACCACACTTGGTTGGCTGAAGGGTCTCTCAGGTGAGACTTAGAGCTCAGATTTGATCTTGTGGTTCATGGGGCAATATCAAAGAGTTATCAACTCATGACCAGCACTGTTTTTCATTTTGTCATTTTGGTAGGCTAGGATCGGAGACTGGAGAAGAGGGGAGATACAGAAAAGGTTGCTGTCATCTTCGCCCACAGGGAAGACCCAGAACTAAAGCAGTGACAGTGGGGACAAGGAAGGAGAGGAGATATGTCTATATATACATATATTTAATTTAGAGTATTTATAATTTAGAAGCTAGAGCAGAGGACTTGCTGACCAGTTCCAATTGGGTGTTGAGGCTGGAGGAGATAGGATGGGGATTTGCAAGAGCACGGATAATTTCCTTGTGGGCTTAGATGAGGTTTGATGCCATTGTAGAGCCTGCCCAGTATGTCAGCTTGCTCCCACCCCTAGAAACACATATTGTCATGAGGGAGCTCAGGACTCAGATGAAATACGTCTAGCAGTGCAGGCAGATCATAAGCTCAGTGAGTGCTGGTGGGTCAGGAGGGTGGTCACTGTGGGCTAACGTGGTTGTGAAACTTTCCATGCCATTGTGTTTAAGGAGCAGTTCTTCCTTCTTATCTTCCTTTACCTCCCAGTCCCTTTTCTCACTGTTCCTTTGTCTTGAGACCCTTTCTTCTTGATGGTGCACGCTCTCCTCCTCCCTCTTTCTCAGTCTGTTCAGTAAGTGCAGGCTGAACTATAGATGTCCCCTTAGTGTCAGGGAGCTTCACCAGGTCACTTTTAAAAGGAGCTGAAGAGGGGAAAAAGAGGAGCTGAGACCAAGGGCTCAAGTAGAAAATGTTTTGGAAATGGTGATGGCAACATATGTACAAATATGCTTGATACAACTGATGGATGGATTGTTATAAGAGCTGTAAGAGCCCCAAATAAAATGATCTTTTAATAAATAAATAAATGCTTAAAAGGGGGTAGAGTTATGATGTCCTGTGACTTGTTTTAAATTGTGACTTGTTTTAAATTGTGTCTCTATTCCAGCGCCTAGCACACTGCCAGGTGCCTAGTAAGTTTTTAATGAATGGATACGTTAAAAGAAGTGTGTGTGTGTGTGTGTGTGTGTGTGTGTGTGTATGTGTAGGTCTCAAAACTGAATGGGCTAAAAGAACTTCTGAATGTGGGGTTGATTTTGTATTCATGAGGATGGCAAGGATACTGGTGTCACAGGGGTGACAAAAGTCATCAGGCTGTTTGAGAAGAACAGAAACAGCACAGGGCGCGCTCTGACATTGCAGGTGTCAGGGTTGCCTGGAACTGAGCTTGGATGCCCTGTTTCTCTTTTTGTTTTTGTGTTGTTTTTTTTAGAGAAACCACATCTGGTGATTTTCTCCGTCACTGTATTAGCATTTAACAGCTGGAAGAAAATAACATATTTTGGATTTCTTTGTATTTATGACTACTGAGTTATACAGGCTATTGGATGTAAAGGAAGCGGGTGAATTGCTATCCATTATAAATAGAAGTTGTTAATGCTAATAGAGTGTGTAGCATATGCCGCCCTTTGGCACAGCGATGAAATCATGTAAATGATTGGGAGGGCGTGAGCCTGTCTGCCTTCTTTTAACTTAGCAGAGAGGGAAAGCAGGGCGCCACTCCCATTCAACAGCATCGCTCTGTTCTTCCACTGGAACGCACCCCTTCGCCTGGGAGCACGGGAAAGCCCGAGTAAGATGTTCCATCTTAGAGCGGGACAGTAGAATTGTCTTCCTGACTGTGCTGGCTTTTGTGGTAGTTGCATCATTTCCTCCTCTCTCTGTCCCTTCACCTTCCTGTTGATGCCACATGGAGACCCGGGTGAGCCCTGGAGATACATCCACCACCATTGGCCCAAGACTTTGGACCCACTGGCCTGTGATCTTCCAGCATTTTGCATCATTGCTTGTGGCTGCACGAGTCTGAAGAGCGATTTGTGGACTAGTGTCAGACTTATAGACTTGACTTGGACTGGGCTGGGATGTTTTCTTGATATCCAATTACTCCTTGATATGAAGCTCTTTCTTGCACGTAGATGGGTGTCAATGAATTGGTTTTTCTCGTCAATCTGGCCTAACAACATTTATCTTCATTTCAACTTTTAACATGCAGATTCTAAACATGAATGAACATGTCTCCATTTTCCCCCCTTTATAAAGGTACATCTGAGTTATGCCTTTTAAGAGATATGTGGTGTACAAGAACTGCTGGTAGCCACAGAGACAGCAGGCTATAATAGACAGCAACCAGACCCAAACCCAGTGCCACAGAGTCCATTCAGATTCATGGTGACCCCACTGACCCTACAGGACAGAGTAGAATGACCCCACAGAGTTCCCAAGGCTGTCAACCTCTGCAGAAGTAGACTGTCACAACCTTTCTCCCAAGAGTCACTGGTAGTTTGGGTTAGGGATTTTTCGGTTGCAAATGTATGAACCTCTATAGCTTAGGCAAAAGAGGGAATCTGTTCTGAGGATTAGGAGCCTTTGGGGGTCATGGGTTAAGCTGGTCTGCTAACTTAAAGGTCGACAGTTTGAACCTACTGACAACTTTTGCATGAGAAAAGACTTGGTGAGCTTCTGCAAAGATTCTCACTGGCATCCAGTCAGTGCCAACTCGTAGCCACCGTTTAGGACAGGGTAGAACTGCCCCCGTGGGCTTCTGAAACTGTCGCTCTTTACACGAGTAGGTAGTCTCCTTTCTCCGGAGAGAGAAAGATAGTTTCCTCTTACTCCCTGGCTGGTGGCTTCAAACTTCTATGGGACAGTTCTACTCTGTCCTGTAGGGCCACTATGAATCGGAACAGACACGACGGCACACACACAACAGTATCCTAAGGATCTGAGGACATCTTGCAAAATCCTAGGACAGGAGGGGCAGCCTGCTCATGAAGGTCTGGGACCAGGGCCTAGAAGCCTCCAGGAACTGAGCTGACCCCACCCACATCTTCACAGCGACATGACCTCTTAGCTCGATTTTTCTCTCTCATCTCTCAGCAGAGCCTTTGCCTCTCTGTGGGCGCAGTCAAGCACCATTCCCAGCTCCAGCCACCTGGCACTTCCAGTTCCAAAGCCAGCACCGTCCTTGGCTTCTCTGAATTCCAAATTCCTGGAAGAGAGAGTCTGGTTTGTCATCTGGTGACAGCCGTGGAGACTTATTCAGACCGTTTTTGTTCTGGATCGGGGCTTAGTTCCTCAACTAAGCAGCTTTCAGAGAAGGGCATGCATGGGCTTGGGATTCAGCCAGACCTGGATTCCAATCCTGACTGCTCCCCTACCTGGGACAAGCTAGTGCATTTCCCTCAGCCTGCGTTTTCTCATCCTGAAAATGGGAGGATTAAAAAGAAAGGCCCCCGTAAAGCTACAAAAGTAGAGCACCTCCTACATCAGACCCTAACTGCCCCTCACCAGTGGTTGGGGCTCTGGACAATTTACTTGCCTCTGTGAATCTATTTCTTCATCTGTAAGGCAGGAAAGGATCTCTTGCCTTCTGTGCTTATTTGGAAGATTAAATCATGTGATGTGTACCAGCATTCCAGGACCTTTTTAAAAAAATCATAGACGCTCAGTATGATAAATGTGCTCCTCCTTCTTTGGTTGTGAATCACATTTCCCCTCCCTCTTTCTTCTAGTTCCCATTTGGCCGGCGCATGCCCTGTGACATCTACTGGCATGGAGTTTCCTTCCACGACAGTGACATATTCTCCGGTCAAGTGAACAAATTTCCAGGTATCTGCTGGTACTATTGACCTTTCCAGCTCTTTCTCTGGCTGAACCTCAGGTCCCACTCTTCTATAAAAGCCCAATGATGCTTTAAGGTCATCCTCAAGGGCTCTTCATTGGGAATTGC
The DNA here is from genome assembly GCF_050624435.1 of Tenrec ecaudatus. NCBI lineage: Eukaryota > Metazoa > Chordata > Mammalia > Afrosoricida > Tenrecidae > Tenrec > Tenrec ecaudatus. The sequence goes on along the minus strand of NC_134539.1, from coordinate 59,814,022 downwards.
TGTCTACCCTCTGCTGTTGGGGAGCTGCCTTGGGCGGGACTTCAACCCAGAGATGATCAGAATTTAAATCATAAAAGGCTGAATGCTCGGAGGGTCCAAATCATAAAGAGACAGGCTCTCCTGGTTGAAGTCCACGGTATCAGGCATCAAAGAACAAAAAAAAATCATATCATTGTGAATGAGGGGGAGTATAGAGTGGGAACCCAAAGTCCATCTCTAGACAACTGGACATCCCCTTACAGAAGGGTGGTGCATAGGAGATGAGCCAGTCAGGGTGCAGTATACAACAATGAAACATACAACTTTCCTCTAGTTCTTATATGCTTCCTCCCCCACTATCATGATCCAAAATCTACCTTACAAATCTGGCTGGACCGGAGGATGTACACTGGTACAGATAGGAACTGGAAACACAGGGAATCCAGGACAGATGAACCCCTCAGGACCAGTGGTGAGAGTGGTGATACAGGGAGGGTGGCAGGAGGGTGGGGTGGAAAGGGGGAACAGATTACAAGGATCTACATATAAACTCCTCCCTGAGGGATGGACGATGGAGAAGTGGGTGAGGGGAGATGTCGGACAGTGTAAGATATGACAAAATAATAATTATAGATTATCGAGGGTCCATGGTGGAAGAGGGAGCAGGGGGGGGGTGGAAATCAGTGTATACCAAGGGCTCAAGTAGAAAGCAAATGTTTTGAGAATAATGAGGGAAACAAATACACAAATGTGAGTGACACAATGGATATATGTGTGGATTGTGATAAGAGTTGTATGAGCCCCCAATAAAATGATTTTAAAAAAGAAGAACCTGATTATTACCTTTAAGTTTACAGGTGTCATATGGTTGTATAATTCAAGCACTTTTTTTCTTGAAATGCAACGATGAAGGCGTTTCACTGGAATGATTTGCAAGAAACAGAAGTTCTCAAAATCTAGGGATTTCAAGAAATGGGGGACAGCTTCCCAGTCCTTGAAGGATCATGTTTGGCCACAGGACTTCCCTACGTACTGCAGACGCCGCTGCCTTTTACCTCAGGCTGTTGATGCGACTCTTAGTGCCGGGAAAATGTCAGGGCCCACACTTACATATCCCCTCACTTCACTCACACGCATCTTTTACTTTTGGACCCTCCACCTGCTTCTTCTGCTAGCATGGCTCTGATTATTTTGGATGGCCAAGGGAAAAGGAGAAGGGCAGTGGGAGCAGGCGGGGGGCATCAGGGTGAGCTGGGTGTGGTTATAGCCAAAAGATCTTCTGCTTCTTCAAACAAAATTACCTTCACAAACTGTAATGTAATATCTATTCGTTTTTAAAAGACCACCCCCCAGAGTCCCATTCTCCATTGATCAACACAGCAGAGTGACTATTTTGTATTTCCTCCCACACCACAGCCATGCGTCCTGGCCATGTTTGCAGTCTGAGAGCAGTTCCCTGAAAAGAGGTTGTCTTTCCTTAGCACCTGTGCCAGTCCGGGTGGACTAGAGAAACCAATTCATAGACACTCACGTGTGTATAAGAAAGAACTTTATATCAAAGAGTATTATATATGAAGAAAACATCTCAGTCCAGTCCAGATCAAGTCCATAAGTCTAATATGAGTCCATATATTCGATACCTGTCTGTAAGTTCCTCTTCAGACTCACACAACACACGCAATGGTGCTGAATGCAGGAAAATCCCAGACCAGTGGGTGGAAAGTCTGTGGATCCAGGGGCGATGGAAGCATCTCAGTGCTGGCATGGGTGTCCACGTGGCTCCTCCAGCTCCAAGGCTCTGGCTGCCATCAGCATAGCTCCATGTGGCTTGTCAGCAGGAATATCTTGCACAGGAAGAGTATATCTAGCCTCCAGTGAGCTATGTATCTCCTTCATGCCTCCAAATGAGGTCAAGCTGCGACCTGATTGACAGACTAGACTCCACTCCTTCACAAGTTGACAGATTATGTAACTGCCATAGTGTCGCTTACTGTAAAGGGGAAATCAGTTTATTCTTTTCCTTTGGCACTCAATCTCATATCCTTAAGGAGACACCTCTCAGAAGCGCCACTGTCCAGGCGTTGTGATACAGTGGCTGGTGAAGGAGACTTGGTGGTGCAGTGGTTCAGCGCTTCAGTGTGAACCATCTAGGTTGGTGATGTGAACTCATCGCAATCATTTGGGAGAGAAGACCCTGCAGAGAAGACTCTACTCTTGCAAAGGCTGTCAGCTTAGCGTATCCTGTGGGGCAGTTCTACTCTTACTGTGGGGTTGCTTTAAGAGGGCACACAACAGCACCAGTGGTGTCACACCCACCAGGGGATTTCCAACTCACAAGGTCACTTCATTGGTTGCGCTTGGTTCAGACCCACTTAGCAGGCCACAGGGCAAGAAGCACAGCTTGCCAGTCGGTCAGTGTCAGACACTTCTCAGTGAGAGTGTTTCCAATAGCTCCAGGGGCTAAGTGAAAGCTCAGAAGCCAGAAGACAGGATCTACCTCCTTGGTGAATGTGGGTCGGCCTTGGCTCGGAAGCTCAGCAGCCATATCTGTGTAACCATCTCATAGCATGGCTGCCAGAGTCGCGCCAACTTAACAAAAACCATCACACTCAAGCCTAGCGCTATGGCATGCTACCAGGAATTTAGGCTGTTTCCCAGCCGGGGGTCATTTTAATCATATGCTTTGTTGTCTAATAACACAGCTGACATTTTGCCTTTATAGATTCCCCAGGGAACGGAGTACGAAGTTGGACCCAAGGTCAAATTTGTCCTTAGAGAAGGAGAGAGACTTTGTTACGCAACGAGAACAATGAAGCCAGAGTTCTTGCACAGCAGTCTGAAGGGATAGCTCTGCTTCCTCTGTCTCCCTGCTCAGAAACTGGTGCTTTCTTGACGCCACTAAAAGAACGGCTGGGGATATTGGGAAAACACACTTCTGAAAGGACCAAGCCTATGAAGGAAGACAGACTTCCTTAACTATGAATCAACAGAGGAGGCTTCATTTACTTTCTCCCCATTTGCCCCAAGTAGAGGGGGGGGGGAGTTATGGCTCTCCATTTGGAACACAAATTAGAAATACAGAAAAATTATCCCCAAGGGAATCGCTTCATTAAAGGTGTATACGAATATTCATTCCAAAGAACCAAGCTTGCCCCATCCCATATTCCACATGCCAGTGATTGGAACATATAATTTTCCACTTTACTAGCAGCAATTAATTAGCTCTAATGACAAAGCAAGCTCTCTCGAAGCTCAAGGTTAAGGAACAGCACTGCCATGCCCACTGCCCGGTGAAAGACAGCCATTCTCAGCAATGGATAATTAAAGACCAGGCTCGCCTTGGGGTCCAATTCATGCCAAAGTAGATCTTCTGTCTCGGATACATTCCGTTATTCAAAAAATGCATTCCATATGCACTGCACACTGCTCAGAGCGCGAGTGGATATGCCAGAAACCACAAACACGATACGCTGCTTAAGCTGAGACCTTCTGGGCACATGTCAAACACAGATGGGAGTGATCTATTTGGTTGGGTCAGTGCGTCAGGTTGGAGCCATTTCCCAATAGACAACCTTCTTGTTCAAGAGAGGTTACTGCAGCTTAACTGATGAGATCATTTGGTCTAAAAGAGTCATCTGGTTTAGACTGTCTTTCTTGGAGAAAAAGGAGCCTTGGTGCTGCGTTGCTTCAGCAATCATTAGCTGATCAGAAGGTTGTCCCTTTGAAACCCATCAGCCGCTCCGCAGGGGAAAGATGTGGCAGCCTGGGTTAGTCTGGGTTAGTCTACTTACATTAGAGAAACAAATCCATGGAAACACATATGTGTATAAGAAAAAGATTGATATACAAGAGGAATTGAACATTGAGAAAACATCCCAACTCAGTCCCTTCCACGGCCGTAAGTCTGATATTAGCCCATATGTCTGATACCAGTCTATAAAGTCCTCTTCAGACTCACCAAACACATGCAATGAAGCCAAATGCAGGACGATCACAAGCCAGTGGGTAGAAAGTCTTTGGATCCAGTGGCATTGTAAGCATCTCAGCGCTGGCAGGGGTCTCTCTGTGGGTTCTCTAGCTTCCAAGGTCTGGTTGCGTCCATGCGGCTTGTCTTCTGCAATGTCCCCCAGGAAGTAGCAGGGAGAGAGAGAGAGAGAGAGAGAGAGAGAGAGAGAGAGAGAGAGAGAGAGAGAGAGAGAGAGAGGTGTTTACCTCCTCCAAGAAGGAAGTAGAGAGAGAGAGAGAGAGAGAGGTGTTTACCTCCTCCAAGAAGGAAGTAATAGATTTCCTAGAATTCTCAGGGAGAAGGCCATGCCCACAGAAGTCTCGTTGGCTATCTGCAGATTGACAGCCTAGACTCCACCCCTACACTTTTAATTCTTAAATTAACACCAGATTAGGTGACGGCCACACGACCCATTTCAAAGCAAGCATAGCTTTGGAAACCCTACGGAGCAGTGTTCTACACTGCCTTATGGGGTTGGTACGAATCGACATGGCCTTCATGGCAATGAGTTGTTTTAAGAAAATCCAGTACAGGTAGTCCCTGATTTACGATGAACTGGACTTGCGACCTTCGTTATCGTTGGCAATGTGTACCACAGTCCATACATCGTTACAGCCTGTCATCTGCTGTTGTCATCCTTCTCCAATGTTGACGCACCAATGTTGATGCACAGATGTTTGATTTCACGGTTTACTGTTTTAATCTCTGCCAGCTTTAAAAAGGTTCTGAGCATTAAAGGCAATAATAATGAAACCTTAAGAAGAAAAGAAAAACATACTCAAGTTATGTCACAACCGACGTAAGGCAGAGTTGTTGGGAAGAAGCCCTGGCGTAGGTCAGCGATGACCTGTGCTATCAGTTTTCAGCTTGCAAACAATAGTTTGGGGCCGAGTTTCAGGTTCTGAGCGATCTAGCAGCATAGGACGGGTGCCGCGTGAGAACCCACCAGAAGGAAAGGGCTTTCTGTCAGAGAAGGACAGGGCTGCAGTGCGGCTTATGGAGAGCAACCAACCGCCAAGCCCTGCTCCGGTACAAAGACAAGGAGGAAAGCATCGAGGGGAGAAGCCCCGTAGGGAGCACAGTATGAAACGTGTGGCCGCTCGGGGGCTGTAGGAGTGAGGAGTAGAGCACGCCGGCACCCCCACTTTGCTTAGGGCGCAGTCAAGGTGAGAGATCCTGGAGCCGAGGACTCACTTGTGATCTGAGCAGCAGCGATGGATGGGCCTCACGCTGATGAGAAAGAAAGGAACAGCGCAGGCGCAGAAGTGAAGACCGCGGGGACCATATGGCGCAATCAGCAAGGCGTAAGTGACCCGTTATGACTAGAAGGGGTCAAGTCTGATAGGGACAGCCGAGAGAGATAAAAAGGACAGGAAGGCGAAGCGCAGGATTGTTAAAGCCTGAAGGTCACTGGGAGCCAGTGAGATATTTTTAAGCTGGAGAATGACAGGGGTCAACTTGCCTTTTAGAAAGATCAGTCAGATGGGTGCATTGAGTGGACACACTGGAGAGGAAATAGAGATCAGCAACCAGATCACACTCCCACCAAAAAAAAAAAGAGGATGTTAAGCAATGGCCATGGAATCTAATGGGAAGAGAGTTTGGAAGCATGTATTTCTTGTTTGGTGGTCATAATGTGTTTTTGCAACAAATTATAAATTATTTTTATAAATGATATTTGGGTTGTTAAAATTGGGCTAAGTAGGGCTGTGTGGACAAGGCTGAGAATCAAACAGTTCCATTCCTGCTGACCTCTAGTGGGTCATGCCCCCCGGGCCAAGGAGGCAAGTCTTTGGAGTCAGTGCCTCTTTGGGTGGAAGGATAGCTTAGATATGGCAGAGGAGCAGAGGTTTGGGTGGCAAGGGGATTAAAGGGGGTCCACGCCGGTGCCTCCTGGAGACAGATCTTCCAGAAGGGTTCTAGCCCTTCAAGCGTCGCACAGTCTGTGAGCAGCCTGTGAGCAGGAAGTAGATGTGGGAAAAGGAGCCCTGGGCTTATTGACTAGAGGGAACTGCTTGGAAACACAGGCTATTCGCTGTTGAGGGAGTGGGCTGTGCACATTTCAGGTCTGAAATGCAGCCACTCAAACGCTGCCCTGTGGTGGCCACAAAGCTTTGCAGCGCATTCAAAACTGCCTGCCTGGACTCCCACCCCACCTCAAACGAACACCAGACTCACCGCCCTTAAGTCGATGCCAGTTCATAGTAGCCCTGTAGCACAGGGCAGAACTGTCCCTCTGTGTTCCCAAGGCTGTTACTCTAAAGGAGTAGAATGCCCCGTCTTTCTCCTGCAGAGCAGCTGATGGATTTGCCCTACTGACCTTGCCGTTAGCAGCTCAACTTGAAACCACTAGGTCGCCAAGACTCCTCCCCTGCCACTCACTGCCATCAAGTCCATGCTGACTCATAGCAACCCCCGCGGTTTTATGAGACTGTAACTGTTTACTGGAGTAGAAAGCCCAGTCTTTCTCCCATGGAGCTGCTGCTGGTGGTTTCGAACTGCCAACCCTGCAGATCGCAGCCCAATATGTAAACCACTACACCACCAGGGGGCATATGCCCCCACCACAGCACCATCTAAATGTAGAAAACATGGTGATACTATTTGGTCAGCAGATCTCACCTACTCAGCGGAAGGTGCTGTATTATGGTTCATTAGGAAGGTTTTGCACTTAATATTAACTATAACTAGCATGTTTCCAAGTCCCAGTCAAAATAGTCAAAAGTCAAAGGATTTTTCAATGTTGATTAAAAAAATATATACCTTGTGTTCAGCTCCAGCATTTATAACTTTGTGATGGGGGGATAAGAGGAAATAGGTCTAATTTTCTGGGCTTATGCTTATTTCAAGGCAAGCTCAAAACAATATCCTTACTGAATTATCTTTGATATTACTACATCCACGCGGGAGCAGTTAATTGGTGCTCTTTAAGCTGCTTTACTTCTTACAGAACCCTCCCCATGCCTCCACAAGACCTAAACACCAGGGCATTGGCATCTTGGCTTGTGAACTGTAGACCTAATGCTCTGACTAATTTGCTGAGGGAGGAAAAGAGTTTTCAAAGTGTTCATCCTCAGATGTGCACCCACTGTTTCCAGAACACAGACAGTTTGAGAGACCTAATTCTTTCTGACTGTCCATTTGAAAGGTGTGATACTTTGCACATGCCAAACCGGTCTGGGACTTCGTGCTTTTTAAATTAAAAACAGGTTTGCTAAGCAAGTTTCCTGTGTTAGTAAGGGAGCTCTTTAGGCTTCCTCAAGATGAAAGTGATGGGCATCTTCATTTTCAGTCCGGCAATTCATTCTTAAAGATCAGCATGTTACACATTTCAAAATCCTCTACTTGCTTAAAACCTGCTAAGATACATTCTACTTCTATTCCTGTCAGAGTTACTAAAGTTGTTACAAAACAAAACAAACCCACCACGCTCATAAAATGGATTAAAAGTGAGAAATTTCAGTGCTTTTTGAGGTAAATGAATGAAATCTGATCAATGTCAGTATCAATAGTTATAACTAATGAACTTCAATTTGCATCCCCCCTTCATCTGTAAATTATGTCCCGGTACTCTTTCTACTGCCTGCCCTCATGTCAGAGGGACGGAGTTGGTGTGGGAAGTATGTATTTTTCTCCCTTGTCCCTTCCATACTCATGAAAGATGAAAACAAACCAAGGTAATTAGGCTTCTCATAATGTAACCAGAGTCCAGCAGACAATATTCTCCAGGTGGAGGCCCGGAAGTGTGCATGGTGGCCGATAACCAGAGGGTGTTAAGTGCAAGCTAGAAACGCTTCTTTATTCACTGTCTAAGGAGCTGACAAAGAGTGGAACAATAAACTTGGTGAAAATCCCCTGAAGCTTCACATTTTATAAGGGCGGAGGGAAAAAAAATCCGCCTATGACCTCTAGTTTTTCATGAATTCCATAGTCCTTTCCGAACCATAAGTCTTGTGTGTGTGTGTGTGTGTGTGTGTGTGTGTGTGTGTGTGTGTGGTAACATAGACCTTTTTTGATTCCTGTCTGAAAGAGAGCGACTCTGTCGGGTGAGTGCTTTGACCAGCCCCCATCATGGCGGTTTCCTGGCCGGGGCCCACTGCTGTAGACCTCACAGCGTCTCCTCTCCGCAGGCATGACGGAGACGGTGCGTAAGATCACTCTGAGCCGAGCCGTGCGCATCATGCAAGAGCTCTTCCCGGAGGAGTACAACTTCTACCCTCGCTCGTGGATTCTGCCGGACGAGTTCCAGCGCTTCGTTGCTCAGGTAGACTCGAGGCTCCATCCTGGGGCCCCTGAATTCTGTGTGTCTCTGGCAGGGATGGTGGGAATTGGGAGGAGGGATCCCCAAGAGGCCGAGCCTAGCGAAGGGAGCATCTTACCCAGTGGTCCAGTAGGCAGCGATGCAGACACGCTGCAGAGCTGAATGCCAAGCAGGACGGGCAGGTAAACGGTCTCCGCTCCATGCGACAGTGTCAAGGCTGACCTCGGCCCCCCAGGCCAGTATGGTGGCTGTAAGGACTGGGGAGCTGGGAAGGGGGAGACGGAGCCGGGAGCGGGCGGGGAGGCAGGCACGTGGACCGGGCTGAGTGGGCGAATCTTAGAGATGCTTTTGCCACAGTTTCTCACGGTCTGGCGAACCGAGGAGGGAAATCTTTTAACTTCATCCCCGAGTCAATTCTCAAATAGTCATTCCACTCTGAGGCAATCGGCTTCCACATGAAGTCGCCTGGAGCCTTCACCACTGATTGTGAAATAGGACCAGTAGGGGAGGTGACCTCAGAATGACTTTACCAGTTCCCATCTCTGCAGCCTTTTCCAAAGGCATCATTTAGGGCTGCTTCAAACCCCTTGCCAACAGGTTTCCAAGGTCCACACCATGCATACCTCACCTCCCAGGGTAACTCGGCAGCAAATGTCTGTCTAATTGTGGTAAGGCTAATACCACGTACTGGCCCAGCTCTATTCACAACGTTGGGCTAGCTGCTTAACATCTTTCTAATCCTCACAGTGGATCTTGAGACGTTGCTTTCGTTATCTCCATTTTACGGATGAGGAAACGGAAGCTTTCAGAAATTAAGTGGCTTGCTCAAGAAGTGGGCTTGAAACTCAGCTTTTTAATAAAGTGTCTGTTTGTGCTCTGAATAGCCTACCTTGCTGCTTCCATGGTGCTTTGTCTTAATGGCAAACGACACAACTTATATTTTGAAATAGGATAATTAAACACAAAAATGGCTGTGAAGCCCGTTTTAAAAATACACTTTTGATGGGGTGGTGATGATGTGGGCCTGTACACATTTCCTAACACGTATCCTCAAACTATTAACTCAAAATTGGTGCAATTGGGTAATTTTAGTAGGTGCGAATTTTACTTGAGTAAAGCAACTTTTAAAATATAAAAGAAACCACTTGGTTTCCTCAGACTTTAACCCACAACTTCCCACTATACAGAATACCTTTACTTTCTTTCTTTTTAATCATTTTATTGGGGGCTTTTACAGCTCTTATCACAATCCACACATATATCCATTGTGTCAAGCACATTTGTACATTTGTTGCCATCATCATTTTAAAATCATTTTCTTTCTACTTGAGCCCTTGGTATCAGCTCCACATTTTCCCCCGCCCTACTCCTTCTCTCATGAACCCTCGATAATTTATACGTTGTTATTATTTTTTCATGTCTTACACTGACCGATGTCGCCCTTCACCCACATTCTGTTGTCTGTTCCCCTGGGAGGGGGTTATATGTAGATCATTGTGATTGGTTCCCCCTATCTCCTCCCACCTTCCACTTCCCATCCTGGTATCCCTACTCCCAATATCGGTCCTGAGGGGTTTATCTGTTCTGGACTTCTTATCTGTACCAGTATACCTGCTCTGGTCTAGCCGGATTTGTAAAGTAGAATTGGGGTCATGATAGTGGAGGGGGAGGAAGCATTAAAGAACTAGAGGAAAGTTGTGTGTTTCGTTGGTGCTATACTGCACCCTGACTGGCTCGTTTCTTCCTTGTGATCCTTTTGTAAAGGGTCCAATGGCCTATTGATGGTTTTGGGTCTCCACTCTGCACTTCCCCTCATCCACATTGATATGATTTCTTGTTCTGGGTCTTTGATACCTGACCCCTTCGACACCTCCTTATCACACAGGCTAGTGTGCTTCGTCCATGTGAACTTTGTTGCTTCTCAGCTAGATGGCTGCTTGTTTATCTTAAAGCCTTTAAGACCCCAGACACTATATCTTTTGATTGCCAGGCACCATCAGTTTTCTTTGCCACATTTGCTTACACGCCCATTTTATCTTCAGTGATCTGTTGGGAAGTTGAGCATCATGGAATGCCAGGTTATTAGAACAAAGTGTTCTTGCGTTGAGGGAGTATACTTGAGTAGAGGCCCGATGTCTGTCTGCTACCTTAATACTTAACATATAAATATATGTACATAAATCTATTTCCTTATCATTATATATAAATATATTCACATATGTACATACCTGTATTTAGACCTCTATAAATGCCAATTTGATTCCCAGTTCTTTCCTCTATTTCCTTTTACTTTCCTTTTGTTCCACTATCATATTCAGCATTCATTAGGGTTTCAGTAATTCCTCTTGGTTACATTGCTCTTGATCAAGCCCTACTGGGCATCCTATGCCCTCCTCGCCATTGATTTTAGATCACTTGTTTTTCCCTTGTCCCTGGGTTTGTTAACACCCACTTCCTTTCCCCGCCTTCCTTCTCCCATGTACCCCTGAAACCATTGGTCCCATTGCTTTCTCCTCCAGATTGTTTATCCCACCTATCTTATCTAGATAGACATGTAGAGACAACAATAAGCACAATAACAAAGCAGAACAAAACAAAACAACAAAAGAAAACCCAAAAAAACAAACAACAACCACAAAAACCAATGACAAAAAAGAGAAAAGCATATAAATAGTTCCAGGTCTGTTTGTTGACCTTTAGGAATGTTTTCCATTAGAGTCTGATGGGGTGCCACATCCTGGTCTTAAAGTCTATTTTTGGCATTCCCCAAGGACTTCATTGCTTTACTTCCCTTGCTGCTCTGTTGCACATCCTTAGCATTTTGCCCTGGGGTGCTGGGGTCAGATCAGACACAATTCCCACACTGTGCCTCCAGTGTTGTCCCTCATAGTGATATGGGTCAGTGAGGGATGTCTTGTCTTGTGGTGGGGCCAGCCCTATAGTCCTCTCTGTGCATTGGCTTCTTAGAGCAGGAATATCATCCTTGGGGCTTGGTGGTCCAGGATGTGTTCCACTCTCTCCTTACCTCTTCATTTGCTCCTATTGTGCTCTGATCAGTCTCATCCCTTTCCCTGAGTTGTAGCTTCAGTGCTGTCCTCTGTAGTACATTCTGGAAGGGGAGGGTGGGGATGCCCACATAGTTGGGATTGGGGCCAGCCTCGCAGACCCCTCTATTGATTCCTTGATTCATGCTAGTATGTTGCATTTACATCTTGGTGAACCGGGTTGAAGTCTGGTCCCTCTCTCCCTTTCCTGTGGAGATATAAGCAATACCCTCCCCTGGGGGGGGCTAGTGCCCTCTTCCCCTGCTACTTATGTCTCTTTTTTTCCCCTTTCTTTTCACCTACTTTTGAATTGGCTGCCATATGTATCCCTGGATTGGGTCTGGTCCCTGCCATAGTACCTGGACCTCAACCCAGGAATGTATGTATACAGTTCCTTTCTCCTATACCCCCTTTTAATTTTTAAGCTTACTTCATGCAGACTCATGTTGTATTTGCCCTTTTGTACTTTGCTTACTTTGTTTAGCATAATTTCCTTGAGTTCTTCCCATGCGGCAATGTGCTTCATGCATTCACCACTGCTTTTTAGGGATGTGTAGTACTCCATTGTTATGTATGTACCACAGTTTTTTAATCCACTCATCCATTGATGGAATATTGGGTTGTTTCCAACTCCTTGCGATTGTGAACTGTGCAGCAATGAACATTGGAGCACAAATGTCTGGCTGTGGTTTGTTTCTTGCCTTTTCTAGGTATATGCCCAGTAGGGGGATTGCTGGGTCATATGGTAGCTCAATTTCCATCTGTTTTAGATATCGCCAAATCAATTTATATAATGGCTGTACATACCTACAGGTCCACCAGCAGTGGATGAGATTCCTATCTCACCACAGCTCCTCTGTGATGGGTAGGTTTATTGTGCCAATAAACAAAAGTGGGATTAATAAGGTCACAGTTTAATTGAAGGGCAAAGAAATAAATGGCTCGGTGAGCCTCACCTGTCTATTGCTCTCTGATGATCAGACTAGTGTGTGGCTGCTTCAGCTGGTTCTTTGCCTTAACTTGTGAGCTACACTACCTGTGGGACACCCAACCTGTGGAAAGTGTCACAATAGTTTGAGGTTTCTTCAAGACTTGCTTTGCTACACTGCTGGTGTCTACTTCACTTAAGCTGGGGACTGCCGGGCCCTGTCATCTGTCTGACTGTTGGTGACCTGCCCTGCTGTTTGCTGCCTGTGGCCGGACTGCCGGTATTTCTCTACAGAAGACTCAGCTGTCTGCTTCCTTGACTTGCACCCAGGAGCCCTCGTGAATTGATGGACTGCCAGTGTATTGGCTGTCTCATGGAATTGAGTTGAACTGAGCCATTTGTATTGCTCTGTGGACTAATTAGCTGTTTATTTTTTTGTCTTGTATCTATCTATAAAATCATAAGTGTCCTGGTTTTGTTGTAGTTCTTATGGAAGCAGGTTGTCATGTCTTCCTCTCATGGCCTTGGGAGTGGCTAAACTCTAAGCCATTTCGCCACCAGGGCTCCTTCTACCACGACTGTCTATGTGCACACCATTTGGTAGACGTATGTTTTCATTTCTTTTGGGTAACACCTAGGATTGGAATTCTTGTACCATATGGCATACACGTACTTAACTTTTAAAGAAACTGCCCTATTATTTTCCTGTGTTTGTCCCATGTTATAATCCCACCGGCGATATCTGAGAATGGTTCTTTATACCGTAAAACTTGTGAAAGCTGGAACCTGTGTAAGGTGTAAACCTAGCAGAGAAGGAAAATGCAAATATTTTCAAAGCAAATATTTAACATGAACAATAGAAATATGATAAGACTGCACCCTGTCCAAGGTGGAAAACTTTAAAGACCCAGAAAACTAAGGCAGTCTTGTTGAATTCTGGCTATCACAAGGTTCACTGTATTTGCCAATGGTTGGTATTATTGGCCTTTTTAATTTTGATATTCTGGTAGATGTGTGGTTATAGCTCACTGTAGTTTTAATTTATATCTCTCTGGTGACAAAAGCTTATGGACACTTTTCATGTGCTTGTTGGTCATCCTAATATCTTCTTTGGTTAAATGTCCAAAGTTTAGGGTCATTGTTATTATCATTATGTCTTAAAGTTACATGCTGTTTGCAAGAGGAGCCCTGGTCATGCTATCAAGTAACGTGTTGGATGACTAATCTCAAGGTGGTCAGTTCAAACCCACCAGCCACTCTGTGGGAGCAAGATGAGGCTGTTTGCTCCATCAAAAAAAAAATTCCTCCTTTGAGTCAGAATCGACTTGATGGCAGTGGGTTTGGATTTTGGATCAGCTGTTTACATATTTTAGATTTTTTTTGTTATGTACATATATATTACAAATATTTTCTCCCTTCTAACTTTTTAAGTCTTAACTTTGACTTGCCACTCATTACAAGGTTGGTGGTTTAAACCCACCAGCTGATCCAAAGGAGAAAAATGAAGCTCTCTGGTCTCCTGAAGATTTTGGGCTCAGGAACCCTAAGGAGCAGATGTTTATTTATTAATTTTTTTTCTTCCAGGCATTTTATAACTAGCTTGTACATTTAAATCTGGTTGGTTTCAAGTCAGTTTTTTTTTGCATACAGCATGAAGTTATGGTTGAAGCTTTTACCCCATAGGAAAACCTCCTTGTTTTGTTTTCCTGAAACAATTGTCATTACCCCCATTGAATTGCCTTGATGTCTGTGTTGTAAACAAGCTGACCATAGATGCTTTGTTCTGTTCCCAGACTCCATTTGGTTCTATTCATGTGTACATCTATTTTTACTCTAAGGCTTCACATTATCCTGTACTGCAGATTTATAGTCCATCTTGACATCGAATGGTGTAAGTCCTCACACTTTGCTTATCTTCAGAATTGTTTAAATTATTATGAGTTATTTGTATCTCCATATATATTTTATAATCCATTTGTCTTTTTCTACAAAGATCTGGTGCCACTTTGATTGTTATAGCATTGACTCTCTTGATCAATTTAGAGAGAAGTGGACATCTTAAAAAAATTGAATTGGACCCAAGGCTCATCTGTAGACAATTGGACACCCCCTTACAGAAGAGTCACAAGGAAAAGACAAGCCAGTCAGGGTGCAGTATAGCACTGATGAAACATACAACTTTCCTCTAGTTCTTAAATGTTTCCTCCCTCCACTATCATGACCCCAATTCTACTTTACAAATCCGGTTAGACCAGAGCATGTACACTGGTGCAGATAAGAGCTGGAAAAACACAGGGAATCCAGGACAGATAAACCCTTTAGGACCAATAATAAGAGTAGTGATACCAGGAGGAAAAGGGGAAAGAATGGGGAGAAAGGGGGAGCCGATCACAGTGATCTATATATAACACCCTCCAAGGGGGACGGACAACAGAAAAGTGGGCGAAGGGAGACATTGGTCAGTGTAAGACATAAAAAAATAATAATTTATAAATGATCTAGGATTCATGAGAGAGGGAAGATGAGGGAGGGAGGAAAAAAAATGAGGAGCTGATACCAAGGGCTCAAGTAGAAAGAAAATGTTTTTTAAATGATGATGGCAACATATGTACAAATGTGCTTGACACATGGATGTATATATGGATTGTGATAAGAGCTGTATGAGCCCCCAATAAAATGATAAAAAATGATTTGTCTAATCTGTAATTTTTATTTCAATTTTATTTAGATTTTCCTTAATTTATGCTGGCTTGTTTTATAGTTTTTATAGTGCAGAACTGGAAATATATTTTGTTATATTCATCCATGACCATTTTAGCTTTTAAAAATATCATGCTTGATCCTGCAATTTCTCTACTTGGTATCTATACTAAGGAAATAAAGAACAAAACAAGAAGAGACATATACTTATTGCAGCAATTTTTATTTTAGCAAAAAAAAAAATGGAACTAACCAAAGACCCTGACTACAGAAGAAGAGATAAGCAAACTCTGGTCTGTCCATACAATGGAATATATATATTCTATTATATATATATAAAATTTTATTGGGCCCTTTTACAGCTCTTATAATAATCCTTACATCCATTTATCAAACAGACTTGTACGTATGTTGCCATCATTTTCAAAACATTTTCTTTCTGCTTGAGCCCTTGATGTTAGTTACTCTCTTTTCCCTCTTTCCTCCACCCTGCCACCCCCACATGGACCCTTGATAAATTATGAAATATTGTTATTTTCATATCTTACACTGTCCACTGTCTCCCTTTGTTTACGTTTCTGTTGTTTGTCCCCTGGTGGTGGGAGATTATATGCCGATCATTGTAGTTGTCTCCCCGTTTCTCCCCCTTCTCCTCCCACCTTCTTTCTACCCTCAGGTTATCACTACTCCCCCTGCTGTTCCTGAGGGGTCTATCTGTCCTGGATTCTGTGTGTTGATACCAGTGTGCATGCTCCAGTCTAGCCGGATTTGTAAGGTAGAACTGCGGTCATGATAGGGGATGGGGGGCCGGGAGGAAGCCTTAAAGAACTAGAGGAATATTGTGTGTACCGTCCATGTTGTGCTGTACCCTAGCTGACTCATTCTTTCCTTGTGACCCTTCAGTGAGGGAATGTCCAATTGTCTACAAATGGACTTCGGTTCTCCTCTCTGACCCCCATCATTTACATCAATATATTTGTTTGTTTGGGGTCTTCTGATGCCTGATACCTGATCCTGTTGATGCTTCAGGATCACACAGGCTGGTGTGCTTCTTCATGTGAGCTTGTTGCTTCTCTGCTAGATGGCCATTTGTTTAACTGCAAGCCTTTAAGACCTCAGATGCATATCTTTTAATAGCCAGCACCATCATCTTTCTTCCCCACATTTGCTTATGTACCTATTTTGTTCTTCAGTGATCAAGTTGGGAAGGTGAGCATCACAGAATGCCAGGTTATTAGAACAAAGTGTTCTTGCATTGAGGGAGTACTTGAGTAGAATCCTAGTGCCTGTCTGCTACCTTAATACTTAACATTCAAATATATGTACATAGACCTATATCCATATAAACATATTTTAATATTTACATAGTACATACCTCTATGTGTACCTCTATAAATGTCCTTTCCACCCAGTTTGTTCCTCTATTTCTTTTTACTTCCCTCCTGTCCCAATAGCATCTTCGATCTTCAGTCGAATCTCAGTACTTTCTCTTGACTAAATTGCACTTGATCAAACCCCACTAGGCATTCTACATCCTCTTTGCTGTCAATTTTAAATTCCTCCTGTTCCCTTGTCCCTGGGTTTGTTAGCTACCCCCTCCCTTTCTCCCACTTCCTCCTCTCCCATACAATGGAATGCTATGTAGCCTTCAAAAATAATGACAACTTTGCCAAATACAAGACACAGACAAAATTAATGAATATTATGCTCAGCGAAGTTAGCCAGTGTCATAAAGATCAATATTGTACAACTCCATTATTATAAACGGGGAAAAGTACAATGGTTTTTACAATAAAGGCAGATCTATAATGAGCCTAACTGGGAAGAAGAGAGGGGAGAGACATGAAAATGAGGAGTAAGTAAGGGTGGGGGAAAAACAGCAAAAAGGAAGCACACATTTGAATATATATATACACACACTCTCTCTCTATATATATATATATATTTCTCTCTCTGTATATATTTATATGTATATATAATGGTAGTCCGAGTCTGATCATTAGTAACTGATTTGATGAGATGGCTGTGCAGCTGCATGCGATGTTTTTCTCTGGATGTAGTCAGGAGCCCTGGTGCTGTACTGGCTACGCATTTGGCTGCCAACTTCAGGGTTAGCATTTCAAAACCATCAGCCACTCTGCAGGGGAAAGCTGAGGCTTTCTCCTCCTGTAAGGAGCTGCAGTCTTGGACGCCCACAAGGCCAGTTCTACCCTGTCCTATAGGCTCCCTGTGCATCAGAATTGACGCCTTGGCAGTGAATTGGTTTGGTTTTATATATGTTAAATTACTCAAAAAGTTAGATATATGTATATACATATAAAACAAATAGATAAATGAAGTTAACATTGAGAGAGAGTGCGAGAAACTCTCCACACCCCTGTATCAGATCTCAACATTGTTCTGAGCGGCTATTCGAGGAAAAGGAAATCTAAAACTGAAACATACTTGGATCCATTTGCAACATACAAATTGGTTTTAAACAAACAAACAATAAAATAAATTATTTTATTTGATATTTAAAATTTTTATTTTACATTTGATTATTGTTGGTATATTAGCATCCAGTTGACTTCTTAAAAAAGTTTCATTCATGCATCTTACTTTAAATAGGTAAGTTATTTAAAAAATAATTGTGTAATCTTAACCACAATTAATTTTAGGATGTTTGTTCTTCCTTGTACTCATTGTTGTCAACTCCCCATTTCCTGCCGACCTCCTCTGCCACATTCTTGGGAAACTGCTAATCTAATTACTCTCTCTGTAGAGTTACCTGTGGTGGGTTTCATATACAGAAAAACATATATGACCCAAACAAAAAATACACAACCCAACAGTGACAAAATAGCGAGAAACCTCAAGTGATAAAGAGGCCCCAAAATATTAAAAACTGAAGAAATATACAGTGACTTCTAAAGGGAGATCAAATGACAGGGTGTCACATTTTAGCCCGACTGCATCTGCAGTGATCCGCCGTCCCATGCACTGTCTGATAGCGAGGTCTGGTCCATAGTTAGCAGACATTCACCTGAAGCTAATCCACATGGGGACCCTGCAAATGGGTTCTTGGCTTTCACTGTCTCCCAATAGCCTTTTGCAAAAGTGCATGTCCAGAACTTAAACTCTAATTCTGTCCCCTCCTCTGGATTTGGATTTTATTATTTACAGTCCTTGGATCACACAGGCTGGTGTGCTTCTTCTGTGTGGACTTAGCAAATGTCTCACTTCTACTTGGCTGCTTGTTTTCAGACAAGCCTGCCAGATATTATTCTTCCTGAGAGTTCACCACACTTTGCTATAGTTTCTGTGTCTTCAGTGATCTCTGCACGAGGGCAAGTATCAAGGAGCGTCAGGTCATAAGAACTAATCATTCTTAGATGAGGTGCAAGCTCAAACTTCATTTGTATATCTGTGGTTTATATATATCCCTGCTTCACTTTAGAGACATTATTATTTTATTGACAAACATTGCAAACCACCCCCTGGGGCTTTTACTATCATCGATTCAGCCAGTCATCTAGAATTTAAAGCATTGCTGAGAACAGGAAAGTACAGCCCGTTGTAGCTCAATGCATGAGAGAGTGCCTTAGTCAGAATTGACTTGATGGCAGCTGAGGTTACTAGCTTGATGATATGACTCTTTGATCTGATAACTTTCTTGTCCTGAAATCTCCTTCTCTGATGTTAATGTAGCACTGCTGTTAGTGTAGATTGATCTAGCATTTACAGAGTATGCCTTTTATCATTGTTTTCCTTTCAGCTTATCTGCATTCTTATTTCTAATCATTTTATTGGGGGTTCATGCAACTCTTATCACAATCCACACATACATCAACTGTGTGAAGCACATTTGTACATTCATTGCCCTCATCATTCTCAAAACATTTGCTCTCCACGTAAGCCCCTGGCATCAGCTCCTCATTTTCCCCCCTCCCTTACCTGCGTTCTTAAGAGAGCTGCTTGGTGACAGACAGTAGTTGAGGTGTGCTCTTCAAACAAGTTTGATGATCATTGCCTTGTAATTTGTGTGCTTACTCCATTTACACCGAATGGAATTGTTAGTATTGTTGTTTGGATCAGTTGAGTATATTTGCTACTTTATTTCCTCCTTAAACTCAGTAGCTTTATATTTTCAAATGGCCAGTAAGGACATTCACTCATATCTGTCAATTCCAGTGACACATAGAGTTGACCTCTGAGGTTGTCCCACCATTTACTGATACTCTGCTCATTTTTATTTCTTTTAAAAAAATCATTTTATTGGGGGCTTGTACAACTCTTATTACAATCCATCCATCCATCCATCCATTGTGTCAAGCACATTTGTACATGTGTTGCCATCATCATTCTCAAAACATTTGCTTTCTACTTGAGCCCTTGGTATCAGCTCCTCATTTTTACCCCTCATTTTTTCTTGAAGGACTTTTTTCATTCTCAGGACTCTATTATTTTGTCTTTACATGCACCGATCATTTTCCTTTAGCCTTTTCTAAAGTCTAACTTGTTGTTACTCCCCCATTCAGTGCATTCAGTTCATTTAAAAATTTTGATTTGGATCTTTTTTATATCTCCTATAGTTGTACTTAAGTGATTTAAAGTATAGTATGTTTTAATGTAATTATCTACTATTTCTAATTCTGTGCCAATTCTGGGTTGGTTTTGATTGATTGGATTTTTATTGTGGCTCACATTTTTCCTGCTCCTTTTCATGCCTGATCATTTTTGACTGAATGCCAGATTTTGTGAATCTTCCTTTATTTGGATGTTGAGTATTTTTGTATTCTTGTAAATATTCTTGAACTTTGTTATGGAATCCAGTTGTATTGTCTAGAAACACTTCTATCCGTTTAGGTCTTGGTTTTTGAGACTTTAAGGCAGGGCTGGATGAGTGTAAGTCTAAGGCATGCTATTCCTCCAAAAGAGATAAAATTCTTATGCATACTCCTGCACCCATGATGTTCTCTGAGCTGAGCGGTGAGAATAAGCCCTGTTCCAGGCTCTCAGTGAGCACCAGGCCCTGGTGCTTGTCGTTCTTTCAGGTGGAAGCCTTGGCCTCAGGTAGTTTACTCACATGTATGCACTGTGCCGCGCTCCGTTTACTATTCAGGGATGCCCTCTGTGGATCTCCGCAGGCCTCTCTTTGTGTAGCAGTACTCTGCCCTAATAACACTAGTCCTCTTCCCCTTCCCTGACTCTCAGGGGCATTTCTTCAACCCAGGACACCGTCAGGGCTCTATCTGAGTTCTTGCTTCCTGTACCTCAGCCTGGAACCTCAAGGCAGTAACCGGGGAAGTAGGGATCACATAACTTGCCAGGCATCACTATCCCTTGTAGTCTGTGTTTCGAAAACCATTGTTTCCGATATTTTGTCCACTTCTTTTTTTGCTTGTTTCAGGTGAGGGGCAAGTCTCATCCCTTTCCTCCATGGCGACTGGAAGTACAAGTGCTCGAAATGAGTGGCTACCCAAGAGGAATAGGAATATGCATTAAACATTTTATCTAGATTGTCTAGTTTAATTGTTTCAATAACCCAGAAGTAGAGTATTATTACTGTTCATACAAGAGGAAACTCAGCTCAGAGCAGTTACCTGATTTGACGAAAGTAACATAGCTTGGAAAACTGGCTCAAGAGCCCACAGCTATACCTCCTGTGCTGAACATGGAGGATCTGTAAACATATGTATACATGAAATATAGCAACATCCCACTGGACGAAGTAAAACGTTGCCGGTTACGAGGGTGTATGGGGAGAAGGTAAGGGTGCAGATGGAATGGACAGAGAGAAACAGTTTCCTGAGAGAGGTATACCTGATCTGATTTTACAGTCAGTCTACCTGGCGGAATAACCAATAAAAGGCAGTTTAGGTAAAGTTTATACAAAGCACAAAGATGTGAAAACACATGGTATATTGGAACGCTAAGCAGCGTGCTGTGGCTGGAGCTGAAAGAGCAGGGTTAGGCAGTAGATGGAGTATGGAGGAGCCTGAGTATCAGATTATAGAACTTGACAAGGGGAAGCCACGAAAGGGTTGAAGCAGAAGGGAGGAGAGCTGGTCAGGCTTTGGTATTTGAACAGCAGCCAACTCTTTTGGCAGGATACAGAGTAGATTAGGGAGGGTGAAGGAGTAAGCCCTATTAGAAAAGAACAAGTTAGAATACCTGTCTAGGCCAAAGAGGTGTTAGGTATACCTTGGGGCCTTTAGACAGGAGTGGTGGTGACACAGATAAAGGCCAACCATGAGGAATAGTTGAATACTTAGGAGATAGAGTCATTGGATCTGGAGCCAGATGGATGAGAGGAGGTGAGGCAGCACTGAAACTGCCAGGAATCTGGCACAGGGGCTGTTTGCCAAGATGGGAAACCCAAGAAGAGCAAAAGTTGGTCGATAAGATAAAGAGCTAACACCTTGGAGTGGAGCAAGTAACTTGCTTAGCCTCCCCCCCTCCCCCTCCCCCCGCTTGGCTACTTAGAGATGCTCTTGTCATCAGAACAACGGGAAAGGTTGGGAACGGTGATTGTTCAAGTCCTTCCCTCTGAAGCCTCAAGGCCCATGTGACCGATGCTGGAATCCTAGAATGGAGGAGCCCTCTGATTTATGGGAGGATTTCTTTTTCTGTATGGTGGGGTTGGTTTAGGATCTGCTGACTTAGGTCTAGCACATGCAGAACAAGACATTTGCTGGTGAGTCCTAGTCCCATCATTTCTTCCTTAGGGGAGTTAAGGCGAGTGTCTTGTCTGCCCAGCCCCATCTCTTCACACGAATGGAGTATTAAATGGAAAGGTGGCCCTTAGGTCAAAGTAACTGGTAATCCGGTCTCTGGTTGGGGTTTGACGGTGGAAATGCTTCCTTTAGAAGCTGATGGAAATAGGTGGTGGCATTATTTTAAAGGTCATCTTTGTTTTAATATAAAAACAATGGTTTACATAGAGTTTAAATAATATGGATTGTATGAAGAAAAAATGACAAAGTCCCCAAAGCAAAACCAAACTCACTGCCATCAAGTCCATTCTGACTCATAGTGACCCTCCAGGACAGAGTAGAAACTGTCCCTGTGGGTTTCTAAGACTGTACCTTTAACAGGAGTCGAAAGCCTCATCTTTCTCTTGGGAGACACCTGGTGGTCTTGAACTGCTCACCTGTGGTTAGCTGCCCAATGCATACCCACTAGGCCCACCAGAATAATGCATGCCCCAGACATTGCTTTCACAGTTTAATGTGTATCCTTCCGGCAATTTCTCATGTATAAGTTAATATACATTATAATACACACATCTTCATTTCTTTAGAAAAGAAAAAGAATTATGCTATGCCTTTTCTTCTTTAGCCCCCTCTCTCCCTCCTGCTGAGTACATTCTAGTTGTCTTTTCAGTGCACAAGCAGGAGGGAGAGCTGCATCAGAGCTGTGAACAGCACTGCCGTTGGTGGATGCTATGGGTCAGGGTTCTACCCTTTGGGTTCAGTGAATGATCGTCGTGTGAGTGTCTCCACCCTCTGGTGCCCGCATTTCTCCAGAAGAGAGAGCGCCAAGGGGAATGGCTGACTTCAAGGACATCTGC
This sequence comes from Tenrec ecaudatus, assembly GCF_050624435.1. Classification (NCBI taxonomy): domain Eukaryota; kingdom Metazoa; phylum Chordata; class Mammalia; order Afrosoricida; family Tenrecidae; genus Tenrec; species Tenrec ecaudatus. Next base: position 59,791,549 of record NC_134539.1, on the reverse strand, counting down.
ATTTACATTTCTGACAGGCTAAGCCAAACACGAGGCTTTATTAGAAACGACGCCTTTATTGATGAGAGTGAAAAACCTCCTGACAATTCGTCAGCCATGAGCTCTCAGAGGGGTGTGTGCGAGCTTTGCTTTGTAATTTCCCACACTCTACAACCTGATACTTTGTAGGTGCCCCCCCATTAATTAGGATTACATTTATTTCATTAAAGAAAGGGGGGAGATGGGGGTGGAATCCAGAGTCTCCCTGGTATCAATTTGTGAAACTGGTACTCAGATCTGATCAGCAGGTGGCACCAGGAGGAAGCAAGTAGGCTTCGGAGTGGAAATTTTTGTTGCAGGCAAGGGGAGGGCTGCAAGCTTGCTTTCCAATCTTAGCAGATGGCCACACACAAAAAAAATTCCTCGGAGTTTATCTTGCATATGGTCTTCCATCTGGGTATTTGAGAAAAGTACAGTTTTGTTATCAAAACAGTATTTATTATGGTGGAGGAATTTGTATGTCTTAGCAGAAGAATTTTTCAGGGTAAAAAGCCAAAAACCTGCTCCTTAGTGTTTCACAGTTTCTGGGGCGACCCTGGGTGCACGGGCTCTTCCATTTTCCTCTCTCGTTACCTACCTATCTTTGCTTTTATTGATTCAGCTCCTCAAGGCTGAATGAAATGACACTGCTTCTCTACTGGGTTTAGGAGCTAGGAAAGTGTGGAGTTATAAGTGGGTCAGAGTTAACAATATGCAGGAAGCGCTTCTTGTCCTGATTCCATGCTGGTCGAATTGTCTTCTGATGGATTGATTACCCATGCCAGATTCTTTTGTAATTTGGCTGACTTCTGGTCAGGGGTGAAGTTTAGACTCAACTCGGATGGATGCCTTATGGAGACCATCCTTGCCTCTTCACCCTCACCTCTCACTTGTTCTCCAGGATCCTAACATGCTCATCTGTCTTCGGTGGCCAGTGGCACTGTTCTCTCTTAGTTCTCTAGGCTCCACACGTGCTTGCCTTTTCCCCTAGGGTGCCACCATCTTCATCCTTTGTGTCCAACCCCCACCTCTGATGCTACCTTCTTTTACCAGCCCTTCAGAGATCCTAGAAGGAGCTCTGGGAGTGTAGTGGGTGAATGCGCTGGGCTGCACACCAGTCAGACCAGCAGTTTGAACCTACCAGTTGCTCCATGGGAGAAAGACAAGGCTTTCTCCTCCCATAAATTTTATGTTTTGTTTTCAGACTCCAAGCAGGAGTCCTGGTAATATAGTGGGTTAAGTGTTAGGCTGCTAACCTCCAGGTTGCTAGTTCAAACCCACCAACTTGCTCTGCGGGAGAAAGAACTCTGTGTTCTTGGAGTCCCTAAAGAGCAGTTCTCTGCCCCATGAGGATGAGTCCCCCCTGACTTGGTGGCAGTGGGTTTGGAATTTTTTTTTTCTTTTCAGACTCTACTTTTACTTTCTCTGTGAAACCTGGTCTGGGTGGTTTTTCCTACTTTTCTCAATAGTGCTCCGTGTTAGAATCCTTATGCTCAGAGCATCGTTTAGTGCTGTCAGGTTGGGTTGTCTCGCTCCTCCTAGCTTAACTGAGTACCAGCAGGGCGGAGGCCGAATCCGCCTTAGTCGTCAATGTAACCAATCTGCCAGGCACATAGGAGGAGTCCGAGTATACTTGCCACAATGAATTGCATATTAATGCACAGATGTTCTGTTTTCAGAACTTTTGTCTCTGAGGAGCTTAGTCATCAAAAATAGCTGATTCAGAGCCAACCACCGGGCAGTCATTCTGAGAGTGGTGAATAGACTGGACCCAAGGAGGAGCATACCACACTTGCCAAGTGCTGTCGCTGGGGAAGGAAGCTAGCCAACCTTTATCTGGAGATGCCCCAGCCTACACGCGCGCGCGCGCGCGCGCGCGCACACACACACACACACACACACACACTGCTGTCACATTTCTGCGGCCAGGCGACATGGAGACTGGAATGTCTTCTGCTGAGGCAGCAGGGCATCCCTGGGGGCTGATGCAGCGGCCCAGGTTTTGGAGCATAGCTAGTAAAAGACTGAAGACAGAAGCGAGGATGCCAGCTGTCAGAGGAAGTTGATTCAGAGCCACTGGCAGAGACTCTGTAGGAGGCTGTTTTCACCTCCCCTTCTGCTTCATGTTTTATTTCCTTTGTTGCCAAAAATAGAACTTCACCTCCTGCTTAGATATATCATGCTGTTCTGGTGTCCCTTGCCTCACAGCTCAATTTGTTTACTGGAAAAATGATATCTTCTGGAACTCGAGATGCTGCTCCTCGGTGGAGAAGCATCCTTTGGTCCTGTTCATCGGCAGTGCTTTTTACATCGCCCAAACGAAAACTACCTTCGGGACTGCTTTGTAGTTCACCAAGTGCTTTGTATGTGCACGGCTTCTTCCATGCTCATTCAGGTCGATGGCAGGGGTCATTAGGTCCAATTTACAGATGAGGAAGCAGAGGTGTGAATTTGACGGTACTTGCTCAAAATCATATAACTATCAGTGTCAGAGCTGAGTCGTACACTCCAGTAGTCTCACTCCCTGCAGATCAGACATTTCCTGAGACCCACTAATTGCGAAGTGCTAGGGACAAGAAAACTAGAGCTATTCTTGCCCTCGGTGGAAGGGTTATCATTCATTCATCCATTCATTCAGTTGGGTCCCAATCCCAGTGTCTGCTAGTATTATAATGTTGCTAGTCATCATCTTATAGATAAGGAAACTCACATTCAAAGAGGTAATTTTCCCAGGTTTACAATGCATGTGAGTGTGTAGCTAGGACTGGGGCAGACATCTTTCAATGACCACCATTTCCTTTAGCGCCAGCAAACTTGTACTGAATGCCTTTTATGTGTCCACTGCTAGACTCGGCCGTCAAACAGTTGCTCTCTGCTTACAAGGCCATTGCTTATCAGAGGAGGTAGGTGGTATCGGCTGATAATGGCTACGGTGGAAGAAGCAATGGGAGCCAATGGGAGCCAGAGTGAAATGCGATGGGAAAGCTAGGAAAATGGAGACCCTCCGAAGGTTCCTGTACTGTTATTTAATGTGAAATCAAGCACTGAACTGGACCCCAGGAGACTTGAGTTCAAATTCATTGTTTTGAGACCCTGGGTAAAGTCACTCCCCTCACCCCCTCTCCTCCTCAGCCTTTGGTGCCTCCCCTATGAAAGTGAAAGATTGTAGATCCTCAGTAAACTTCCTTTCAGGTCTACTATTTTTGATTCTGTGTGGGTTTTTGTTTTGTTTGTTCTTTTGCTTTCCTGGACTTTCATAAAACTCTCCCCGAGGGTTAACATTCTGTTGCCAAGGTGTCAGTCAGAGCACAAAGGTCCTTATGTAAGGTATCAATCATTCTCTTGCTAATGCCAGGGTCAGTGCAGCTCAGCTCGTAGGGAAGCAGCCAGTAATGCAGGTTGAAATACAGCTGCATCTGCAACTGCACTCCAGGGCTGCCTGTGGTGATCCCTGGGTAATCACAGTCTCCTACCACCCTCACCCCACCCCCCACCCCCAAGAGAGGAACTGCAGCTAGAGCTACACATTTCTTCCCAGAATATTCTTGTGGTGTGATTAGCTGAGCGCAGTCAATTTTAGCTACCAAGACCCTTCCCTCAAAAGCTCCCTGGGGAAGGGGCACGCCTACCGAGGTTTTCCTAGCTCTTGAATGTCGTTTACGGTTTCCTCTGCTGAGCTACCTGACAAACATTTACTAAGCCTCCAAGTGCTCATGTCGGAGTCACCAAATCTGTGAAGACCTTCCCTTCCTGGCAACCTTCTTCACCACCCTGCCTCCCACTGTTGACCTCCCTAGCGCTTGGGCTCCAACTCCATCCTCTCCCTCCGTGGCAAGACCCAGAAGCACTTCACTGAAAGATGGTGAAGCCAGGACTTGGCTTGAGTCAACAGAAAGTGCAAATCAAACCCACTTGCATTGGACCAGTTCCAACCACATCATCCCTGGAGCTTTCATGACCGTAAATCTGTCTGGGAGCAGACGGTCTCCTCTTTCCCCCGTGAAGTGGCTAACCCACACTACACAGGACTCAGTGTACGTTGAAGTCCTCTCTTCACCATTCTACATCCAGGGTGGGGAACATCCAGCCCTGGAAGCATCTAAGGCCCTCAAAATAAATACCGGCTAAAGTGGAGATGAGTTGTGGCCTGTGAATGATAGTATAAATGTCTAAATGGCACTTGGCAGAAAAAAATGCTTTCTCATCCCTGTTAAGTGTATCACTTGAGTAAGTTACTCGATTTAATAATTCTGAGCCTCAGTTTGCTCACCTCAAATGCATGTGAAAGTTGGACATTGAATAAGAAAGACCAAGAATAATTGATGCATTTGACTTATGGTCCTAGCAAAGAATATTGAAAGCACTGCAGACTGCCAAGAGACCAAGCAAATCTGTCTTGGGAAAAGTACAGCCAGAATGCTCCTTCAGGCAAGGAAGAAGAGACTTGGTCTCACATACTCTAGACCTGTTGTCAGGGGAGACCAGTCCCAGGAGAAGGACATCATGCTAGGTCGACTCACTGTCATTGCCATCCAGTCAGTGCTGACTCACAGCTGTCCCTTGTGGCTTTCCAAGACTGTAACTATGAATGGGAGTAGAAAGCCCAGTCTTTCTCCCACAGAGCTGCTGGTGGTTTTGAACTGCTGACCATGCAGATCACAGCCCAACTCGTGAAGGGCAGCAAAGAAAGAGGAAGGCTCTTGTCAAAATGGCTACAATAATGGGCTCACGCAAAAGGCCCCGTATGAGGATGGTGCAGGACCGGGCAGCGTTTCCTTCTGTGGTGCACAAGCTTGCCGTGGTCTGGAACGGACTAGACAGCTCCCAGCAACAACAACAATGACAACACTACACCCATACACCTCAACTCTAACGCTGAACACCACGTTGTACCCTCTCAGCGAATAGCTTTCTCTGCTAGACTTAGAGACCCTGGAGACCTGGTCAAGTTCACCCCCAGGGACAAAGCACAAAGTAGTGGTGCTAGGGATGGGGACCCTTTGGCATGTTTGTGAGATGGATGAAGGCTGACTAAAGGTTTTAGAGTCTTGGATGGAAATTTAAACTGGAGCTTTATCGAAGTGCTCTGGTTGTTTCTGGGCTTGTTGAAAATGTGGAAACGGACTTATTTTAGTTTTTAACAGCAATCGAATCTGGAGACTAGTCATCTCCTTATTTGATGAGAGCTCTAGCTAGGAGAGGAAAGAGCGGGGGCTTCCTTTGGGTTGGACGGCATCCCAGCTTGGCTTGACTCGGTTTCGGTTCTCTCCAGAGACAGCCCTGTGCAATAGCATCTCTTAGGGGAGAAGCTTTGTGGTTTAATTTTCTAAATTTCAATTTGCACCCCCCAAATAATTGAGTCTTTTAAATCACAACGATTAGAATCCCAGCACTTTGCAGTACTGATTTATTATGAGAAAGTTTGAAGCCAATGTGATCGTTAGAGGGTGATTGCTTCAATGTGCTTTTAAAAGTTGTTTTCTCCAAAGGCCAGCTTTTAAAAATAAAAAAAATGAAAGAAGCAAACTTACCACCCCCCCCCCCCCCCAACCTTGGAGCCTATTTTAAAGGCCAAGAAAACCCTGCTTTGCCAAAGTAAATTAAAGGTCATCTTTCACCCTTCAGTTTTTATCTTTTCATTTCATTTTGCAAAAGTTCTTTGTGAAGACGCTGGAGTAAAGACGCCCAATTTTATACAAGAAAATAGTTGAGCCCATCTTGATTTCGGTTTCTGTTTCAAAGGGAAATTAGGAAAATTGCGCTGCTGGTGCCTCCTTTCCCCTTCTCCGAAGACATGAGGAAACCTCTCCTACTCCGTTCCTCGTTCAACTTCGTTCAGCTTCATTCCCATGTAATTGCTTCTTGGAGGCGTCCTAATGAAAGGCGAAGGGAAGTAGAGATTTGGATGGAAAAAGGAGTTGTAATTGCATTCTCCGACCCGGTTAATGAAATGACTCTCTAGCCTTTTCTCTCACCCAAACATGCATCTCTTCCCCCAGCCCTCTTCCACAATGAACCCCATGCATTTTCCACAAGTGTTAGAAGCATGGCATTGTTTCTTTGACCAGAATGGATCTGTAACGACAATTCTCCCTCCTTTGGGGACCACTGTTCCCCTCTCATTTTACTGGGAAGTTGCAAGCATAATAAAAAGACAGTCCCTATGCCTTTCATTCAGATGCCCCAGATTTTAACATTTTACCACATGCACTTCTCTCCCTCCCCCGAACAGGCGCACAGATTCTGTTTTGTTTTCAGGGAAAGTTGCGGCAGCGATGCCCCTTTGTCCTAACTCCGAGAGCATTTTTTGTGATTGCCACACCGAGGGGAGCTGCTTCTGCCTTAGAGTTTCTGAGACTGTAAATCTTTAACGGAGAAGAAAGCTCCAGTGTGCTCCCTGGAGAGTTTGAGTTGCCAATGCTAATCCCAAAGTGCCTCCAGAACTCCTTGTAGAATTACCCTGAATCACCAAATTGACACTGACCTGACAGATACTCTGCTCTGCTGTTGTTAGGAACCTCGAGTTGGTTGCAGCTCACAGCAACCCAATGCTGCTGTGAACGAAGCACCAAGCACCGTCTGGTCCTGCCCGGTCGGTCGTCACAGTTGTTCTTACGTGTGAGCCATTGTGTCCACCCACTGTCCAGAGGCTTCCTCGTTTTGACTGTCCCCCCACTTTACAAAGCATCATGCCCTTTTCCAAGGACTGATCTTTCCTGATAACATGTCCAAATTACTTCTGACAAATGCCTGCCATCCCTTTAAGGCACATTCTGTCTGTACTTCTCCCAAGACAGATTTATTTTTTCTTTTAGTAGTGATAGTACTTTCAATATTCTTTGCCAGCACCATAATTCAAATGCTTTGGTTCTTTTTTGGCTTTCCTTATGCATTGTCCATCTTTCCCATGCGTATGAGGTGTTTAAAATACCACAGCTTGGATCAGGTGCACCTTAGTCCTTAAAGTAGCATCCTTGCTTTTTAACATTTTAAAGAGGCCTTGTGCAGACTTACCTAATGCAATGCTTTGTTGGAATGCTTGTGTGAGCATTGATTATGTATCCAAGTGTGTTAGAAAGGGTTCTCTAGAGAAACAAAAGTAGGACACTTATGCTTTTATATATATATATATATATATATATATATATATATATATAGAGAGAGAGAGAGAGAGAGAGAGAGATACAACATAAGAAATAAACATCTCATTAGTCCACAGAACAGTACAAATTGCTCAGTTCAACTTCCATGAGACAGTTTATACACTGGCAGTCCTTCAGCTCATGAGGGCTGCTGGGTGCACGTCAAGGAAGCAGACAGCTGAGTCTTCTTTAGAGTGATATAGGCAGTCCATCCACAGGCAGCAAACAACAGGGCAGGTTACCAGCAGACAGCTGAGTCTTCTGTAGAGTGATACAGGCAGTCCGTCCACAGGCAGCAAACAACAGGGCAGGTTACCAGCAGTCAGTCAGATGACAGTCCCCAGCTCCAGTGATGTATATATCAGCAATGTGGTGGAGCAGGTCTCAAAGGAATCTCAAACTATAGTGACACAGTCCATGGGTTGGGTGTCCCACAGGTAGTATAGCTTGCAAGTTGAGGCAGAGAACTACCTAAGGCAGTAGCACGCTGGTCTGGTCATCAGAGAGCAAGAGACAGAAAGGTGAAGCTCACCGAGCCATTTATTTCTTTGCCCTTCAATTAAACTGCAACCTTATCAACCCCACATGTGTTAATTGTCCAGGTTGGCACAATAATCCTACCTATCACACCAAGCAAACTTTGACAACTTCAAACTTTTCTCTGTTTATCATTAGATTACCTATTGGTCCAGTTATGAGTATTTTTTGTTTGGTTCACATTGAGCTGAAATCCATATTGAAGGCTGTCATCCTTGATCTTCATCAGCAAGTGTTTAATTTTTACTCATTTTCAACAAGCAAGGTTATGCTATCTACTTATTGAGCTTGCTAATAAGGCTTCCTCCAAACCTGATGTCACATTTTCCTGCACGTAGCCCAGCTTCTCTGATTATTTTGTTCAGCGTTCAGATGGAATAGGCATGAGAAGAGAATGCAGCCCTGGCACTCGCCGTTCTTGATGCCAACACATGAAGTATTTTCTCATTCTGTTTCCACAGCTGCTTCTTGATCCATGTGTAAGTCCGCTATGGGCACAATGTAGTGTCCTGGAATTCCCAGTCTCCTCAGGGCTAGCCGTCGTTTGTTATGATCCACACAGCCGAAGGCCTTTGGCATAGTCAGTAAAACAAAAATGAACACCTTTTGGTATGTTTAATCTTTTTTGGACCATATTCAAGTTTTGACAGTTGCCCCAATCATGCATTGTTGTTTGTTGCCAATGATGAAGTCTTGACTCATGGCAACCTCATGTGCTCCAGAGCATACCTGCTCCCTAGAGTTTTCTTGGCTCTAATCTTTACAAAAGCAGTCTACCAGGCCTTTTCTTCCATGGATCCGTTGGGTAGGTTCAAACCACCTACCTTGGGATTCACAGCAGATTGTAGACTACTTGTGCCACCAGACTCCTTTCCAATAATGTATTCCAAAAGAAAGTCCTGGGCCAGGCACTGTTCAGCTGTTGTGTCTCTTTCACCCCAGTCAACCTGGAAGAGGTTGTGTTTCATGACATTGGCATTTGTGATGAGGCAAGGCTGGTTATTAGCTTACTGACCTCAGTATTACATTCAGGATATGCATTTTTGTCAGGGTCACCACCGAGCGGATGTCACCTTCCTGCAGTATCGTTACTGGAGGCACATGATGTCAGCAGGTCTTATTGCTGGGGAGGTTAACTGGAATCGTCCAGATCTCCACTGAAAGGTTACCATTTTCTCCATCCTAATTAATACATGTCCTGTGGGAAGAGACTTTGAGACTCTGTAATAGCTTGGTACTTTTAAAACTTTCACCCTCTGGCTTTAACCTCTATTAATGATTCTTGCCTGACCCACATCTTATGAAGGCAGTTACCCAGTGGTGATTATTGAACTCCTTGCTTTTCACATTTGTTACATAACTGCTAAGTAACACCATCACATCACTATCGGATTATATCATCACATAACTGCCCAACCACGGGGAGTCACAGCCTAGCCAAATTGACACATAACCTTACCCTCAGAGCCGGCATTGCGGTCACCTTGTACCTGGGTGTTTATTTCTGCCGGACTACGTCACGAATGACTCAAATAGTCACATAGTAGATGTTTCACTGTTGTCATAAGTGCAAAATCTTGTATCATACGATAGTCAGTGATGAGTAGATGCACTGTACATTAAATCAATCACCGTATAAACATTAGCCAGTAGGTATATGTTGACTAATAGGTGCATCTTTTGACTGTTCAATAAAAATGCATGAAATTTCCTTGCATTTAATACCTAGGCTATTTTAACATAGGAGTCACAGTGTGCTGTGTGGACTATTCAAATACCACAAATCATAGTACATCAATGATGTGATGTTTCTGGAATATTGAACAACTCTTGATAAAATTCTTGATGGAAGAAAGGCAGCGTATAATTTCCCCTCTGTTTGTTGGCTCTTTCATTCCTGGGACACTGTGATACTTGCTCTGAAGCATGTCAACGATGTTTTTTGGTTCCTGAGTAACATGGAGTTCGGTTCCAGACTCAGTTGCAATAGGTTTTCCCTCTTCATGGGGACGTGGCAGGACTTCCCAGTGCATTGCAGCATGTCTGAAATCCCAGGCACAGCTCTGTGAGTGCCAGGAATGGCCTCCAATCACCGTGGCAACTCAAAGCACCCATGGGAATTTCCAGAACACGCTCAGGGTGGCAGCACTACTCTCCGTGAGAACCTCCGATCCACCTAGATCCTCTGAGCCATGAAGACCTCTGTGGAAAAATAGAATGAGCAGATCATGGAATTTTCCCACCAACTTTTGGAAGCTCCTTTCATTTATGGGAGGAGTCCTGGTTGTGTAGTGGTTGTGAGTTGGGCTGCAGCCCTCAAGATCAGCAGTTCAAAACCACCAGATGCTCTGAGGGAGAAAGATAGGACTTTCTATTCCCATCAAGAGCTACAGACTTGGAAACCCATAGGGGCAGTTCTACCCTGTTCTATATAATCACTCTGAGTTGGCATTGACTCAATGACAGTGAGTTTGGTTGAGTTTCATATATGGAGTGGAGGCATTTAAAAAAAATCATTTTATTAGGAGCTCATATAACTCTTTATTACAATCCATACATACATCAGTTGTGTAAAGTACATTTGTACATTCATTGCCCTCATCATTCTCAAAACATTTGCTCTCCACCTAAGCCCCTGGCATCAGCTCCTCATTTTTCCCCTCCCTCTCCACTGCCCCCTCCCTCATGAACCCTTGATAATTTATAAATTATTATTTTGTCATATCTTTCCCTTTCCAATGTCTCCCTTCACCCCCTTTTCTGTTGTCTGTCCCCCAGAGAGGAGGTCACATGTAGATCCTTGTAATCAGTTCCCCCTTTCCAACCCACCTTCCCTCCACCCTCCTGGTATGGTCACTCTCACCACTGGTCCCGAAGGGATCATCTGCCCTGGTGGCCCGTGTTTGGAGTGGAGACATTTTTATCTCTCCTTTAAGACATTAATTCCGCTCTATTACCTGAAAGTGTTTCGTTTTTAAACACATTCCAGACCCATGATAACACACTGATTTTCCGGAGCCCCTGGTTCCTTTCAGGATCAAGACGAGCCTGCAACATTTTCCTGTGTGGTCGGGGAAGAAGTGTGAGCTCACGGCCTTAGGTGGTTGGATCTTGCAGGCAGGGAGCTCACACTCACAGGCTGACTTGCCCATAAACCCTGATTCCCAGAAACCACATGGGATCCCGGAAGAGCTGGGCACCAGCGTCAGCAGGGTCACTAGACCAATGCCTCTGGTGGTTAGACGAGGAAAGAGAAAATGGGCTCTACGGAGGGAAAGAGATGCAGCCAAGTCACATGCAAAGTCAGAGCTCTTAGTTAGACCCAACGTTGAAGAAGAACAAACGACTCCTAGGGATTGAAAATGACCCAGAAGACCACGTAGGCCAATCTCCTCTGGGTGAATCGTCTCTACACCTGAGCAGGGTGGTCAGGCTCTAGCCGGTACCTGATCATCTGTAGAAATGTGTAGTCTAATATTTTCAAGGCAGCCCGTTTCACTGTGGGACTGTGTTACATTTTGAAATCTTCTTAGGTTGAGGACCTTTCTCCTTGTGTCCCACCCCCCCTTCCTGGTCCCCAGTGGATGTAGTGTGATCTCTTGGACCCAAGGCACACGTATGCTCCCTTCTGAGCCAGCCTCTGGGGGCGCTTCAGGACTGCCAGCAAGTCCTCTGCGGTGTCTTCGTTGCTCGCTCTGGCCCTGTGATTGGCACTGAGGTTCTTGCAGTGAACAAATGTGACAGAATCATCCTTTTGAAGCTTTCCAGGTGCCAGGTAGGTGACTACTAAGGAAGAATGAACACAGTGCTCTTTCCATGCTTCCGCCCCTTTTATCAGTGTGATGTAAGGGCAAGAGTTGGGGCGGTGGGGCTGGTCAGTTTGCATTTTGATACCACCCACAGCCAGGTATGACCTTGCATTAATATTTTGCTCTGTAAGCGTTTGTTTCCTCCTCTAAGAACTCAAGTAACAGCTCTGCCTCACAGGGCTGGTGAACGGATGGTCAGGAGATGGAATGTGAAATAGGAAGGATTACAAAGCACCCGCCACCACAATGCTCCTTGGTCTTGAGTTGTGCGCTCGTTCCCTTCCTCCGGTACGGTATGCTTGAAGAGACTTCGATGTCTGGACTGGGCTTAAAACACTGGATTAAACCAGACCCAAACGAAACGGGATCAACTGATTGATTAGAGTAAAATCAGCCACACTATCTCTACTGCTCTTGGATGCAGCCCTTTGCTTACGTAACCTTGGGACACTTTAGAAATTACATGTAAAACACCAACAAGGAGCTTGTGCATATTTGGATTATAGTTGAAGGCAAAATAAAAAAGTTTTTTTTAAGATAGCCTCACAGTTTAACTGGTATAATTAATGTTATAATATATAGGGGCTAATGTAATCATTGGATCATATCATATTTTAGTTATTGAAATTAAAAAATACATCATTGGCTCTTATTCTAAATATTTGTGAGTGCTGGGTACCTGGTCATTTAAAAATGTCTCCTCGTCATGTCTTAGAAATGTTTACCTTAGAGGTTTGTCACAATCCCACCTGATGGGGGAGTATGCTGATGCAGTGGTGTGACAAAAACTCTTCTACTTATGAACTTGTATCCCTTCTGTGACGGTTTGACTTTTTCTGGAGAATCCAGAGATCCTGAAATGGCTGTAGCATGCGGCTCTTGTCTTTGTGGGCTGTTGGCGAGGTCTTTAAAGAGGGCAGGCTTTTTAGTGTCATCCCGCAGGGAGTCTCTTGGGAGTCTCCAGGGAATCTAGGAGTGCTCCTTGGTATAAAGTCATATATAACGGGGTCATGGGAACACATGGCCCGCAGGCACTGCAGGGCAAGCTAAAGAGATGTGTTATGCTGAGATGAGAGTATCTTGTAGACAGAGCGAGCTAGCTGCATGTTCCGCTGAGCGTATATTTTCTCTGCTCTCCTCAAGACTTCAATGGTCTTTCTTTCCCCTTTGTTGTTGAGAATGTGCACAGCAGTTTCTTCATGTACAATTTAGCGACATTGATTACATTCTTCCAGTTGTGCACCCATTCCCGCCTTCCTCATTAACATCAAGTCACTGGCCCCCAAGGTTTCTAGCTGATCTTTTCAGTTGCTGTTGCCAATTTAATTCCATCTAGATAGTTCTTTAAAAAGCATACTGCTCAAGGCAGTATGTTAAGTTAAATTAATGTTCAGTTTTAAGAATACTTCAGGGAATGTTTTTGGTTTAAGACTGAAGGGCAGTCGTTTCAGGGGTTCATCCACCCTGCATGGCTACAGAAAGGCTAGAGTCTTTGAGAATTTGAAATTCTGTTCTGCCTTTCCCCCCTTCTGATAAGATCCTTTGATCTTTGATGAAAATGTTTAGTAATGGTACCTGGCACCATTCTGATGGCAAGGGAGGCGGGTGTTCATGAAGGCAGTTAGCCACACATTCTATAGCGTCCTCTTCCTGACTCTTTTCTCTGTTGTTCTAGGTGAATAGAGACCAATTGCTATGCCTTGGGAGGATGTCTGTAAGCCTTAACGATCCTAGACTGTACGCAGGGAACTCGGAGGTAGAACAGAAGCACAAACACATTATTAGGCCAATTAAATAGACTGTCCCATAAAACCACGACCTTAACCCTCCAAATCCCCTGAAGTTTTTGGTTGTACAGCCACAACAAGTCTGTTTCCTCCTCCACCACTACAAATATATCTATTTCACGACTTTTGCCAATTCAACTTTTTCCAAGTACAAAATTTACGTACAACAATTAAAACAATTGTGCAAGATGAACCCCTCAGGATCAGTGGTGAGAGTGGCGACATCGGGAGGGTGGAGGGAGGCTGAGGGAGAAAGGGGGAACAGATGACAAGGTCTACATATAACCTCCTCCCTGGAGGATGGACAATGGAGAACTGGTGAAGGAGACGTCGGATGGTGTAAGATATGATAAAATAATAATTATTTATAAATTATCAAGGGTTCAGGGGGAGGGGGAGTGGGGAGGGAGGGAAAAATGAGGAGCTGATACTAAGGACTCAAGTAGAAATCAGATGCTTTAAGAATGATGATGGCAACATACGTATACAAATGTGCTGGACACAAATGATGTTGTATAGATTGTGAAAAGAGTTGTATGAGCCCTTAATAAAATGATTTTTAAAAATAAAAATAAAACAATTGTGCAATCCTACCTATAGTTGATGTAATCTTTCATTACTCTTCACCTCCCGTTTTCCCCACTAGTAAGTACTCATAAACCAGTAGTAACCACCAGTAAACTTTGGTCTCCACATCAGTCTGTTCTTGTCTTTTTGCATAAGGGAGGCCATACAACATTTGTCTTTTTTGTGATTAATTTATTTTGTCAGCACAATGTCTTCAGACTCCAGCCACACACAGCATGTATCGAGACTTCATTTCTCTTACTCGCTTAGTGGAATTCCATGGTCCATATGTCCCACATTTTGTTTGTCCATTCATCTGTTGATGGACATTGAGGTGGTTTGTGCGATCGTAAGTAGTGCTGTGATGAACATTGGTGTCTCGGTCTACTTTTGAGTCTCTGCTTTCAGTTCTTTTGAATATAGAAATCCGGGTAGACTTCCTGGTTCATTTGGCAGATCTATTTTTGGACTTTTGAGGAATTGCCACACTGGGTTTCACGGCAACGGTACCATTTTGCAATCCCACCAGTAATGGACAAGGGTTCCAATTTCATCCTCGCCAACATTTGTTATTTTCTTCATTCTTTGTTTTGAAAAAAACACATCTCAGCCATCCTGTTGTTGGCTCGGACCCTAGGGACCATGTGCAAACAAAAGGAGACACTGCCCAGTGCCGCACCCCCCTCACCATCCTTCTCGTGCCTGAGACCGTGGTCGCAGCCACGGTGGCACTCTATCTCAGCCAGGGCCTTCCTCCTTTCCACTGCCCTCCCCTTTACCAAACACGGCGTCCTTCTCCAGGGTCTGGTCTCTCCTGACAAGAGGTCTAGTGTATGTAAGACGAAGCCTTGCCATCCATAGTCTGCCTTATTCAATATCCAGCTCTCATGCATATGAGGCAATTGAAAATACTACTGCTCAGGTCAGGCGAATGCTAGTCCTCAACGTAACATCCTTGCTTTTCAGTACCCTAAAGAGGTCTTCTGTGGCAGATTTACCTCATGCAATGCGTCTTTTGATCTCTTGGCTTCTGCTTCCATGATAATTGATTGTGGATCCAAGTAAGACGAAATTCTTGACAATTTCAACCTTTTCTCCATTTATCATGATCTTACCTGTTGGATCACTTGTGAGGATTCTGGTCTTCCTCACCTTCAGTCGTGATCCACACTGAAGGCTGCCATCCTTGATCTTCATCAGCAAGTGCTTCAAGTCCTCCTCACTGTCAGCAAGCAAGTTTATGTCATCTGCATATTGCAGGCTGGTAATAAGCCTCCCTCCAATCCTGATGCCACATTCTTCTTAATATAATCCAGCTTCCCATTATTTGCTCAGCATTCAAATTGAATAAATATGGTAAGAGAATACAACTCTGATGCACACCTTTCTTGATTTTAAGCCATGCGGTATTTCCTTGTTCTGTTCACACAACGCTATCTGTGCGAAAGTTCTGCATGAGCACAATGGTGTGTTCTGGAATTCCCATTCTTCTCAAGGCTGTCCATAGTTTGATATGACCCACACGGTACAATGCCTTGGCATAGTTAATAAAACACAAGACAACATCTTTCTGGTATTCTCTGCTTTCAGCCGAGATCCATTTGACATCAGCCAAGATATCCCTGTTTTATGTCCTCTTCTGAATCTGGCCTGAACCCCTGTCAGTGTACTGCTGCAACCATTCCTAGATGATCGTCAGTAAAATTTTAATTGCATGTGATATTAGTGATATTGTTCTGTAGTTTGAGCATTCTGTTGGGTCACCTTTCTTTGGAATGGGTACAAATATGGATCTCTTCCTATCAGTTGGCCAAGTAACTGTCTACCCAATTTCCGGACATAGATGAGTAAGTGCTGCTTGTGTTTCATCAGCTTGTTGAGACATTGCAGTTGGGATTCCATCAGTGCCTGGAGCCTTGTGCTTGGCTAATGGTGTCAGTGCAGCTTGGCCGTCTTCCTTCAGCACCATTGGTTCTTGCTCATATGCTACATCCTGACATGGTGAAATGTCAACCCCCTAGGGGGTGTGAATGGTGATTTATTTACACATCACCGTGGTTTTGATTTGCATCTCTCTGTTAGCCAATGGCACTAAATGTATTTTCATGTGTCTGGTGCTCATTTCGAGGTTCTCTTTGCTGAAACGTCTATTCAGGTTCTTTGCCCTTTTTGTGGCTGAGTTGGCTATGTGTTCTAGATATATAAAGATTCTTTGCAGCGATATGATTTCCAGAGATAGTCTCCTAGTCAGCAGCATGTCTTGTTCTGGTCATGTCTTTGATTTCAAAAGTTTTGAAATGTTGTTGTCGTCAGATGCCTTAGAGCCTGTTCTGACTCACAGCGACCATGTGCACGAAAGAACCAAGCCTCGCTCAGTCCTGGGCCCTCCTCCCACTATTCTCTGTGTGAGCCCCTGGTTGCAGTCACTGTGTCCGCCCAGTTCGTCCAGGGCCTTCTTCTCCGCTGCTCCTCTGCTTTAGCAAGCCTGATGTCCCCCAGGAACTAGTCTTCCGACAACACGTCCAAATTCATGAGGTCTGGCAATCCTTGCCTCGAAGGAGCATTCTGACTATACTTCTTCCAAGACAGATGTTTGGCTCTTTTGGCAGTCGGTGTACTTTTAATACTCTTTGCCGGCATTCACCTATAATTCAAAGGCATCAAATTTCCTTCTGTCTTCCTTATCCAGTGTCCAGCTTTCAGATGCATATGAGACGACTGAAGGCACACCTGAGCCCTCAAAGTGACAGCCTTGCTTTCCAACACTTGAAAGAGGTCTTGTGCAGCAGATTCTCCCAGTGCAGTGCATCCTGTGATCTCTTGGCCACTGCTTCCTGAGCATTGAGTGCGGATCCAAGCAAGACAAACTCCTTGATAACTTCAATCTGTTCTCCTTTTAATTTTTAGGAGGTCTTACTTATTTCTTTTGTCTTTTGCTGCTTGTGATTTTGTTACTGTATTAGAAAATCCATTGTTGAAAGCTAGATCTGACCGTGTTGTCCCTGCTTATTCTTCTGAGAATTTTATGATTTTAGTTTGTACACCTTGAATTTTTTTTTCTGGCCATGATGTGAGAAACAGAACCTGTTTCATTTTTCTGTATGTGGAAATCCATTTTTCTGCCATCATTTGTTGAAGAGATTCTTCTTTCCCCAAGTGGACTTAGCACCTTGTAAAAAACCGGTTGACCACACGTGTGTGAATTTGTTTCTGCGCTGTCAATTCTATCCCATTGGTCTGTGCGTTCACTGTTACACCAGTACTCAGTTATCTTGAGGACTGTAGCCATGTCGTAGGTTTTAAAATCAGGACGTGTGGGTCTTCCTACCTTATTTGCCCCTTTCAGCATTGCTTTAGCTCTTTGGGCCTTTGTCTTCCATGTAAAGTTGAGGATTGACTTTGCTATTTGTACCGCACAGAAAGAAGGCTATTGAAATTCCGACTGGGGCTGTGTCGAATCTGTGCATGACTCCAGGTAGTGCTGATATCGTAACAATGTTAACTGTTCCAGTCCATAAACAGAACACAGCGTTCCCTTTTTAAAACTCTTTCAACCTTTTCACCCGTGTTTTATAGTTTTCATCGTCTAGGTGCTTTATGTCCCTGATTAGGTTTATTTGGGGGCGTTTTGTTCTCTTTGGTGCTAGTATGCATGGAGCTGTTACCTTTATTTCCTTTCGTACTTCTCATTGCTGATGTTTATTTGTTGACTTTCTGCCCTGCAACTTGCCTAAATTCTTTGAGGAGCCCTAGCAGTTTTCTTGTGGACTTCTGGGGCTCATATCATCCAAGATTAGAGACCATTTCACTTCCCTTTTTCTAAGGCATCCAGAGACCTTTTATTTCTTTTTCTGGTCTTAGTGGTCTGACTAGGACTTCCCCAAAGAGTTTACGGAGGGTGCAATGAAAAGATAAGGAGAAAATTCCCGCAAGCCCTTTGAAGCTCCCTGGACAACAGTGAGTAGAAGTGGTGAGAGCGGCACGCTTGGTCTTATCTCCAATTCAAGGGCATCGGCAGTCCTCGTCAACGCTTGAGATCGTCTGGGCTCTGGGCAGCTTAGGAAAGAGTCAGAGCCTATTCTCGGTTCAGAGCACTAAAAAGAAGCCGAACTCTCCTCCCTGTGCCAGCCAATTCCATGGTGGTGGTAGCTGTGGTTAGAGAGATGTCCCTGGTGGAAGGCAGGCTCTGTTGGGCCAGGGTCAGGGGAGTCTGTTCCCACAGAGGACGACTACTCCCTTTGCCCCTCTCTGATCTATTAAGGACGCAGGCACTTTTCCTTACAGGTGAGCGCCAGGGCTGTGTAATTGGCCAGAGGTAGGACGAGGACACTGGGTTAACATTTCCTGTGAGCCCGCCAGGAGCTTAGTCAAGTCCTGTTGTCCAGTGGCCACCTATTTCCATTGAAATAAAAGTGGGTGGTAGGGGGTGGGGTGGGCAGACTGTTCATTAAGGAAAAGTGGCTGATATAGCTGGCCTTCAGTGGCACGGTAGGAGTTCCTCTGTAAAACTCAGCCCAGCCTGGCTTCCACCCAGAACTTCAGGGTGATCAAAAGCATGCTAAAGGAATTCCTTACATGTCAGCACCTTCGTGCTTCTCCTTGAAATTTAAACCAGTTGTTGAAATCCAGAGGCTTGCAGGAAATCCTGTTCCCACTCTCCTGGTGTAAATGATCGGGTTAATAACTGGCTAGTGCCCGGACAGGCATCTGGCTGGCCAGCCAGGTTCATAGAGCAGATTGGTGTGTGCTGTTTAAAACTCTCTCTGGGGGCCTGTCTGCTTCCATCCCCTCTTTTTCTCTGTTATAGAGATCAGAGCTTGGCCTGCTGTGGGACTGTCCATGCCTTCTGGGTCCTGACTGACCACGGGCCCTGCCACTGGAATGCGGCACGAAAGAAAGCCCTGGCCTCAGACTCGCTGCTGCCCGCCTCACTCTTACTCTCGATTAGCTCCCAGTAATTTGACTAGCCACTGTGAGCTGGCGACTAACAGGTCCCTGGGCTCTTTTGGCTCCAGATTCTTTATTTGTGACATTATTAAAAGTGATTCCTCCACAATAACGAACGTAAGGCAGAGAGTCCAAACCAACCCAACTCACTGCCATCGAGTTCCTTCGGAGTCGCAGCGACCCTGAAGGGTAGGGTACAATTATTCCAGAGGGTTTCTAAGGCTGCGACTCTTTACAGACACCAACTGTCGCATCCTTCTGTGGAGCAGCTGGCGGTGTGTCAGTCCAGATAGACTAGAGAAACAGATTCATAAACACTCATGCATCTAAGAAAGAGGTTTATGTAAAAGAACAATTGAATGTTGAGAAAACATCCCCGCCCAGTCCAGATCAAGTCTGTAAGTCTGATATTAGCCCCTATGTCTGATATCAATCTCTAAAGTCCTCTTCAGACTCACAAACACATACAATGACTCCAAATGCAAGAAGATCACAGTCCAGTGGCTGCACCACTTATGGATCCAGTGGTGTTGTAAGCATCTTAGCACTGGCAGGGGTCTCCATGTGGTTCCTTCAGTTACCAGGGCAGCAGCAGGGTAGGTCCATGGGGCTTCTCCTGAGAAATGTCTCGCAGGGAGTGAGCAGAGAGAGAATGTCTGCCACCTCAAAGGAGGAACGTGTAGGAGTTCCCAGAATCCTCAGAAGGTCATGCCCACACAGAGGCCTCATTGGCTATGACCCAATTGACAGACTAGACTCCACCCCTTCACGCTGAATCCTCTTAAGTCTCAAATTGATACCAGATTATGTTAAGTACCACAGCAGGTTCAAACCAGCTGACCTTTCAGTTAGCAAGCAAGCACTTAATCACTGTGCCACCAGGGTTTCGATGGCACCAGGGAGTCACTCATAAGTGGTCATGGTTGTTGTCATTATTATCAGTGTCATTGCCGTTTGAAACACTAAGCTATGGGCATTCTCCCCGAGGAACTGGGCACCTCAGGAGGAGTCGATCTAGCTGAAAAGTTTCTAGAAACTTGAAGGCACACTTGTGCTTCCACTCTGCCTCCCTGCTGCGCAAGCAGTATGACCTTGCGAAGTTGTGCACCCTTCAATCCCAGTGGCCTCGCCGTGGAATGGGGTGGTAACTGCATTAAGCCGAGCCGTGTGAACTGCGGTCCATGGCTGTTGGGGCCCTGCCGGGGCAGCTTTGGCCCAGCTTATGAAACCCAGGAGGCTGCTGCGTAACATACAGGAGTCATGCCGAGAGGAAAAGGGGACTGTTGTGTGTAGCAGAAATGTCAGAACCTGGTGACCAGGTAGGAGCCCTGGTGGCGTAGTGGTTATGCACTGGGCTGCGATCCTCATGGTTGGCAGTTTGAAACCACCAGCAAAGCAACTCTGCAGGAGAAAGACTGGGCTTTCTACGCCCATAATTAGTTGCGGGTGGGGGTGTTGCTATGAGTCAGCATTGACTCCATGGCAGTGAGTTGGTTTAGAGTTTGGGTGACCAGAAGGGGTAGGGGGTGAGGGAGAGGAAGAAGCTCGAGAGATTTCTGAATTGCAGACACAGGTGGGCGGTATTGATACTTACTGATATAAAGAGCACTAGAGAAGTCAATTTCTGGGAAAGACACTGAATTCTATTCTAGAGACACTGCATGTAGAGACCCTGATGGAGATAGCTCAGTAGATGGATTTGGAGCCCAAGAAAGAAGTGTGTGCTAGAGATGGAGATTGGGAGCCAGTTGTCCACATTCAGGGCATCCTTTAATGGAAATCCAAGGAGTGGATGAAATCTCCCAGGATTAGCATTTGAAGTAATATGATGCATGATCCCAGGTAAAACGTGATCAAGTTAAACAAAGTGAGGCAGCCGGCTGGGTCCCGACAAGCACTTGCAAGCTTCGCTCCAGGGAGAGCTCTTTCTGTGCTGGGTGGAGACTGAGAGGGGCAGGCAGTGGATCCATGGATGGAGGGATTTCCTCTGCCTTTGTGGAGCTAACAAGGAGCCCTCTTGGCATGATGGCTAAGTGTTCAACTGCTGACTGAAAGGTCTGCGGTTCAAAACCACACAGTGGCCTTACGGGAGAAAGATCTGGGACTCGCTTCCTTGAAGAAGCCAGCCAAGAAAACCCTTTGGAGCAGTTCTACTCTGCCACACGGGTTGCCATGAGCCCAAAACTGGCTTGATAGCCCCTAATGAAAGCAAGGAGCTAACAGTTTTGTTAACTTGGCCACTTACTTTTTATTGGCACCTCACTCACATATTGTACAATTCAATAGTTCAATCAGATCAAGAAGAGTTGTATACAATCATCACCACAATCAATTTTAGACCATTCTCTTCTTCCTTATGCTCATTGTTATTAGTGTAATTTTTTAGTTGTGGAAAAAATACACACAACAAAACATTCTCCAGTTCAGCAGCTTCTACCTGCATAACTCAGCGTCATTGATTATATTCTTGTTACGCTTCTCCACCACCATTAACCTAAACTCCATGGCCCCTAAGGAAAAACTCTTCCTCCTTAACACCCATGGTAACCATTGGTCAGGTCTCGTTTCTTTCTTTTCCTTTTTTCAGTAGTTTTCTTGATATGAAATTCATATATCACACACTCCCATAGTTAAGTCGCTTTTCAGAAGAGTTGTAGATACACCATCACAATTGGTTCTAGTACTCCCTTCCCTCCCACATTCATTGTTTGCTCCCCAAATCCCCTCACCCTCGATACTCTCTGTCACCAGTAAACCATTGCATCACTTATTATCTCTATGCACCCACTCCTTCTGTGTTTTATAAACCGGAAAACCTCCAGTATACAAATACCTAACAGTGAAAACAAAAACAAGATGAAACAGAACCAGGAGCTATAAACCCCTCAGGACCCATATTGAGAGTAGCGATACCAGGAGGGTAAGGGGAAGGTAGGGGGAGAAAGGGGAACCAATCACAATGATCTCCATATACCACCCCCCCAAGGGTGCCAGGCAACCAAAAAGTGGATGGAGGGAGACATCAATCAGTGTAAGAAATGAAATAATAATAGTAATTTATAAATTATCAAGGGTTTATGAGGGAGGGAGGGTGGGGGAGGGAGGGAGGGAGAGAAAAATAAGGAGCTGATACCAAGGGCTCAAGTAGAAAGAAAATGATAATGGTAACAAATGTACAAATGTGCTTGACACAGTGGATGTGTGTATGGATTGTAATAAGAGTTGTATGAGTCCTCAATAAAATGATTTTTTTAAAGAAAGAAAAAAATTAAAATAAAGAGTAAGACAAAAAAGACTACCAACAATGTTTTAAAAGCCAGAAAAGAAATGTCTGTCTTGGAACAAGTAAGAAGTAGTTAAGCCTGGAACAAATTCAGGTTGGGTCAAGAGGGAGGTCAGCTGACCAAGTATCACATTCTACCATGATTCTATGCCCCATAATCAAGTTTCTAATAATCCCTGTCTGATAGTAAGGCTGTTCGAACCCCTTGCCTGTGACCAGATGGGATCTGCTGCCAGAGGCTTCGTCTGATGCATTTCCGGCTCCCACTGTCTTCCATAGCCCTCTACAAATTGGGTGCTCCCAATTTAAGCTCTGATACTTTTCCTTTTATATTTTGTTCTTGTTATCCTTGGATCACACCGGCCAGTGTGCTCCTTTGATGTGGACTTAGTTGACCCTCACGTAGATGGCTACTTATTTGAATACAAGTCTTTAAGATCCCAGACAGTATTCTGATTGATAGCTGGGCACCATCTGCTTTCTTCACCACACTTTGCCCTTATATTCAGGGATCTCCTCACATGCAGGTGTGTATCGAGCAGGGCCTTGTTATAAGAACTAATTGTTCCTGGAGCGGGGCTAGAATCAAGTGGGAGCCCAGAACCCATCTGCTAGTCCACAGGTTATGCACGACTCTGGTTTATTTTGGCGGTCATCTGACAAAAACAAGACCAACAAGAAAAACAACAACTAAAAACAAAACAAAAAAGATAAACATTGTCAACCATCCCCTTGGGGTATAAGGTAATTATATTGATAAGATTGGTAATTTATGTAATGGCATAGAATTTAATATGAGGAGTTTATGAGCGTATACTCCAACTGCAAGCTGCAGTCCATGAGTTGTTGCTTTAAACATATTGATGTCTGAATTGATTGAGCTCTGTTTGATTGGGGGCAGATCCTGGCCTATCAGATTAATACCTGTCATATTAATGCAAAGGGAGCACTGAGATACTAACTATATAGTGGTTCTGGGTCCCCTTTCCCCGGACACCCACCAAGCCAGGAGTACCACCAAGGCCAATGACTGCCACTCCCACAGTCTTCAGGTGGCCATTCAACTTGGGCACTTTTATGGAAAATTTTAGCTTAGAGAAAACAAACCCTGTAGTAGCCAAGTATGAAAATAAGAATGCTGTTTGTGGTAGGAGTCGATCTCATGTACACCCATTAATATGTCCAGCCTAAAGCCTGGCACTGATCAATGCTGCCAAAAGAGCAGTGGGCTGGAGGGCTGGTTTGGCAAAAATATGACCTTTATAGTCTTGCATTTAAAAAAGAGAAGTTCAATGTAATGGACAGAATGTAAGAAACATAAGGATTGTGGTTTGGGGAAGAAGGAAAAACTAGGGCCAGTGACTGGAAGCATTCTTGATTATAATGTAGTTGTATACATTTGGAAGCAAGCTAAAGATTATTTAGCCAGTTAATTAGCTGAAAAACCCTCACTATTGGAAAAACGATTGTAGCCGGAAGGGATGCTGACTCAGCAATCAAGTGCTATGTCCTGGGTGGGATCCAGAGTAATACCTGTGAGAGCTCAGTAACCGGCAGTGAGGAGGAAGCAGGAGAAGAGAGGAGGAGGAGGAAGAGGAGGAAGTGGAAGCGGCAGCAGCAGCAAAGAAGCAGAAGAAGTTTAAGGCCAGGGAGGCAAATCGGTCTGTGGGGTGGCCCAAAAGAGTGTGGGAAATGAGAAGCTGACACTGTCCTTGGGTGACATCCTAGGGGGCCCAGGAGATGGCTGGGGGCAAGAGGCAGGTCTAAGTTACTAAGGGGACAACACAGGTGGGATGGTCTAGGCAGGTAGGTTGGCTATGAGTCTCAACAGAGAATCTGGGTGACTATCAGGAAACCACGGTAGACTAATGAGAATCACGGTGATCATGTAAGACATAGCACTATGAAGGCTGTGGATTTGGTGTAATAAGTGCAAGTGCAAGCTATCATTTAGTTCTCACAGCAGCTTAGGAACGAAGCATTATCATCCTGTTTTTCAGGCGGGTTCAGGAGCTTGGCTAGGGTCACACAGCTAGCAAATGACAGAGCTGAGATTTGGACCTAGGTCTGCCCGACTCCCAAGCCCATGCTCTGGATGGAGTCTGCTGTAGTGTCTCCCACAGACATTCAGAGGGCTGAACTTGGTGCAGGGGATGGCAGTAGGGAGGCTGCAGCTTGGGGGCCCCAGGTGTTCAGGGATCGCTCAAGGCCCTTAGGATACCTTCTTAGGTAGAAAAAGCTGGCTTTTAAAGGCACTTGTTAAGCAATGGCCGAGGACTGGCTGGGCCTGCATCTGTGGGGGCCTTGGGGGGAGGCCTAGATGCCTCATTGGTAAGTCCACCATCCAGTAGGCTCTGTGCCCGCAGCTCTGATGGGAGACCCATAATGGGCACTCTGGTTCCTTCCTATTAAGCACGTTTCATAGTCCCAGGTGTGTTCTAGAGTGGCTTTTTTTAAAAAAAAAACAATTCATACAACTCTTATCACAGTCCATACATATACATACATCAATTGTATAAAGTACATCTGTACATTCTTTGCCCTAATCATTCTTTTTTTTCTCCTCTTTTCTTTTTTTACATTTTATTAGGGACTCATACAACTCTTATCACAATCCATACATATACATACATCAATTGTATAATGCACATCCATACATTCCCTGCCCTAGAGTGGCTTTTTAACTGCTTCCTAGTGATGGATAGATTATGGCACCCTTAAAGTTGCTGCTGACAAAAATCAGAATCTGTTCCATTGCGTTGACAATAGGCTGGGTGTGGAGTAGAACCCAGGGAGAGGCTCCTAATTTGTCATAATCAACGCACCTGCTCCCCGGAGTGGCTACTACGGTGCTAGTAGTAGGGGCCGGAGGTGGGGGGGTGGGGGGGTTGGGAGCAGAGAGCATGCACCAGAGAAAAGGAATTTGGCTGGCTGTGTGACCCCAGGTGGCTTCCTTTACGCTCTGTGCAGCAGTTGTTTCCTTCTCTGCAGGATGGCCATCTGAAGACTACATGAGATGAGATCTCAAACCCCATCATGTGAGGAAAGAGTACTTGTCTTCCCAAGTTCTCTTCTGAAAGCTCTCTTCAGATACCTGAGTTAACTATGAAAGAATGCGGGGCTGGAGGCGCCTCACCTTTCCGTTCCAACTGTGCGGCTGTGAGCAAATGCTTCATCCCCTTAGCCTCGTTTTGTGTTTGTTTATGAGAGAGAGAGAGAGAGAGAGTTTGTGTGTGTGTGTGTGTGTGTGTGTGTGTGAGAGAGAGAGAGAGAGAGAGAGAGAGAGAGAGAGAGAGAGAGAGAGAGAGAGAGAGAGAGAATATTACTTTCAGGCCCCCAGAGGGCAGAGAGAGAGAGAGAGAGAGAGAGAGAGAGAGAGAGAGAGAGAGAGAGAGAGAGAGAGAGAGAGAGAGCATGAATTACTTTCAGGCCTCAAGAGGGCCGAGAGAAAGAGAGAGAGAGAGAGACCGGTTGTGGGGCTGCATGGCCGCCCAGTACAGAGAGGAGAGCTCTTTGGGGAGAAAACCATCCCTGTGGCCATCTGCAGAGATCCCTAATGACCCTTCTAGGTCCCAGTTAAAGCCAACTGAGCCTGATCTGCTGGATGGTAGCTTTGTATTCTGCACCGTACTGCTTCATTTGCTTATGAAAGTTCCTCCATGTCAACTGCCCTGAGTTTTTGCAAAGAACATGGTGGAAAAGCATAAATGCTAGTAAAAACCGATCTGTTTAGTTTCAAAGCATAACTTGACTGCTTCTTAGCTGCGTGTCTTTGGCCCTGGGACATCTCCTCTCTGAGATTCCACTTCTTTTGTAGGTTTGTGGTGAGGACTGACTCAACAGATCGTGACTGTATGTAGGTAGCAGGTAATACATATAATAATAACTCCCCATATAATATAATAATAGCTCACAAATGGTAGTTTTCCATTTTCTTACTCATTAATAAGAAATTTTAATGAGTTTTGTCTTTTTTATTCATTAATATCTCAATCTGTCTGTCCATCCACTCGCTCACTGTATTAGTCTGGGTTGACTAAAGAAAAAAATTCATAGACACTCATATGTGTATAAGAAAGAGCGTTATATAAAAAAGCAATTATATATTGAGAAAACATCCCAGCCCAGTCCAGATCAAGTCCATAAGTCCAATGTTAGCCCATATGTCCGATACCAGTCTATAAAGTCCTCTTCAGACTCACTCAGCACATGCAATGACACCAAATGCAGGAAGATCATAGGCCAGTGGGTGGAAAGTCTTGTGAATCCAGTAGTGGTGGAAGCATCTCAGCACTGATGTGGGTCTCCATGTGGCTCCTCCAGCTCCAGGGCTCTGACTCCATCAGCATTGCTCCATCTTGCTTGTCAACAGGAATGTGTAGCAGAATGTGCATCTGGCCTCCAGTGAGGTATTTATCTACTTTGGGCCTCAAAATGAGATCATCAAGCTATGACCTGACAGGCTAGACTCCACCCCTTCACAAGTTGACAGGAGATTATGCAACTGCCACACCTATCTATCTGTCTGTCTGTCTCCCTGGTAGCACTGTGGGATAAGCTGTGGGCTGCTAACCACAAAAGAAGTGGTTCAAACCCACTAGCCACCAGTTGCTCTACAGTAGAAAGAGGAGACTGTCTGCTCCTGTAACGATTTGAACTCTCGGAAACCCTATAGAGGGTCACTGTGAATTGAAGGTTGTGTGTATGTATTTATCTGGCAATCTATAAACTAGATAGTTCTATTAACTAATGTTTCTGAGGTTCACAAATTGATTACTGTCGTAATCAATCTTCCTAATAATTTCATTTCAGCAAGTATTGAGCACTGAACTCTGCTAGATATTGGGAACAGTGACCGAAATGAATCAAGTGTGGCGTTCATCCTTAAGGAGGACATGGTCCAGTGGGAAAGGCCATCACATTGGCCACAGCCCTTCACCTGCATTAGCTTATGTAACCCCCAGAGCAACCCTAGGGCAGAGGCGGCAGTGTTAGCCTTATTTTCCAGACGAGCAAGTTGAGGCCCTGAGTGGGAAGACGCTGCCGGGGGACACTTGTCCCAGCCTAGAAGCCCTTGTGGGACAGTGGCTGAAGGGTCGGGCTGCTAGCTACGAGACAGGAGAAAGTCAAGACCATCTGCTCCTGTAGAGACTTACAGGCTCAGAAACCCTGAGGAGCAGGTCTACTGTGTTCTCTCGGGTCGATGTGAGTCAGGTCAATCAATATGTGTCGGGATCCACTTGGGGACACAGCTAGAAGGCAGCAGTGCTGCGCTAGTGACAGCCATGTACAGAGTCCGTGCTCGTAGCCTCCCTGACAGACTCAACTGTAATGCTACGCTGAGAGTCACACACGTAGTTACAGTGCAATGCGCTGGACGAATGCGGGAACAGGAGAGATGGCACAGCTCTGGGAGTCGAGTGGGCGAGAGGGATCTCTGACTGGACAGGAAATTATGCTCAGAGGGAACATTTGGACTGGGCCCTAGATGATGTGTAAGAGATGGGCAGAGGGGCTATTAGGGGCTGGCATGAGGATTAGGACAGCAGATGGAAAGTACAGGGCCACGGGAGAGGGTCCAGAGTGGAGGGCAGCTGCCCTATGAAGAAAATTGGGTCTTTCAAGCCATGCATGGAGTGTGCATGTGAATGGTCAGCTTCAACCAATTGGGGTGATTGATGCTTTTTCTTTCTGGGGACTCACACAACTCTTATCACAATCCATACATCCATCCATTGTGTCAAGCACATTTGTACATTTGTTACCCTCATCATTCTAAAAACATTTGCTCTCCACGTAAACCCCTGGCATCAGATCCTCATTTCCCCCTTCCTTCCCCTTCTCCCTCCCTCATGAACCCTTGATAATTATTATTTTGTAATACCTTACACTCTCTCGACGTCTCCCTTCACCCATTTTTCTATTGTCTGTCCCCCAGGGAGGAGGTTATATGTAGATCCTTATCATCAGTTCCCCATCTCTACCCCACCCTCACTCCACCCTCCCAGTATCACCATTCTCACCACTGGTCCTGAAGGGATCATCCGTCTTGGATTCCCTGTGTTTCCAGTTCCTATCTGTACCAGTGTACATCTTCTGGTTTAGCCAAATTTGTAAGGTAGGATTGGGATCATGATAGTGGGTGGGAAGGAAGCATTTGGGAACTCGAGGAAAGTTGTATGTTTCATCGTTGCTACACTGCACCCTGACTGGCTCGTCTCCTCCCCTGACCCTTCTGTAAGGGGATGTCCAGGTGCCTATAGATGGGCTTTGGGTCCCCAATATACACTCCTTGTCATTCACAATGATATGATTTTTTGTTCTTTAATGCCTGATAACCGATCCCTTCGGCACCTCGTGGTCACACAGGCTGGTGTGCTTTTTCCATGTGGGCTTTGTTGCTTCTCAGCTTAGATGGCCGTTTGTTTACCTTCAAGCCTTTAAGAACCCAGACGCTATATCTTTTGATAGTCAGGCACCATCAGCTTTCTTCACCACATTTGCTTATGCACCCATTTTGTCTTCAGGAAGCTGAGCTTCATGGAATGCCAGATTAATAGAACAAAGTATTCTTGCATTGAGGGAGTACTTGAATAGAGGCTCAATGTCCATCTGCTACCTTAATACTAAACCTATAAATATATGCACATAAATCTATTTCCTATCCTCATATATAAATATATTTACATATGCACATGCCTTTATTTAGACCTCTATAAATGCCCTTTGCCTCCTAGCTCTTTCTTTTATTTTCTTTTACTTTCCTCTTGTTCCACTATCATGCTCAGCTTTTATTTGGGTTTCAGTAATTCTTCTCAGTTACATTACCCTTGAGCACGCCCTACCAGGCCTCCTATACCCTCCTCACCGCCGATTTCGATCACTTGTTCCCTTGTCCCTGGGTTTGTTAACCCCACTTCCTTTACCCCCACCTCCTCCTCTCCCATGTCCCTCCGGAACTGTCGGTCCCATTGTTTTCTCCTCCAGATTGTTCTTCCAGCCTATTTAGACAGAACTGCAGAGATAATAACATGCACAAAAACAAGGCAGAGCAAGACCAGATGCTTTTTCTTTAAAGTGGTAAACCTAGACTACCTATCAGTGATCAAACAAAGAGGATTTTCTTCTTTTTTAATGAAACACTTCCCAAGCCAGGGAGTGGTAAGGGCACTTGCCTTGCAGTGGCAGGTAGTATTCTTATCTATAAGATAGGTTTGTTTGGATCCACTTCCTCATTTTCAGGATAATATCTTAGTACTGCCCCTACCGTGTGATCCCCCACCCCTGTAGGATTGGGGGGAAAAGAGTATAATCAAAATTACTCACCTTTCTGAGATATTCGAGTCTCGCTCCAGTGCACCACAGGGACTTGAAGACTTGGTCGATGACACCTGAAACCAGTCCTGTGGCTAGATTTGCTCAATAAATACTGATTTGAATGAAATGAATTCATCTTCCCCTTTCCATATTTGCTCCTTTTCCTAGACTCTTGAAACCTAAAATTCTACCCAGGAGCTCTGGTAGTGTAGTGGTTATGCAGCAGGCTGCGAATCACATAGTGGGCAGTTCAAAATCCACAGCAGCTCCGAGGGAGAAAGACTGGGCTTTCTACTCCTGTCAACAGTGACAGAGAGAGCATCAGCTACCCAGTTGCCCTAGGCTCAGACTGACATTATCCATGACTCCTTCCTCCTCTCCCATTCTTCACATCCGTTCTGTCACCCAAAGCCCCTGATTTCACCTCTTGTCTCCTTCCCCCCGGCTGTTTCAGCCCCACTGCCCTTGGCTCAGCTCTGCTCTTTGGTCTACTTTGATAGCCCCTCCCCTCCCTGTGTCCAGTCTCACTCTTTCCACGCCGCCCTCCACATAGGTACTGGAGTGATACGGAGGCCAGGCCTCTCTTTGTCCAGTTGGAAATTCATCAGTTACCCACAGATCAAATACAAAGCACCCAGTGCTCTTGCCTGCCCATCTCTCGTGGAGGCTGCCCTCTGTGTGCTCCTGGGCAGTGTAAGGGCTTCAGATTCATGTGGGGGGACTGACTCCACATCTACTCCAGACCTACATTTCTAAATGAGGAGAGACTCCTTCCAACTGCTTGCTTCTCGAGGTGGTTCAGCACTCCCCCCACCTCCCAAACCAGTTCTCCCACATTTCCTACAATAGCTCCCCCATGCCCCATGTGGTGGTAGTCCTGGGGCCACCTGCCTCCTTCACCTGGCTGCCCAGATCTGCCCATTACACCTCCCTCCTTCCTTCCAGCCCCCCGAGTGCTTCAGTTCAGACTCGCTCTCTGCCCACACTTTGCTCCATCTAGTCCATTTTCTGCGCTGCACCGAGAGAGGTCTTTCTACAGCACCAAGATCATTTAGTTGCCGAATCTTACCCGCACCCCATCACTTCAGGACATTGTCCGGATGCCTGAAATGATATCTGAGGCCTTCGCTCTCAGGCTCGGTCTCACGCCCCAAGTGCTCCTCCCTGGGGTGAGGATGAAATGCCATCCCCTTCGGAACCGTGCCTGGGCCAGAATGAGTACCCAGTCAGCGGAGCTTCTGGGTTGGTGTGGTGGTGGTTGTTGTCTAGCCCTTGCTAATCTCACTAGTGAGACTGTCTCTTCTTCACTCCGCCCCCTTTGCTTTTCTAGACGTGGGAGTGAGTAGCGGTTCTCCCACCACGGGGGCTGCCTGCCAGCACCTTGCTCCTCACTGCCTTTTGACGGGGCTTCGTTGTCCTTCATGACTGGCACTTGGCAACCTGACTGCACCCTGGCTCAATTTTAAAAGCCAAACTCGCTGTCATGCATCAATGCCCACTCAGTGCCCTCTAAGGACTCGATAAGGACTGGGTAGTGCTGCCTCTGTGTGTTTACGAGACTGTAACTCTTTACAGGAGTAGAAAGCCCTGCCTTTCTCCCATGGAGAGACTGTTGGTTTTGAACAGCTGACCTTGCAGTTAGCAGCCCAATGTGCAACTGTTATGCCACAGGGTCCCTTCATTTCTAAAGGACTCAGAAATTGCCTTGCAAGCCGGATGCAGACATCTGCCCCTGGTGCCTGCTCAGCCCCTGAGGCTCGAGGGGGCTGGTCTCTGCACCCTGTCCACAGACAACTTGGTGACATCCAGTTAGCCTAACCAGAGGTGTACTTCTGCTGAAAATTTCCAACTGGGACCTGTCACATCAAGGTTGTGGTCCCCAAACATGGATGCAAATCCGCCAGTGCGACGAAGGGCGTCTGTCAATGACTGACTGCCCTGGGATTGCGGAAGCAGCATTTCTTCAGCTCCTCGCTGCTGATCCTATGTTGGGGCTTGCCATTCCAGGTGCAGAATTTCTTTCAAAATATTTTCGCTGGCTTCTTCAAAAGGCCCAGCCAACTTTCCCAAGTGCTGTATAAATCTCCAGCCCAAATCTACCCTCTCACCAGTCCCCCTGCCCCCGGCTAGGGTGGACCTTCCCATGATGCATGTCACTTGCATGCTTGTAACCCATCCTTCAGCTGTGATGAATCACTGTGCAAGGTTTGATAGTTGGCTACCACCAGGGACCCCTGTGTCCGACTCCTGTATTTTATAGGACAGCACCACAAGGCACAGAGCATTAGGGGACTTCTCAGGGTCACCCCGTCAGAAACCACCTCACTACATTGGGGCTAGAATCCAGGTTGTCTGGTTTTTTTTCTTTCAATTCCACTCTCTTTCTAAAACTTGAGGATCCCTGATGGTGGTGTAGTTATGTGTTGGGCTATCGATCGCAAGCTCAGCGGTTCAAAACCACCAGCTGCTCCGAGAGAGAAAGACAAGGCTTTCTACTCCCATCAAGAGTGACAGTGTTGGAAACCTACAGCGCCAGTGTAGGTCCACGCTGTCCTGGAGGGTCGCTATGAGTTGAAATAGACTTCACGGCAGTTTCTTTTTAAAAAAATAGTTTCTTTGAAAATATAGGTGTTTAAAGACACTTGCTGTAGTCTGTTGGTGATATATATATTCCTAATGGAAAATAACACCAACAAAAAGGTAAAGAATGGGTGTCCCCCACCCCTTACTGAAGGGTTGTGGGGAGGAGATGAGCCAGTGAGGGTACAGGTAGAAATGATGAAACATATAACTTTCCTCTAGTTCTTAAATGCCCCCCCCCTACTATCATGATCCCAATTCTACCTTACAAATCTTGCTAGACCAGAGGATGTACATTGGTACAGATGGCAACTGGAAACACAGGGAATCCAGGACAGATGACCCCTTCAGGACCAGTGGGGAGAGTGCTGATGCCTGGAGAGTGGAGGGAGGGTGGGGTGGAAAGGGGGAACCAATGACAAGAATGTACGTATAACCTCCCCTCTGAGGGATGGACAACGGAGAAGTGGGCGAGGGGAAACGTTGGACAGTGTAGTTATGAAGGGTTCATGAGGGAGGAGGGAATGGGTAGGGAGGGGGAATAATGAGGAGCCAATATTAAGGGCTCAAGTAGAAGGCAAATGTTTTAGGAATGATGGCAACAAATGTACAAAGGTGCTTGACACAATGAATGTATGTATGAATTGTGATAAGAATTGTACGAGCCCCCAGTAAAATGATTTTAAAAAAGAATGGGTGTCCCCAATCTTCCCAGGCGTTTCTATTGATATCAGCCATATATTTTGTGCATCTCGGAAGAGGAAACCCACTGGTGGCTGCTCAGCAGAGTGGGGAGGAGTCTTGCGATGCATTTCACATGGACAGGAAAACTGAGCCTGATTTAGATGTGAACCCAACAGGGTATGATCTTCCCTTCACAGTACCACACAGAAAGCTCTTTTAAGACCATTTATCATGTCTTAATAGCGTGTCTTCCTGTACACTCACTGCCACAGAGTCCGAATCGCCACCCAGTCGTATAAGGCAGAAGGGCCCCAGTGGGTTTCCAAGACTGTAAATCTCTACAGGAGTAGAAAGCCTCGTCTTTCTCCCATGGGGTGGCTGGTGGGTTGGAACTGCTGACTGACCTTGGACTTGGTTAGCAGCCTGACACACAACCACTAAGCCACCAGAGTCCTTTAGTCTTCCTGTAAAGGAGTGTTGGAATTTTGAGCAGGGTGAATTTCTTGTGCTCATGCCCTAACTATGCCACGAGGGGGCAGTAAAAGACACAACAAATTTCCAAGAGGCTGGAAGAATGCCGAGCAATCAGGCTTCCGTATCTTTTTTTGTATCTCTCTCAGCCGACAGTGACGAGGTAATGGATTTCATGTCCAACAGCGGTTCTGGCTAAAACTGGATATATCATCAGCTCAACAAAAGTCTTCCTCAAATACAGACTAATGCCCACGCACAAAACTTCATTCACCACGTCAGTCCCAGATTGAACATGCATTGCCTTTGCGTCAGACCGATGATTCTCAAACAGAGGACACATCAGAACCACCTGTGATGCTCAGTCCAACCTTCACATGCCCGGGCCTCCTATTCAATCTCTCACATCCGGATCTGGGGGTGGGGAGCCCAGGCACACTGACTGTACTTTGATGGGGGACACCTTGGGCAGAACTGTGCACTAGAAACTTCAGTAACGGGGGCAGTGGACCCCTCTTGAGTGACACTTCAGAGGCGGTTGCCATAAGCATGAATTCTGGAAGCGCTCGCTCCCTTTCCAAAGGAGAAGTAGTCGCAGAGGGGTTGGTTGGCTTCGGGGAACATATTCTGAACAGTTTTGCTGTTTTCTCGTAGAAGAAACTTGTCTTTGACCAAGCCAGGTATGCAGACCCAAGATCTGGAGCTGGGTGGTCCTGGGAGAGTCAAGTTTCTATGGCTACTGGTATGCGCGGGCCACACTCAGAGCCGACCTTTCATGTGAGGCTGCAGCTCAGACCCCCCTACTGCCCACTGTTTCAAGACAGTATGTTCTGGACTCATCAAGATAGAGAGGCCTTCACATTTATCTCATCCGAGGTAAAAAATGGCGCCGTGAACTTGAAATGGAATCAGGGACCTCGAGTCTCTTCCTAACCACCCTCCCATCGGTTATGGGGCCCAAGGCAAAGCACATCGCCTCTCTAAGCCTCGCTTCTCCATTTGACTTATGAGAGGATTGGACTATGTTGATCTCTGAGGATCCTTCCAGTTCTCAAAATCCAATGATTCTGTTAGTATTAATAATCTCGACTTGTACGACACTTCTCTGGCAAAGAGGAGAAGAAATATTCGGTAATGCAATGAATGGCAGAGTCCATCGACCATGTAGTTTAATTTATTTAAGGCATATACACTGAATTCAAAGGCGGAAACATTGCTCCCAATAATATATTGAACTGTTAATATCTTCAGCATAGCAAAAGGCTTTCCAGAGAGGAAAAACTGCCCAACAGGGGCCAGCTTGACATTTTCTACTTCCTGATCCATAACTGCCATTTGTCTAGCATGCTTATATTTACTGTAAGGTGCCAAGCATATGTAGGCTTCGGATGAATATTAAATAACTAGATAGATGTCAAGGTCACAGTTACAAGAAAGGCTCGGTGGTGGAGGGCCCAGGAAAGCTTTCATCGATCTCTTGTGAAGTTTCATTCTGGAGGCCTGCTGACAAGGGGAAAACAATTGATGTGGACCATTATTAAGGCTTTAAGTGTTTCTCCATTGTTAAAGATCTCTTACAAGCCCAGAGTAACCGATAGTGCTCAAGGAATTGGCAAAAGCTTCACTTAGACATATAGGCTGGCCAAAGAGATAAGTAACACCGGACTGCAGGTGTCCTGGGTTGGGCTCACACAGCAAAGGGGCAGGGCAGAGGTGAGTCACGCACAGGGACACACCGCGTCGCCCGGCTGCCGGGGCACTGCTCTGAATTACGGAGGCAAGAACGGAAAGCCAGGTCCTGGCAGCTGTGGAGGGCTGCCCCTCTTTCTAATCCACCCTTCCACTCCCTTCCGCTCCTCTCCCGCACGGAAAACCTCCTTCTCTGCCGGGGCAGCTCATCCCTTCTCCAGAGCTGCTCCAAGGGTCCGATGGCTGCGGAAGGAAGGAGGAGTGCATGCATTATGCAGACCCCTAGCTCCAGACCGGCCGTCTGGACTGTCAAGTGCCCAATAATTATGTACATGGCCCAGTGACCAGAAGCTGGGAGGAGAGCAAACATGGCGAATGACAGAATCCAGTTTTTAAAAACACGATTTCAGCCAACTGGAAGGATGGGATGAACTTCTTCCGTGATGGACACTATACAAGCTACCCTTTTCTGGGCACTAGCTCCACTTTTAAAGAGCTCTAGTAGCGCTCTCCGGTAAGCATTGGGCTGCTAGCCACAAGGTTGGCTGTTCAAACCCACCAGCTGCTCCTCGGGCATGATGAGAGGGCCTGCTCCCACCAAGAGGTAGAGCCTCTGAGAACCCCGGGGAGGGTCACGGGCGTCGGCGTGGACTCGATGGCGATGGTGGTGGGTTATAGACCTAACACTTGACCCTGTGCACGTGTTTGTGTATTTATTGCTCACAGCAACTCCGTGAGGGTAGGTGGTTCTTCTTCTTTAGTTTTCATTATTGTTGCTTTTTATCATCCGTGTATATCTGATCTTTATTTGTCTTTGGGTTTAGAAACACTACATATAAACTTAGAAATATGTTTTAACATATTTATTCAGACTATTAATGCTAAAAGCACTACTTTTGAGTCAACTCTGACTCATAGGTCCTTGAGTCTTTCCACGACTGTATCTCTGTGCAGGAGGGGAAAGCCTTCCTCCTGTAGATCCAGCTGGTGATTTCAGACTGCTGGCTTTGTGGTTTGCAGCCCGACATTTGACCTCTCTGCCAAATCACATCACCTTCAAAGGCTCATGGTGCAAATATGTCGTCATGGGGGAACGACCTGTACATGAGAGGACATAAGCAGCACCTCACACACAGTAAGCCTTTCATGCAGACCTTGCATGTGACGGCTGATGGGTAAGGGTATAGCCTGGTGACCATCTACCCTAAGGATCCCTGTAAACCAAACCCACTGCTGCTCACCCACTTCCTACTCATAGCACCCCTGCGGGACAGACGATCACGAGGGTAGGTTCTTAGATCCCCCATTTAAAAACGTAGACACGGAGCCATGGCGGCTTAGAGAGGACAGCGTGAGGCGAGGCTCTAGATTCCGGTTCCAAATCTGCCTTCACTTAGCGGGCGAGTTATTTTATCTTGTCACCTCAGTAGTAACTGGCCTTGATGCCTGCCTTTCTGTGTGCCCCCCGCCCTCCTTGCATTTATTCTCTCACGTAATCCTCAGAGCCTCAGAACACTCTTAGGAGGCAGGCGCTGTGAAGACTCCCGTTCTAAAGATGACGCAGGCTCCGAGAACGTGGGGGATTTGCTCAAGGTCACACAATGGGGAGAAGGGACAGGATTGGAACCCAAGAAGTCTGGCTCCCCCACCGATGCAGTTAGCAATGACCTGTACCTGCTTCGTTTCCAGTGTTATAAAAAAGGGCACAGTCGTGTTCTCCATGAGGAGTAGATGAGGGAACTTCTATAAAGTGCCTCACAAATGGGACTGATTATTCTTACTAATGAAATGGCCTGCTCGAGACGAGAGCTTGTCAGTGTCTAAATGGGATCTGAACCTGGGCCTGGTGACCACAAGCTTCTCCACGCTCCATCTATCCCTTCTGGGGAGCAAGGTTGAGGACCATTCTGTGTCTCTGTGTCAGAGCCGCATCCAGCATTACTTCCGTGCAAGATGCTCACTCAGTGAGTTCTCCGACGGGCTGAGGTCAGTTCGTCACTCATTCACCGAACCTGTGTGAAGGTCCTGCTTTATGCTGGAGGGAGGGAGGGCTCAGACAAGACAAGGATGCATGCTAACCATTCTTTTTCTCTCCCCCAGGTTCGCATGGTGAAAGATGGCAACCCTTCTTGGAAGCCCACCTTTATTGTGAAACCCGACGGTGGATGTCAGGGTGATGGAATCTACCTCATTAAAGACCCCAGGGACATCCGCCTGGCAGGCAACCTGCAGAGCAGGCCGGCTGTGGTCCAGGAGTACATTTGCAAACCTCTCCTTATCGACAAGCTGAAGTTTGATATTCGTCTGTATGTCTTACTCAAGTCCCTAGAGCCCTTAGAGATTTATATAGCCAAAGATGGACTCTCTAGATTTTGCACCGAGCCATATCAGGAGCCCACGTCCAAAAATCTCCACCACATCTTTATGCACCTGACCAACTACTCCCTGAACATCCACAGCAGTAACTTTGTCCATTCGGACAGTGCGAACACAGGCAGCAAAAGGACTTTCTCCAGCATCCTTGGTAGGTTGTCTTCTAAAGGTGTTGACATCAAGAAGGTCTGGTCTGACATCATCTCCTTGGTGATCAAGACTGTCATTGCCCTGACTCCAGAGCTCAAAGTGTTCTACCAGTCGGACATCCCAGCAGGAAGGCCGGGGCCCACGTGCTTCCAGGTAACCAGTGCCAGTTCTGAGCCTGACTTTCCAACTTTGACTGGACCCATGGGGGTCCCCCTGGACTCATGTGACATGAGGGGTGGGGATGGGATGGCCAGAGGAGAAGAGGGACGTTTGCCAGCACGGGTGTTAAACCTGTGTCTCGCTCCGGGCTCTCTACTTGGTAGCAGTGTGATTGGGGATAATGTATTTCCCTTTTCTCACCTGTTAGAGGAGACGAATAGTCCCTACCTTAAATGATCCTTATAAGAATGAAATGAACTAACATATGTAAATCACACCGCCTGCCATTCATTTACTCATTCATCATTTGTTAACACCTGCCTAGGAGGGGCCAGGCACTGTCTGAGATGCAAAGGAGAAAGCATTTGGTAAATCAAGTCCTTGCTGACTTATGCATTGAGCTTATTGTAGGAGACAAATTATTTAAGAAGCCATTAATATCAAGTGTGCTAGGTACTAGAATAGGAGGTGTCCTGGGAACTGTGAGACTGTGGGGCCACAGTTTCTGGGTGGAATGGTGGTCAGAGAAAATCTCCCACAAGAAGCGGGAATTTAACTGGGACCTGAAGTAAGAGTTAGAGGAGCAGGTGTGTGGGTACAGGTATGGGCACAGATGTGTGACTACAGGGGGAACAGTATGTGCAAGGAACTGAGAGAGGTTCCGTGTGGTTGGAGGGTTGGCCTTGAGGCAGAAAGGTGAAGGGACAGGAGAGATGAGGCTGGAGAGGTTGATGGGGTTGCAATTTATGGAGCACCTGAGGGCAGTTAGAGACCCTGGAGGATTTTTAAGCAGGGGCCTGATATATTCAGATCTGCATGTCACAGAAAACAAACTCGATAGGCAGAGGGACAATGGATTCAGATAAGGTTGAAGATCAGGCAGTCACAGAGGATGTTGGCTTGCCTTCAGAATGTCTTGGTGGAGATGGAGAGAATGGACAGATGTAGTGAGTGGATGGGGCCGGGCAAGAGCAGAAGGACGGCAGAAGGGGAAGGGGTAGAATCAGAGATGACTGGCACTTGGGTGGATGGATTGAGGCTAAGGGAAGAAGGCCAGGCCTACGAGTTGGGACCCTGTGTATGTCTGAAGGGCCTGTGTGATATTCAAGTGGAGACAGTGTGCACTATTACATATCTGGGCCTCAAGCTCCAGAGCGAGGCGTCAGGCTGGAACTCATCCGCATCCCCAGGGAGACCGAAGCCACGAGAAGCTGTAGGGTGAGAAGAAGCCCAGGGAGACCCTGGTGGCACCACCATATAAGCCAGAGACAGGCACAGGAAGGAGAGGCAGCTAAAGAAATGGAGAAGAGTTGGCTTCAGACACAGACAGCGTATCAGATGAGTGAGCTAGATGCCAAGGGACTTTCAGGTGGGACCAGCTCTGCCAAGTGCTGCAGAGATGCCAACCCAGACCAAGGCTGGACCCACCCAGTGTGTTTTCCGATCAAGGGGCTTACGGGGGTGGGGTGGGGGGGCTTAGTGAGCATGATCTCCACCAGGGTGCTGGGGCCCGGGGCCTGATTATAGACTGGGCAGAGTGTGGGCCGCAAGGAAATGGGGAGTGCTGAATGAGAGCATGCTTCCGGGCATTTGACTGTCAGAGAAGGAGATGGCTAGAGCGCCTGGAGCCCAGCAGGAGGCAGATCCATCACGTACTTGTGAGGCAATGATGAGGAAGGGATCACTGAAACCCTCTCCATCCAGTCTTTCAAAGTGAGTTTGTCGAGGCAGATCAAAGAATGCTGGGGGCATCTATGTGAGCGATGGGGCTGGTAGCGGAGTCAGCGTCCTAAATCCACCCCCAACTAAGATCTGCAGTTGGTGTGCCTCTCTCCTGAGCCTTTCCCTACCTACCCCTGGAGATAACAGTCTCTCGAATTGTCCACTTACCCTTTGCCTTCGAAGAATGACTTTTGTTATGCGCCAGCGTGTTCCTAAACAATATATTGTTCTGCTATTTGGGAGCTTTATCAAAATGCTGTGATAAAGCATGCCGTCCTTGGCCACACTGCTGCCATTACCTGTCATTTTCAAAGGTCCGTCCATGTTGATACGCCCCGCTGCATCAGATGTCACTGTAGATGGGCACTCTTGGCCCATCGTTCTGTCTGTGATGGTTGGGCTGTTCCCAGGTCTCCACCTAATCTTAGCAGGGCTAATAATGACTTTAGCACCTCAGCCTACCACACGGGTGTCCCCAAATGCTAGCTAGTCACCATCTCCACAGACCCCACCCCACCCCGGCCACGGCCTGCATGCCTGTGAACTGAGAGCGGAGAGGACAGGCGGAGAGATGTGCAGCCCAGAGATGAAATCCTTCTTCACACTGTGGTGAGAACCGCACCCACGGGACCAGCATCAGCACAACTGACGTTTGAACTTTACAAACTTGGTGCTTTCTGGCTGTCCGGCTTGGGGGAGCAGTTTAAGGAAAGCTGGCAGTCCCTTACCCGAGAGATTGTGGCAGGAAGGCAGTGGCAGCCTGGGATGAGAGGAGAGAGGAAGGAGCCAGGTGGCCTCATTAGTGGTTGGGGCATTTGGCTAACCCAATGGTGCTCAACCTTCCTAATGCCGTGACCCTTTCATACGGTTCCTCATGTGGTGGAGACCCCCAACCATAACATTATGTTCGTTGCTACTTCATCACTGTCATTTTGCGACTGTTATGACTTGGGTGACCTCTGTGAAAGGGTCGTTTTACCTCCAAAGGGTTTGTGACCCACAGGTTGGGAACTACTAGAGAAGACTGGTTCCCAGGGTACAGGCCCAAAGCAAGGGCATCCACCCCAAGAGCTGGATTTCCAGGCAGGCTGGTCGAGCCCTTTGGAGGAAAATTCAGACAGTGACCAGTACAAGGAGGGGGTCATTGGGTCCAGAGATTGTCCACGGGCACTTGGACCCCAGGCCGTTGGCTCGCAGGCAGGATGCCCAGCTCAATGACCGAGTGTTGTAAGGCATCAGAAAGAAGAAGCAGACACACAGGACAGTGGAGCCAGGTCCTGACCTCAGCAACTACAAGGTTGGCTCCAAAGCGACAGTTGCAACGTGGAAGCCTCCAGAGGACTTCCCGGGGACGGTGCGGCGGGAGCTGTTCCAGGGCATCATGTGAGCCTGACAGGCAAAGCCAAGCCACAGAATCCTGACTCAGTAGACGCAGGCGGGTGAAGGGCCAGGGTGGTGCTTTGCTGCTTGCCTTGCCACAGAGAAGCTGCTTGAGGTAGCCATAGGGGTGGGCCCAGGGAGCCAAGCTGTGGGGAGCAGGAGGTAGCCAGGGCAGACAGGGAGGGAGCCAAGCTGTGGGGAGCAGGAGGTGGCCAGGCAGACAGGGAGGGAGCCAAGCTGTGGGGAGCAGGAGGTGGCCAGGGCAGACAGGGAGGGAGCCACTGGTTTGGACAGATCTTGTCCAGCAAGTAGAACTCCAACGTGGTGACCACTTTTCGATCTCTTGACCACAGCTACATGCTTCCAGACCCGGGGTTGGGGAGAAGCACGGGACTAGGAATACCAGCACATGTAAGAACTCCGGAAGACCTCACGGGCTGGTCTTAACCTTGAGCAAGTTTCTTTGTCACCATGAGCCTAAACGTCCTTACCTCTAAATCACCAACAGTCACTTCCCTACTTGCTCTTCTAGGCACGTTGTGAAGTCCCAGGTGAGGGTGGAAACACTTTGGCAAAGGTCACGAGGCGTCACGTGTTTGGAAAGGAATTGTTGTGCCATCTGTTTGGGCTCCACCGCGGTGGAGAGGGAAAACCCGACCGTTGCTTCTTGGAGAGCCCTATCGTGCTACCTGTAGTATCATCGCTCTCTCCAACCCTCCTTAGGTCGAGGCGCCAGGGCCTGATCTTGCATATGTTAATGAGCTTCCTTGTGTACCACCTCTCAGGGTGTGTGATAAAGTCAAATGCGATCCAGATGACAGAATGAATTTGCAGAGTCGGTGCTCTGCAACTGTATAATACTTTTCTCCTCCTCCTCCTCCTCCTTCTTCTTCACATCACCTATAGCCCCCACCAAATTACATTTCTCTTGTGCACGTGACTGTGACCCCTTGCCAATCGTAGCCACAATCAGTCCTTGGGAAACTGTGATGGCCCGGAGCAGCTGCTGGCCCTGCTCAGACCGTGGGCAGGTTGCCTGTAATCTGTTGCTTAGGAACGTGGCTGCGCTGTCATTCTGGCTTGTTCCCTGCCGTTGCCCAGTCAGCCCTGAGCAACATATTCTCTCTCACGCCAGTCTTGCTGAGGGCGGCAGTGGGACCCTGGCTTAAATAGGAAGGGCCATCTGGGTGCGGATGATTCATGTGGCAAAAATACTCAGGCCGAGGGAAGGTTTCCAACCTCAGCTTTCGAGAACATTCCCTCCTGATGTCATTATTTGGACTGTATTTTCCCAAGGTCTAACTTTCTCCTGAGCCCATGATCTTTTCCCCAGGGACCTGGAGAAATCCGCTTTCTATTAGAAGGTATTTCTTTTTTGTTCTGGTTCATCCCCTCCTTCTACTTCAGCCACTCCACAAGAAGGCCGAGAGCTTGCATTCTGCTCTGAGACTCGCTGGGTCTGAGCTAATCCCGTCCCTCCTGGTGAGTTGGCAAGTTAACATTTCTCACCTTGCTTCCCTCCTCTGCAAATAGAGATGTTGGTATTTACCTCACAGAGTGCTGTAAAACCAAACAAGAGACAGGAATGAAGGAGACCTGGTGCCCATACCTACCACTGAGAGAACGGTCCTTGTATGACTTGGTTTGCTGTTCGTCACAATAGCTGTCAAGTTTGTCTGTAAGCAGCTTAAAGTTATAGAACCCCCCCCCCCCACCCCTGACATTTTAAAAAACTTAATTGGAATCCCTACATCCCGAGGCTCGAACTGTGCTGCCTTGCATCCCGCCTGAGGCCACAGCCCTCTCGGACAGGCCTGAGCCATGTGCCCTGGGCCTAGGTTGTGCTCTCCCAGGCCTGCCCTTCTGTTCCTTCCTCTCCCACCCTGGCTGCTTTTCACGCCTTCCTCCAGGCTCAGCCCGGCTCACACCCCGCCTTTTCCAGAAAGGCCTCCTTGAGCATTTCTGCTCTTTCAACGTGTTCCTTAGAAGCCAACACGCTTCCTGGGCGTCCACTGAGACAAGTTCAGGGCCAAGTGTGGCACGTGCAGTGATGGATCGGTCTCAGCGTCTGCCTGTGCGAGGTGTAAGTCTCGTGGGGAAGATGACACAGGAATTGCCGTTTTGTGTAGGAGTGCCGAGAGGACGTACACAGGATGCCAGGAGAGCACAGGAGACAGTAGTGAACTCTGCCGAGACCAGCCCTCCTCAACCTGTGGGCCGCCACCCCTTTGGGGCTTAAACGACCCTTTCACAGGGGTCGCCTACGACCAGCAGAAAGCACCTATTTCTGATGGTCTTAGAAACCGAGACAGCACTCCTCTATCCGTCTCCAGGCGGGTCCGCCCACATGCAGATGCGCCCACAGACCAGTACCCGGAGCGAAGACTGTTCCCCGTGCTTCTAGACAAAATTTCATTTATTTGTAACGAGAAAGAAATATTTCACAATATATAATTACTGTTTTAGTGATTACTCACTGTGCTTTGATGATGTTCAATTTGTAACAATGAACATACATCCTGCTTATCAGATATTGACATGACGATTCATAACAGTAGCAAAATGACGGTGATGAAGCAGCAACAATAACAGTGTCATGGTTGGGGTGTCACCACCACAGGAGTAGCTGTGTGAAAGGGTCGCGCGTGTGGAAGGCGGGAACCCCGGCCTGGCCCAATCGGAGAGGACCTTGCCATGGAGGCCATACGCAGCTAGGGCTCGAGGCCTGAAGAGCAATTTATGAGGCAGACAAAGCGGGAGGAGGCCCTGCTCTCCTGTGTGCCTCTTCCCTCCCTGGCTGCTGCTTCGCCATCTCCTTCTGGAGACCTGTTGGCTCCGTCCGTGGGCATTTTCCCTCTTATCTCCACTCACTCCCCGAACCATCTGCAAGTACCGGTTCTAGGCTGCCGACTCCTAAATGTGTCCGTTTAATCTTGACGTCTCCTTGAGCTCCAGACTGACATACCCGACTTCCTGTTGGAATTTTCCACTTGACTATCTGGTGAGCATCCTCGCCCATCCATGTCTTCAGCGAAGCTCTAGATTCCCCTTCCAAGTCTACTCTCCCACTTGTTTCAGAAGGTGAACACAATCCAATTAGTCAGACCCAAAATTGCAATCATTCATATTTATTCTGCCCGTCTCCTTACATGCAATCTAGCAGCAACTCTTAAATATGTTTTCTTTTTAAACTGGACTTTGTATGTGAACACTTGTAGCCAAACCCATAACTATCAACCAAGTCTAGGGAGTCAGGATCTTGTACTTGGACTTCTGCACGAGGCTCTAACTTCCACCCCTCTTTGCACATGCGCTGCCTGTAGTCTATGCTCTGCATTTTAGCCAAGGTGGTCCTTTAAAGACATAACTCGGCCCAAGTTATCCTCTTACACAAACTCCCCACGGCTTCTCACTGCACGTAAAATTCACAAAGCTACTCACCATGGTCTACAAGATGCCACATGATCTGACCCTAGTCCTTCTACGTGACCTCATCTCCTAAAACACTCTCCACCATGCTTACTCCTCCTTGCTGGCCTTTGTTCTTGCTGTTCTCTCTGCCTGGGATGCTCCTCCTCCTCCTCCTCCTGCTTTTCCTCCTCCTCCTCCTCCTCCTGCTCCTCCTCCTCCTCCTGCTCCTCTCCACTGTGGCCGTATCCTCTTGCTTCATTCCATTTCTGCTCACTCTTGACTTCCCGAGACTTTCATTTCTGGGAATGATAGATTTTAAGAGACTGAACTCAACATCCTCCTGAAAACAACTAAACTATTAGACAAGCCGTTTTAAGTAAATGTGTTCAGACTTTGGACATAGGCACCTCAGCACTGACTCCCGGGAAAAGAGAGGGCACAGCCCAGGAAGGTGACTCCTCCAAGTACACCAGCCTTCTTCCTAGAAGCAATTTCCAGAACAGGGGCCCAAACCTTAACAGAGCTCAGTGACATCGAAGAATGGAGGAGCTAAATTGGAGTTTGGAGAGACCGAGGAGGCTCAGAATTGTTAGGCAGAATTCCAGAAGGAGCGATACCCAGGAAAAGAGCTCCAGAAATCTGTATGGGGTTCCCATGAGTCTTTGCCAAATACTAAGCCATGCTTGTCCTTAGTTTTCACCCACAAGCCTCAGGAAAGAATGGCCAGCAACTGATAAGCATCATGTCTCTGAGCTCACGTGGCACAAGCTCGGAACAGCCAGACTGGAGAGCCTCTGAGGAGTAGCACGAGCATGCAGTGAGACTCCAG
Source organism: Tenrec ecaudatus (assembly GCF_050624435.1). Taxonomy (NCBI): domain Eukaryota; kingdom Metazoa; phylum Chordata; class Mammalia; order Afrosoricida; family Tenrecidae; genus Tenrec; species Tenrec ecaudatus. The sequence continues at coordinate 59,746,694 of NC_134539.1, read as the reverse complement.
AGCAGTCCTGCCACCACCGGTAGAATCGGATCCCCCCTGGAGTCCAGACAGCTCTATACCTATCCTAAGCTTAAACAACAGGCCTTAAACGGACTGAACTGGTGGCGAATAACTGACTGCCCTGTTATTATTTTTAGTACCCGAAGGCAAAATCTAAGCCACTCAGCTCTGAGACATTCAAAATGCTTAGCATGCAATTAAAAAAATAAATAAAAAGAATCCCACAAACAGGAAAATAACCCATAACCAGGAGAAAACCAGTCAATAAAAATAGGCCCAGAAATACTGGAGATGAAGGAACTAGCAGAAAAGGACATTAAAATGTTTATTATGTTTATGTACAAAGTTTAAAATGAAAATACAAGTTTAACGAAGGAAGGAATTGAGGTTGTCAGAACCAATCGGAAGGTTAGAGAAGAAAAAGTCAACTGAAGTGAAAGTTTCACTGGATGGGATAAACTACAAATTAGACACTGTGGGAGAAAAGAGCAGTGAACTTGAAGATTTGGCGACTGGATTCAAGTCTACCCAAAAATGAAACACAGAGAGGAAAGTGGCAGGGATAAAGAAAATGAATGGATCTTCTGTGACTTGTGGTACATTTCAGGCGGTTTAACATATGTGTAATTGAACTCCCAGAACAAAATAAGAGGGGGAAGCTATAGAAAAACATTTGAAGAAATAAAGGCCAAAGTTTCCCACCATTGATGAAAACTATAAACCCATAATCCAAGAAGCTTGATAGACCCCAAGTACCCAAGGCTCATTTTGATCAAACTGTGGGAACCCAGTGATCACGGGCGGATCTGACAAGCAGTTTGGAAGAAAAGACACATGCTCAAATGAAAAGAACTTCTGATCAGAAATGATGAAAGCCACAAGACAAGGGGATGACAAATGGTACCTCCTTCGAGAGGCCTTCCCTGGCCAGCCTGTATCAAGCACCAAGCTCTGCCCCCACCCACTATATTCTCATCTTGTTTCACTAAGTTGCCTGTGGTTTCTTTCTCCACTAGAATGTAAGCTTCAAGAAAGCACGGCCTCTGGATCGGCCATTGCTTTATCCTCAGTGCCCAGAAAAAAACCCAATGTTTAGTCATGCTCAGTAAATATTTGATGCATAAAGAGTGTTTCTAGGCAGAAGATCGCAAAGACAGAGGGCAGGAATGGATTCCTGCAACAGCTAGTAGCTCAGCACAGTGACAGCCCAAGATGTGCAGTGGCGAGGGGGAGGAAACAGCCGGAGTGTGAGGCAGACGCGGGGTCAGAGAGGAGTTTGTGAGACATGCTTTGGAACTTGGGCTTTTCTATAAGCAAGGCTTTCGGAGAGCAGAGTGTTAGGAGGAGAAGGGTGCCTCGGAGTGCAGGGAAACACACCCGGGGCCTCGTAAAGCAGTCCAAGTGAGCAGGGCACAGACCGGACCTCACCGGAGTGATGAGGATAGGCCAGGTCTAGAAAGCTCGGGGGAGGCCCAATGTGCAAGATGGGTGACCAGATAGATGTGAGGGATGAGAGAGACCTTTTTGATAGGGAGGATAAGAAATGCAGGAGGCAAAGTTAATTTTAGAGAAAGATGCTATATTATCTGTTGCCATGTTACAAATTATCCCCAAACTCAGCAACTTAAAATAACAAAACATTTTTATCTCACAGTTTCGGTGAGTCAGGAGTTTGGGCTTAGTTAGCTGAGTGCCTCTGGCTCTGGAGCATTCGTAAGTCTGCAAATAATGTGTCAGCCAGGGCTCCAGTCATCTGAAGAGAGGACGGGGGAAAGAACCTCGTCCAAGTTCACTCACATGCACGCCGCCAGGCCTCACCGACCAGTGGCGGAGACATCAATTCTCTGTGCCCGAGCATCTGCACAGGACGACTTCCCACATGGTGCTAGCTTCTCTCAGCGTTAGAAAGCAGGAACGTGGGATAGTACGTCCTGAACAAGAAGACCCACAGCCACTTCATGACCTAATATTGGAAGTAAGATCCCAGCCTCCCTGTTTGGAGAGCATTGCTAAATCTAGCCCGCACGCAAGGGGAGATTACACAAGAACACGAATACCACGGAATGGGGGTCCCGGGGACCATTTAGACCAGAGAGAGTTTGGATCTGTTGAATTGGGAGCATCTGTAGCACTGAGAACGCAAGCTCAGCAGTTCAAACCAACCAGCGGCTCGATGGGAGAAAGACGAGGCTCCTGTCAGCTCCCATGAAGATGTACCATCTCAAATGAGACTCTGGATAGGGTCTCGATGAGTCAGATTTGACTCAGTGGCAGTGGATTTGGGGTCTCTAAAGTGGAACTATCCCAGATGAAGATGGATCTGTAGGTTTGGGGCTCAGCAGAGAACCTCCTTTAGATGTGTTGCCTGGGACCTTTGCCTAAGTTGACAACTAAAGGCTCAAGGCTCTTTCCCTCCACCTTGGTCAGAAGCTTCTAGATGGCAGAGATGAAGGATAGATGTCTTTGAATCCTCCAGAGGCCCCCTTCAAGTAAAATACGTGGGGAAACAGAGTGCCGCACGGTTGAGAGCTCCCTATTTATACTAATTCCTGCTGGAGGGATTTAGAGAGGGTTTCTCTTCTCTAAACTACAGGTCCCTGATCTGCATAATGTGGGTGTTAGACTAGATTAGTGGTTTTAAAAAAAGAAAAGTTAAGCTTTTTTTCTCTTGGAATCTCAGTATGTAAAATAGATAAAGTTAATCTGGTTGGCTCCTCCTTTGCTTCTGCAGAAAAACAGTGGGTCAAATAAATTTGTACTTTCACGCCCACTTTGACATTCAGGGATCTTAGGATAAAATCAACTCTAAGCTCCTCTGACTGCATTGAGTCTGTGTTTGAGATCCATTGTGCTACATAGTTCCTTGAACTTAGAAAAAAAGAATCATCCCGACTTCTTGAACTTTCTATGGGTTTAGGGGGTTCGGTACGAAGAACCCTGGTGACACAGCAGTTATGAATTGGGCTGCGATCTGAAAAGTCGGCCATTTAAAACCACCAGCCACTCTGTGGGAATGAGACAGAGCTTTCTACTTCCATAAAGAGTTACAGCCTCGGACACCCATGGGGCAGTTCTGCTCTGTCCTGCGGGGGCAGGGTTGGCAGGGAGCTGGGGTTTTTTGTGTGTGTGCGGTGCAAAACATTTTACATGACACTGTCTTTATTTGATCCTGCGTCCCCAGGACGTTATGGATAAGGGAACCAGGGTGAATGTGGACTGTCCTTATTTTCTCATTTACCGACGAGGAAAGGAGAGCTTCGTTTTGCTAAGGAACTTGCCTTTAATTGCACAAGTTTAAAGGTGGGACCCAAACCTGACGTTAGTTTCTCCTGACTCCAAAGCACTGGCATCATTTCCTATGGGGAGGATAGTAGGAAACTAGCAAAGGAGCTAGTGTATATTGAGTCGCTTCTACGTGATAAGCACAGTTCTAGATACCGTTTACTTCCATTACTTTACTGAATTGTATCAACCACCCTGGAAGGCAGCTGTTAATATCCCCATTCTTCATATGAAGTAATTGAAGCTCAGAGAGATGAAGCCCATTCTCTAGAGTCAGCTAGTTAGTGTAAGGGACTCAGCGGGAATTGGAATCAAGGTGTTTGTGTCTCCAAAGCATTTCTGCCTCAGACCAAATCTATTCAATTGCATGCACCAAGATTAAGGTTCCCTAGGTGAGTGCAGGCCAATAGAGCTGATGAGACTTTGCCAACACCCTTTCCCCGGTCCTGGCATGCTGACGGGTAGACACTGGGCTGCCCACTGCGAGGTCGGCGGTTCAAACTCACGAGCCTCTCAGGGGGAGTAAAATGAAGCTGTTTGCTCCTGTAAAGATTTACAGTCTCAGAAACCTTCTGTGGGGTTGCTATGAGTTAGAAACCACTGCATGGCACTGGGCTCGGCTTTTCATTGTAGCCCCTGCTCCTGCTCCCACTCCTCCTAGAGCTGTACACTCAGGATACCCCTGTGCACTGAAGGGGGAGAGTCTACCAGGATGAGAAAGCACAAGGCCAAACTTCTAGGCTGTCGCAGAAAAGTCCGAGTTGATGACTAACGATGACAAATGTTAGTCCTCTGGCCTCCCGTCCTCTGTAGCCTCCTCATCATCACATGCTTCAGACAAGCTCTGAAGTTAGACAGATGATGTCACCAGTGCCTCTTAAAGACCTCATCAGTCATACCCACTTATCATGTATTATTAAACAGATCTGTAATACATGTAAGATTTCTTGCTGAATTTCCACGCCTCTCTTTTCATGACCAGAGAAAGAAAAATAGAGAGAAGATGACTATTTCCAACTCCTCACCCTTATTGCCTTTTGTTGAAGAATACCTTCATCTGGAACCACATCAAAAAGTGGTCATTTGGGCTCTGATTTCATTAATAAGAATGAAGCTCCATTTCATAATGATCATTTTACTAATGCACATAGACAAGTAAATGGATTTCACTCATCTTTCCTTCTTGAGTCGACAGAAGAGGAGAAATTATAATCATATCTTTTTCCTTTCTCTTTTATTATCCACGTTATTTAAAAACAAACAAACAACATTGTGGCTGTATCAATGACGTTAGGAGTTTTTGTTTTTTTAACGTTATCACTTTCTACCGAGATAAAGGGAGTCTTTCCAAGAGCTTAACTTCCTTCCCCTGTGAGTACATTGTAATTAGGACCTAGGATCTCAAGGGTGAGGAGGAGTTACCTCGGTCAAGGGTTGCAGTTCAAGGGAATAAGAAGAACCAGGTGGGTGGTGTCTTGGGTACCAGTGTCGCTGTACATTTCTGTTTGTTAAAACCACAAGTGGATGACTTTAGCAAACAGATTTCTTTCCTCACAGTTTACCAGGCTAGAAGTCTGGATTCAAGGCGCTGGTTCTAGGGAAAGCTCTCTCTCTCTCTCTAGCTTTTGTTCCTAGATTCCTTGACAGTTGTATGGCTTGGATCTTCCCTTCCATTTGTGCTTGCTTGTGTAGTCTGCTCTTTTCTATCTCAAAAGAGATTGACTTGAGACCCGCCCTACCCTGGTGGCCTTGTGGTTAAGAGCTTGGCTGCTAACCTAAAGGTCAGTGGTTCGAACTCACCACCTGGCCCTTGGGAGAAAGAGGTGACAGTCTGCTCTCACAAGGATTGGCAACCCTGGAAACACCACAGGGCAGTTCTCTCGTGAAAACCAACTTGATGGCAATGGGCTTGGTTTGCGGGTCTCTACAGTAATAAAAGTTTGGACTTGTAGTCACCTAAACTGTGACAATAAATTTGGTTGCTATAATCACCTACTTGGAGTACCTCATTTAACATAATGAAGAATACGCATGCCCAAATAGGATAAGAATCACAGGTAGGGGGTTTTCAACACATTTGGGGGAGTGGGGAAACGATTCAGTCCGTAGCAGGCGGCTTGCCCTGAGCATGGGACTCACGAGGCGTTGAGAGCAGTCAGCGTGGCTGAAGATCCAAGAATAGCTAGCCGATAGGCAGTGCTGTAGTCAGCCTTGGTCTCTGGGTTCATACGTGGACCCGTGGACTGTGGACATGACACTTACATCAGAAGGGCCTGATACTAGGTTTAATGCTCTGAAGTAGTTCATTTTTTAACAAGGGAAAACCTACATTGTCATCTTTTTTTTTTTTTTGCTGTATCCCACAAATTGTGTAACCAATGCACTTGGGTGTGAAATCCAGCTTTGTCACCTATAAGTTAGATGGGAATCCATTAGCCTTTCTGAGAGTCCGTTTCTGCTTCTGTAAAGTAGACGCCATGATCCCTACTTCAAATATATTGTCATGAAGAGTAAATGAGATTTTTAAAAAATGTACTACATAATAGGTACTGCCTGATAAACATTTCCTTCTCCTTAGCAACAAGGAGTTCTGGTGGCACAGTGGTTAAAGTGCTCAGCTTTTAGCCTAAAGGTCAACAGTTCGAATCCATCACCCATTCCATGGAGAGAGGTGTGTAGACTTGGAAACCCTTTAGGGCAGTTCTGCTGTGTCCTATAGGGTCACTAGGAGTCAGATTCAAGTGGATGGCAGTGCTTTTGACTCCTCAGTTATAAAGGTCTATCAGAATCACCCGAGGAATTTGTTGTTGTTGTTCAAAACACATTTACCTGAGTCCGTGCTGAAAGGTTCCAGCTCAGTAGGTGTGGGATGTATGGAGGCGAATGGTGACTTGGATACTGATATCTAAACCCCGGGTTCAGAAAGGTGGCCTTGGGTTTTCAGAGCTCTAGCTGCAAAGCAACTTAATAGAGAAGCAGAAGAAAATGCAGAGGGCGAAATTGATGGACTGCTACTGATGCTTAACATAATAAAAAACCTGTTAAAGAAGAAAGAGGTCATTCCCTTATAGCACTAGAGATGACATTGATAGTGCTGAAATGCACTGTTTGGGAACTCATCCCATTATCAAGGTTCTTGTAAGATTTTCCGCTGTCCATTTGGTCTGACAAGTGCACCCAGAGGAAGAGGGACAGTGGACTAGAGACGCCAAGGTCAAGGTCCAGGTTGGAAACTGAGCTTGAATTTATTTTCACCTTTATGACCCAAATACCATTCTCAGTTCCTGAAAAGACATTGTGGCAATGGGGAGTAATTCCGAATCCCATTTATCCCGCCCAGATTCTAGGTTTTGACATCCTTCTGATGAAAAACCTGAAGCCTATCCTACTTGAAGTAAATGCAAATCCCAGCATGCGAATTGAACACGAGCAAGAAGTAAGTATTTTGGATACATCCTTGAACATCCTGCCACACAACTGCTTGTTCCCACTCACGGCTATTCTCAGGGCTACACGAGATTCGGCCTTCCCAAATCTGGACGGTGCAAGTCTGTTCCCTCTAAATAATCTCAGCCTTGTTGAGCGCCGAGCAAAGTCTATTAATATAAGACCTATCTGACCTATGGTAATCTCCCAGCATGCCATTCTTCCAATTTTTCAGGTCTGGAAATTTAAGAAGCAGCTGGGCCTTTCCATCAGTTTTGACATGAACTAATTAACTAGCCTCAGGAGATGAGCTAATTGAAATTCTAGGAATATGATTTAACCATGTCGACATGCTTGAATCACTGAAATAAATAGTACATTTAACAGTGGTTATATTATTCTCTCCCCTCTCCCCAAATGTCCACTAAAACCTGGAAGAAATCCACTAAATATTAGTATTGGATGTAGGGGGATTATTTAAATTCTTTTCATTTTTAACCCATCTCTTACTTTCATATTTTCCAAATTTCTACAACATGCATGTATAATTTTGATAATCAAGGGGGAAAAACATGTTAATTTCCCTCTATGTATCTTGTTGACTCTATTAAAGAACATTATCATTTCTTTAAAGCAAACATGTTTAATTTGAGCCACGACTCACCAGATAGAATTTACAATGGTATTTAACCTTCTCTACAGAAGTATTGAGTGGACTCGTTCCCTTTAGGAAATAAGATTGCACCTTTGACACATTTACCATTTCCAGTGAACAGAGACAGTGCCTGCAACATGGCAGCAGCTGTGAGCATGGCACGGGGCAAGGCGGTGCTGCGTTCTGTTCTATTGACCCCCTGGGACCAACGACAACAACAGAGAGGCTCTGTTACTTCCCGGAGTAAAAGTCAAGCAGCCCAGGGGTTTCATCAGGCCATGGGCAGAGAAGCCACTGCTGGGGAGGGCAAGTCTTGGCATGTGCCTGTTCAGATTGGTCCGGTGTGAATTCTGAGAACATTGTATTTTTTAAAGCGGTATCGAGGGCGACGTTTTACAAATGTGCTTCTATAGTCTAGCAAAACCTACAGCCCAGCTGCTTGGGCGAGTGGTAGGACTGGGTGCTGTTTTCACTGTAACTCGGAATCCCTATCCATTCAAGCTTTCTCCAGGGGTGTTTGAACATGTCCCCAGTGCTGTTGATGAAGCAGTGAAAGTGGCTGTGATCAGAGACACGCTGCGCCTCATGGACCCACTTCAGAACAAAAGAGATGCCCAGTGAGTACTTTTGTATAGCCTTTGCTCCTACCAACTCTCTTTTCATGCCCCAAGCAGGTCAGTTCAATTCTTGGAGCACGTTGGTGTCTCAAGTCGATTTGCATCTCAAACGATCTGATAAATCATATTTTCATTTTATAAATACCAGCCCACAGCAACCATTCACTCGAAGTCAGGAGGTGAAGACATATCTGACAGCTGGTGAATGTCTGGTTGTGATCCAAATCTGGAAAGTCTCCCTAACACCTCTCTTACCCTCACTGCTGAGGTCTCCTGCCCCATCGCTGTTGACTGGGGACCTGTCTGTAAACCCTCACGCCGAGGTGGGGGGGAACAAACTGCTGACAAAGGGGGCCTTGGGTCACTTGGGCATGTTAGAGATGACTTCCCTTTTAGTTCATCCTCTCTGTTGGTGCTCTCTTTGCTTCAGAATGTGCAGAGCGGTTTACTGAAGCTTCTGGGAGGTCCCTCGGCTTTATAATAGTTATGATTCCTCCTCACTCCTCTACCCCACTCCGTGGGACATCCCATTGTTATAATGTTGCTGGTCGTACGTGTGACACTTCTCCCGACATGGACTCACCCCTGGGTTTGATGACATTTCATTTGGGTCTTTTATTTCTTTCACTTTGGCCAGATTCCAGGCTCTCACAAAGTAAGGTTCTGTGCCTCTTATTTTTTTTTGGGGGGGGGGGTGGTTGGCAGAAGAATCAAAGAGTAGCATTTCAAATAGCCTTTCTCTTAAACCTTGGTAACCCGGGTTGTCCCAAACCATGCCAAACAAGCAAAGCACTCTTCAGCTATAGTTCAAGGGAGGAAGAACACTGGGCTCCCCTCCACCAGTGCTTTTTCGCTGATTACACTTCTGTGAGCCCGCACCAGCTTAGCTCAAGCCCCAATATTGTTAGAAGCACCTTGCAGTGGTGGCTCTCATCCATGGCAACACCTGGGAACCAGCTGGAGAGCTTTCAAAAAGCCAGGGTTAGGGCCCCCACTTCTACAGATGCCGATTTCCACGGCCCTGGGCTGGAGGCCTGGGCACAGAATTCTGTTTGTTTGCATAGCCCAGGTGATTCTCCTGTGCAGCCAGGGTTGGCTTGCTGGTTGCCCTCTAGGAAATGTTTGCCCGGAAGAAGTATTTGTCATACTTGGAGTCAGCTTGAATGAGTCCTCCTCCAGAGTGTCCGCGCTGTATGACGCACAGATTGCCACCGCGGACAAACCCAGGCTTAGAGCATTCTCCTGCAGGTTGTATGGGTCAACCCTGCCTGCCAGGTGTGGCTCCCACCGCCGAGTGCTGCAGAGCGATGGTCAGAACTGCCAAGTCCCCCAGCCAGCGCAACGGTGGTCACATCGTTTGTCCCCTAGTCCTTGTGTCCAAGTGTTTACTTGAGCCATCCCTGAGGAAAAGGAATGGATTAATTAATGCCTGCCAGATTGGTTAGATTAATTGCAATCAAACTCATTCCTTGAAAATGTCACTTTCTAATAGTGATTGACCTAATGAGCTGACGTGAGCTGCTGAGAGGTTATGCACAGGGAACTGGGGAGACTTGTGGTTAGCCTCGTAGAATGGCACAGTGGCCTGATATGCGTGGGTGGGGGTGGGGTGGGGCTTATTTTAGGATGATCTTGACACATTAGTGTTCTGACTCCTTTAAGCTCAAAGGACAATGTGTGGCCTGTGCCTTCTTAACCTCTGCTGCCAAAAACACACATCCGCCTCAAAACATAATGAGCTTTCTTATGCTTGTTGGGCTTGTTTCTCATTACCTGCACCTGGTTGTATAATCCATATGAGCTGGAGATCTAGAATTGAACAGCAGCGGGACACAGGACCGTTGGGAAGGACGGGAGAGGCATTTTACAATCTATCAAGTCATAAGTAGCAGCACCTCATTTTTAATTTAAAAAGCATTGACTTTTTTATTGATAACCTGGACCAGTTAGAACTTCAAGAACCTGACTTCAATTCTAATATAAAACCCTTTCCTCTCCTGCTTTTTAGCCTACACTGTAAAGGTGGGCAAGTAAATTGCTAAACCCTTTTCTGAGCTTTTGCCCTTAATCTCAGGTTGTTGTTGTTTTTTTTTACCCTACAGTGTTTATCTGTGAAATCGCTTTGTAATCTGTAAAGTGCATTTAAATGTAAGGAACCATTATTATCCTTTTGAATCATGTTATCATGCAGAGAACAAGACTGAAATTATTCTCAGCTCCTTTGTTCAGAAATGCTTCAGCATCACTTGGAAAAGCTACCTCTTGATACCCACAGAAAGTGCACAGCCATCGAGTGCTGAATCATCTGTGTCCAAATTAGAGACCATGTCCCTCAGCTGCACAAGATGATGTCACGTACACTTAGAAGCCAGAATTTTCCTTGTAGTTTCATAAGATCTGACCTGTGTCTTTTAAAACAAATAGTATCATAGCCCACCCCCCCCAACCCTTTAGCAAAAGAGACCCGCGCGCCCCTCATTAGTGAGAATAGTTTGCCAAGCAAGATGGTTAAATTAGGTCTTCACTTTGCACATGCAGACTCGAGGAACCGGTGGGTGCTCCCAGCTCCTTATCTGCCCTTTGTGTTCCCAAACGACCTTGGGAAGGTACCGAGCAGGCACTGGAAGGGGCCCCTGGTGCATGCATCGTGCTCCATGGATCTCTGCACATGCATGGGGCTTATAGATGGGGAGGGTCTCTTGGTGGGATAGTAAGTGGGACTGATACATGTTATGGGAGGAGGAATGTGAGATGCTCCTGATCTGCATCTTGGCAAAGTTGAGAGAGCCTCTGTCCAGGAATCGATCAAGAGTCTGACTGTTGCTTTCAGCTGGGGAGGACCTGGGGGGCGCTCAGCTGTTTGGAGCTGTCAGTAGCCTTTTTTATAAAGTGGGCACAATGATATTTCAGTGACAGAACCTTGGAAAATGTTTAATGTACATGAAAGCATTTCATGTCTATTAAAACACTGGATATGAAAAGTGCTTAGATATTCTCTTTCCCGGTAGACTTAAAAGTGGAATGTTGACTTTGAAATCCATGTCATCATCCCAAACGTAAGCGGTTGGTAAGCTGTAATTAATAGTGGGGCTAGTTCATCAATGAAGGTTCTGTTCCTGAGCAGCAAGATGCCACTGGCTCTAGCACATTTGATTGCTGGGTTAGGAGAAATTACCTTCTGGACACTGAAGGAGGAGGGAAGCAGTGGCAGTGTAAGAACTAGTCCATGGTAATCTTTTGTCATATCTAATCACACCAGCGATTTTCATACTGGGGCTAGGGGGAGGCACCATGGACAATGGGAAAGGGAGGCTGATGGTATTTGTTATTTCTGTTGAGGGGAACTCTTTTAAAACGGAAAGGCCAATAGCATTTAGTATACCCGCGACTTGTATGACCATCACCTCGGTCTAGTTCTGATACATGCTCTTCACCCCAGGACGACACACCACACCCACTATGCAGTCTTTCCTTGGGCTTCCCTCCCCAGGACCCTCGCAACCGCTGATCTGCCATCCACTTCTATGGGCGCACGCTTCCCAGACATGTCACAGAGCTGAAGCCAGACTGAACCTGCCCTGCGGTGTGCGGCTCGTTAACTGAGCATCGCGTTTCCAAGGCTCGCTGTGTTGTATAGCACGTGCCAGGGCTCTGTTTCTTTTTGCTGTTGAATCATTCTCCAGTGCATAGCTACTCCACGTTGTGTTCACCCATTCGTCCATAAATGAGTTTTACGTGGAAGCTATCCTTTCTCGACCACGGGTGCTGCAGTGATCTACTTTCTACCTTTTTGTGGTGCATTTGATTTCACTTGAGAGGAACGCTACACGTTTTAAAGCCTCAGATTTAATCCAGCTTGTATTGACAGAAACACTCATGATTAGCAGTGGAGCAGACGGTAGAGTTCAACAGGTCAGTTGGTTCCCTGGACCAAGAATCTTCCCCTAAGCATCCAGACAGAGCAGGTTGGGTCCCAGAAAGACACTGGACCAGACACCCACCAGGCCTGGATCGAAGCCCTTGATCTCTGACTATCGCTTCATGGGCTTGGTCAAGTCACTCTTGTTCTCTGAGCTCCTCTCTACAGCGAGAATGACTGCGTCGATGTGGCCATCGTATGGAATGGGGTGTGGGGAGTGCCTCATGAAATCGGGCACCTTAGACAAACGCTCGTTCCTATGGGCTTTAAGTGGTCCAGCAGCCTTTACTTTACAATTAGGCTGGTGATAACAAATCATTCACCAGCTCGGGAGTCAGCTGATGTAAATGGCATAAATAATGATTCTGCTCTCCCAAAGTCTGTAAGATGACCCTAAGATGGAGGAACAGGCCCCAAGTTACAACCAAATACCCCCCCTAAACTCACTGGCACCGAGTTGATGCCAACCCATAGCGACCCGGTAGGACTGCCCCCTTGGGGTTTCCGACACTGTAAGTGTTTACAGAAGCAGAAACCCACATCCTTCTCCTGAAGTGCAGCTGGTGGCTTCAAACTGCTGACCTTGCGGATCATAGCCCAACACACAACAGCTATGCCACTAGGGCACCTGCAAGTCACGACGCAGGGTTGACTCTAGGCCCCGTGTTTTCCCAGTGGGCCAGGCTCTGCCCTGGCCTTCAGCATCCAGTTCACACTCAAAGCATGACTTCTAGGGTAAAAAACAGGAAGTCAGGAGAGTGCACTGCAGAATGTCTCCTCCAGAGATGTGCGCAGCCCAAAGGATTTCTTCCGAATAAACGGCACCTGTGATTAGTTTAAAATCAGATGATTATTCCACTGACATAGTAATGCTTGGAAGGCCAGTTTGGCCCTGGGCGAGCCTTTGCATCCATATTGTGTTCCTTTGCCTGAAAGTAGCTATTTCTGGTAACCAGACTCTGCTTTTTCAGGTATTACAACCCTTTGGGGCCTGACAGTAATATAAATGAAGGCAGAGGCTGGCGGGGAGAAATCTGAGGGGGGTTCTTGCTATCAGGGTGCCACACAGTCCCCGAGAGCAGGTGTATTTGGAACATGGCTTATGTAAGGGACAGAGACCTTTTCCCACGGTAGCAAGTCACAATCCACCGCAGGCTTTCATTTACCTCCCATTACCATAACAACAGGCTTCTTACAAAAGCAGGAGTCAGCCTGCCAGGGCTCTGGTTGCCCTCCTTCAAAAGCAGAAAGAAAAGGTTTTGAAGATGATGATGGCAACATATGTACAAATGCATTCGATACAATTGATGTATGGATTGTTATGAGAGCTGTAAGAGCCCCAATAAAATGATTGATAAATAATAAACAATAAATAAATCATCCCCATGGAACAGAAGGTAAATAATTAAATAAAAAGGGAGAGAGATTTATTCTCCGAAGGTTTTTACCGACAGCCCCGGCTTCACTTGTTACCTGATACCAAGCTTGTCCCTTGGCGCCTCTGCATGTTCAGAATGAACTGATTAGACAGATCGCTAATTTAAGTAGATACTGTGTAGAAGTTAGGATACAGACAAAGCCTTCTGGGAGAATGGAGGACAAGGGATCTCCAAGTGACTTGAGTTCCTGGGCTAGAGGCATGTGGGCTGGCCAAGAACTGTTACATCCACCCTCCTCCTGGAGAAGCAGAGGGAAATCCCCTTAGGCAGAGACATGCCGCATCCAGAGTGCCGCCCCTTCCTCACTGACTGACTTAGCTACTTACAGAAATCCCCTCAACCAGAGGGAAGTAATGAAACATGCCATCATTCATAAGTCAAGAACGTATCCTTCCAAATCGAGACTACTCCTCTGGAAACAGACATTCCATGTGTGCAGAGCCCACAGGTCATTGACGTTTGGGAGTTCCGTTGAATCCTAAGGATTCTTCTGTGATAAGACCCATACTAGATGCCAAGTACCTTTGAAGACTTTGTGTCGATCAGGAGGAGGAGTCTGGGCCACAGAGAGCTGCTTGTTTGAATATTTGTTTTGAGTTTCACTTATATCGTCTGTGTATCAGGGAAACAAGTATTTATTGACTCCAAGTGTTTATTGAGCAGTGTGCGTGTGTGTATGTGTGTGTGTGCGCACGCGCTTCAGGAGTGAATTAGTCTGCAGGCTGGTGGGAGAAATAAGATCCTGACATTAACATTTACAAGATGGAAAGTGTTAAGTATTACAAACTTGGAACAGAGATACGGCCCAGGGAGGAAGATGCAGAGGAAGAGTTCCTTGATGGGAAGGATTTGGAAACCTGATGACAAGGTGGTCCCCTTTAGTTGGCAGTCAGGGTTTAAACAGTGCAGACTCGGGCTTGTCACGTAACCTCTCCTCATCTATAAGACACAAGCAGGGATGCCACCCACTGCACACCACTGCTGGGAGGAGTGACATCAAGGCAAAGTGTTCCCACTGCCATCCCTGGCGCCTCTCACGAAAGCACTCACCAAACACTTAGAAGCGCCGGGCGGGGGGAACATGTGGATGAGAAGAAGGACATTCCTGATGCAGGAAACCTTGAGTTGGCCCAGTCGGCCGGAGAGGCAGGTGCCTGGTGCCCATTAGCAGAGCGAGAGAAGGTGGGAAGGGAGCTGGAGCTGGAGGGCCTACAGACCGGTGGCCTTGAATGTCACACCAAAGAAACTAGGCCTTACTTCCTGCCCAGAGTGCACAGGCGGCTTTAAGGGTGTTTGTCTGCCGTAGCAATTACGTGGAATTCTATAAGCATGTGTATCTTTCCTGGAGCAAAGGGCAGACATTTCTTTATCAGATTTTCAAAAAGCCGGAACCCCCCTGTTGTAGTCTCACTGGAGGCTGTGGGACCTCAAGGGCTTGTCCAGGCTTTAGATATGGTGGCTGCCCCAGACACTGCCCTCCACACCCGGAAAGGTTTCATGTTTCAGATGGTAGTCGGCAACTATTTTGCAAACAAACACGCAAACAAAACGTGCGTGCGCATTTCTCAAGTCAGAGGGGAAAGGAAGGCAGTGATGGTAAGTGCATTCTTTTATGGACAAAAAAAAATCAGACAACTCTCTTCCATCTGAAGATGTTTCCGCATTTAGTCAGAGAGAGACAGTAAAAGCCTCTTCTGCCTGCAGCTTGTTGAGAGGGAGCCATTTCTGAGCCCTATGGGGATGGGAATGTCCCGTGCTGATAGGAGCGTGTCATTCCAGAGGGCCATTCCACGGGTGCCGAGCCGTGGAATTCCTCCGCCGGCAGTAGGCTTGCTCTCCCTCTCGCCTGTGCCAGAAGCAGATGGGCAACTTGGCGAGCATATGGCCCGTCGGTCACCATTACGGGACAAGTGGCAGCGCTGACTTCTGTGTGGGTCTTTTCAGTTAGGGATGAGGTAGCCAATGTATTTAGAAATTTTCTGAGACGTTGCTCCAGTGAGCCTTAAATGTTGTAATGCTTTTAAAACCCACGACTCCCTCAGGCAGGAGGCAGTGTGGCAAAGGTTTTGATTCCAGCTCCACTCTGCCTCAGACAAGGCAACCTCCCTTCCCCTTCAGAGAAACACTAGGCGCATAGTCCTTCCTGCACTGCCTGGCTCCCACGGAACTGTTTGGTGAATGCTTTCTGTGAGAGGTGCCAGCCATGGCAGAGGCCGGGGGTGGGGGATGAGGGGGAATACTTTGCATTGATGTTACTTCTCACAGCAGCAGGGTGCAGTGGGCGACATGTCCTGCTTTTGTTTTATAGTCGGAGGAGAGGTTGAGTGACAAGCCCAAGCCCACACTACTTCTAAGACACTGACTGATAGCTAAAGCCATGTCCTCTGGGGTCTTGCCCTGAAAGGGAATCGATAGAAGAGCATTTAACACATTAAACAGATGTACCCTGGCAAAGTATTGTTAGATTTGGTCCAGTGAGTGCCTGTCCAAGGCTCTTTCTCAACGTCAGCTGTGAGGCAGGGACTCATCACCTCCTTCACCAGTACCGCCCTGTCTTCGTCTCCATAGCTTTATGGTAAGTCTGGACGTCGATGGGTCTCAACCCTCCAACTCTGTGCTCCGTAGTATTATGTGGGCTACTCTGGGCCTCCTGTCTTTCCATATGAACTTTAGAATCCATTTGTTGATGTGTTAGTCCAGGTTGACTAAAGAAACAACTTCATAGGCACTCATGTGAATGTAAGAGAAAACTTTTTATCCAGGAGCAACCTTACATTAAGAAAACATCCCAGTCCAGTCCAAATCAAGTCCCTATGTCCGATATTACCCCATATATCGATACTAGTCCATAAATTCCTCTTTAGACTCACGCAGCCATGCAATGAAATAAAGATCCCCCTTCATATTCTACTATCCAAGGCGAACATTAACTTGTTTTAGTTAGTAAAACTAGTACAGTTTTCTTCTGACTTCGTCAAAGTCATACTATCTATTTCATTTTCATATGCTGCTTTAATTTTTCTCCAGTTTATAGGACAATCATTTCCCCTTCTAGCTAGTGACTCTGTGTAAACATCATTTTCATCAAATGCCTGGACCAGAGCTTGCTTCCCACTGGTGACTGTTTGGTTTATTTCCAGCATCTTGTGCTGAAAGTTTAGTGTGCAATTTAGAGTGTTGTCTTAGGACTAAGAATATCCCTAAGGCAGCCAGACTTAGAGATCCAATCGTGATTTTAAATCACGGGCCAGAGATCAGATCAGTGGCTCTGGAGGTGGTAAATCCCGGCCCCACCACTTGCCACTGTGTGAGCCGGAACGAGTTACCTCCCCTCTCTGTCCTCTGGTTTCTTCTTCCATAAAAGGGAGTTTGCAGTTGAGTGTTTTGAAACCTGCAAAGCAATGAGAAGTTCTTAATTTAGAGGGAGAATCTTACTTCTTCCTAAGAGAGTATTTGCAGCGGGAAATGTCCAATCTGCATGTATTTAAATAAATTGGAGCTTTCGTTTTATATGTATAAGGAAAAATAAAGCATGTGGGAAGGAAGAGGTGGTAAAATAAGTGGGAAAGGAGCCACGGGGATGGCAGGTTAATCTTTGGCTGCGGGGATGGGTTTGATTTCCTCCTAATTATCTGCTAGATTAAAAGAAATGAAAGATCAAAATTAAAGGCAATTTCAGTTATCATTTGAAAGCCCTCGGTGATCACGCACCACATGTCTGCAATATTCTCCGGCTGCTTCCGCTCCTCTCCTCTCCTCTCTACGCCATTTCCCTTTCTTCCTCCGCTCAGGAGCATCGCAGCCCCTGTGCGGCTCTCATCACAGGGACGCATGTGAAGGGGGTGGGAACTGAGGGTAGCGGCATCCACCCCCACGCTCAGCCTCTGCTGCCCGCTCCTATCAGGCGTGAGAATCCGCAGTGCCAGCCAGCTTTCAGTGTGTGCTCTTCTGGCCTGACTGGCGTCTTCATTCACTAAGAGAAGATTCACTTTCCTGGAGGCCATTCCTGAGACGCTTCTAATGCATGAAGGAAGGGAGGAAGCAAGGAAGAGAGGAACAAAGGACTGAGTGTCGAAGGTCTGTGGTACTGGGTCCTGTGCTGGAGGATAGGGTTACAGTGGTGACCGTGACCTTCGTGCAGTATGTGGTGGAGCATCAACAGCAAGGTAGGTAGGGGGTGAGGACGGCGTGGTGTCTAGAGAAGCAATCATCTGTATTTAAGAAGGAGCTCTCTATCAAGAAGTAATTTTATGGCAAGAAAGCATCCCAGCCCAGGCCAACTCAAGTCCATGGTCCAGGGCGAGAGATCCAGAGCCCTCCTCAGACTCACGCAGCCAACAGCCGACGAGGCAGAAACATGACACTGGATGAAGAGAGATCACGACGGGCTGCCGGGTGCAGAGTCAAGTGGCTCCCAGGTCAGTGGAAACGTGACAGGGTGCCAACAACTCGCAGATGGGCTCCCAGGGTCAGCGGCCCACATGGAGTCGCCCCCGGAGGCAGACAGAGTCCCAGCAGGGATAAAGGCGAAGGGCCAGAGAGAGGGAACAGTGGCCAGTTTCTTAGAAAAAAGACCACACCCTCAAGGAGGCATCACCAGGCCACCACCTAATTGATGAGTTGCCCCCCCCACACACACACACACAGGTACCATCGTGGGAGGGTCAGGGTAGGGTGGAGGCCATGTGAGAGGCCTGGACAATGGAAGCAAATACCTGTGAGTGCTAGTGGGTGTAGGCTTTGGAGAGCAGGGACTTCAGAAAGCCCATAGCGACAACATTTAGAGGAGCTCCGGGCTGTGCACAACCCCCCCCCCCCGACAGAAGAGTAGACACGTCTGTGTCAGGTGCTCTTTGTCCCCCATACAGCGGCCCGCACATATCCTTTTCTCAGGAGCGCTACGTGCATGAGGTATGTGGGTATCTTTGAAACAAATACAATCTTGGTGGTGTTCACCTCCTGGACAACTACCCACCAATGAAAAGGGGTCAGCTACAGCTCCACACAGCTCACGCAGCAAGCCACAGAGGGAAATATACAGTATGGGTCCAAACAAAACAAAGCAGGAAAAACTCAACTTCATTTTATACAGATGTAGCCCTAAATGACAACACAGACGAAGAAAAAGCAAGGACCAATGATCCGAGAATTTTAAATGGTTACTTTGGGGCAGGGATGGGCAGAGAGATGTATGATCCGAGAGGGTCCCATATGAGCTTTTGAGATCCTGCCTATATTCTGATTCTTAACTTGGATGGAGACTCACTAGGTATTTGAACGATTCTCTGCATGTGGCTCTGGATAATATAGCTCACTTTCACCGGCTGAGTAAATAAGCCCAGTGTGGCTCAGGTACAATGAATGAGCAGGAATGATGTCAGGGGATAGGGCCAGATACTGCGGGGCCCGATGTCATGATTTTGAAAATATTCAGTCTGAGAACAATGAACAAATTCGAAGCAGCGGGATAGTGTGATGAGGCTGGGCTTTAAAATAACCACCTTAGCTCAGAGCATGCACAACAAACAGAAGTGAGGCAAGAGTGAATGGAGGGAACAGGTAAGACTTATGAAAGTTGATGGCCATGTAGATTAGATGGTGGTGGTAGGATGGAGAGAAATTTGTTTTCAAGAGTTATGTGAGAGACCGTGATGAGTAGTGACTGGGATTTTAATAGCTTTAAGATACAACTATTGATCTCTTCCCATCTGGAGCAAAGAAGAGAGAAGAAAAAGATGCAGGAAACATTTAGTTCAAAGGACTGATGAAACACTTGGATCACAACCTCCACTAGCCTGAGACCAGAATAATTAGATGGTGCCCCACCACTGAGCCTTCTGTCAAAGGTTCTGTTTGGACCACAATAGAAGATCTTGGAGAGGGAGAAAAATATAGAACAAAATTCAAAATCATAAAAAAGACCATACTTGCTGATCTGATAGAGACTGGGGGAACCCCTGAGACAATGTCCTTTACACCCCTTTAAACCAGGAACTAAGCTGACGCCCAGAGATCAGCTTTCAGCAAAGCAATAGACAGGCCTATACAAGGAGCTGTAGTGCAGACAAGGCTGCGCTCCTCAGAACAATCAACCGCACGAGATAAAAAGGCAGTGATTTACCTCAAACCAGGAAGGAGCAGGAAAGGTGGGGGGATGGAAATGGGGAACACAGGAAGGGAGAGAGCAGAGTGCTAAGACATTGAGGGGATTGTGACTAATGTCATGAAAGAAAAGGTGTATAAATGGTTGGAGAGAAAACTAATTGGCCCTGTAGACTTTCCCCCAAACTACCATAAAATGCTGGAGCAAAATGAGGCATATAGGAGCATGAAAGGACAGGACTTGGGGATGAATTAAATATGACAGGTAAGCGTGAAGGGAGGAGTTAAGAAAGGGGCTCAGGTTTGTCACAATTGGGAGAGTTGTTGGTCCCAGTCACTGGGCTGAGAAACCAAGGGGAAAGAGTGCTTTGGGAAGGGAGACATGGGGAGAAGTCATAAGACTTCCAGATGTGCTGTCTAGCAGGTTCCTGGGATGGGTGGGGCTGTCCATGATACAGTAGCCACTGTGTGGAAGTAGAACATATCCAGCCACTGCTGGCTACAGAAGCATCTTACCTTCCTGTTTCGCATCACCTCATTGCCTTTGTTGACTTTCAGGCTGCTGGAATTTCACAGGCGTCCTGGAGTCCTTCACAGACTCGTGGCCTCTGTTGTAATGTGGGTGCGCGTCTGGCAGGAGTGCTGGAGGAATGAAATGTGTGGAGCAGGCAGAGAGGACGTCTCCCCAGCACCTGTTCCACTGGGCTTCCCCGACTTAGCCTCTTTATCATTGCTGCCACCACCACCTCACACACTTGCACAGCCAGTTGTCTTAAATAATATTCCTACATGCAAAATTGTCAGAGCCGGAGCTGCCATCCTCATTTCACAGGTGAGGAAACCAAGAATTGGAGAGACAACATGAGGTCTCAGAGGCTTGACCCCGACAGAAGTTGGCCACAGTTGGTATTCGGGCTCCTCACACCCAGGCGAGTCAGTGCTAGTGTTGGGGACATTACCAGCGTGCCAAATCTACCGGTAAATATGTTGTGTCTCTGCACACGGTAACCGCTCCGATATGCTGCAGGGACACTGACTGGAAGCTGATCTATGAGGCCGGATTCTGTAGGGGACTGGGAATCATCTGCTAGGAGGCGAGGTTGAAAGAGCTGAGGATATTGAACTTGGAGAAAAAACAACCCTAGGGGATGGGCATAATGTTTTTAGCTTGGAAAGTTGTCGGGTGGGAGAGGTCTAAACTCTCTGGAAGCCCCACTGGGTAGAACCAGGAACCATAACTAAAATTAGCAGAGAGATCTAACCGCAATGAAATGAAGGGAGGAAAGAAAGCGTGGACTCTGCTGACCTTGTAAGAGCCGGCTCAAAGGAGCAGAGAGAGTCGCGTGCAACTGGAAGGCCAAATCACCGTGGGAAGGTATCACCGACTATGACTGAGGTGCATCGGACCCCTGGCATCATCCGCATGCCAAAGTCGGATGGGGAAGGCAGACAGAAAAAGATTTGACAGTGCATCGAAAATGTGGTGCGGGTGAAGGAGACTGAGCAGACTGGGGGCTAGTCTGAGAAGAAATAGAGCCAGACTGTTCGTTAAAAGTGAGGCTAGCAAGATCTGCTTTCTCCAGATGCCTCATCAGGAAAGACCATCTGCTAGAAAAGGCTATCCCCAGGCTTGGTCAAGTGGAGGGGCCACTGGAAACTAGGGGACCTTCAGTGGGTAGATCCACCAGTAGCTGTAACAAGACTCAACCCCACGAATGCTCATGAAGACAGAGCAGGACCGGTCAGCCTTTTGCTCTGTCACACATAGAGGTCTCCATAGTCCCAGGTGACAACACCAGCAAAGGGAAGGAACACCAACTAGGAAACCAGCAGACGGCATTCGGTCATTGTCCTGCCTCTTAAGGCCGTGTGATTTGGGGGAAGTCACTTAACCAGCTTCCTTGTTGGGAAAATGGCGACATGGTGCTTCCATTGCAGGTTGGTTGTGAGGGGAAAAGTCAGATACCAAGTGTAAAGTCCCTGGCAGAACTCAGGGTATGATCATCCACAAGTATCTGCTGAGCCTCGCAACTGTGTGTGTAACATATGCCATCTGATTTAATTGTCACCAATTTGCCTGTAGTTGTACTCTGGGGCCTGAGCGAAAGTGTCCATCTGAGGTCCTCCTAGTCTCCTGTTAGGCCCACTACTCCTGATTCTATTCTCTCAGCAGCAGGCAGGTAAACCCTCCAATCCACAAATCCAAGCCCCAGGTCCAGCAGGCTCTCCTTGATCAGCCCTCAGGTCTAGGGCTGAGCGCACCATTGGCCTTTGAGTAGTCCAGTTGGGAGGAAATTTCCAGGATGCCCAGAGTGGGTGTTCAGGAAGGTAGGGCCCCAGGATCCATGTGACTGCCACAGGAAGTCTGAAATTGAACCCCCAGAACTGCAGAGGCCAGGGCAGGGACTTGGGAGCAGGGTCTTTTCTGCAAAATTCTGGGGGGAAAAAAATCTTGCATATGCTAGGCTCAAAGCCTCAGCAGCAGGCTGACAGGAAGGGAATGAGGCTGAAAAAGCCAGAGAGGCAGGGCCAAGAACCCAAATGATAATGTCAGTAGAGAGAGATTGAAAGCAGTTTCCTTCTGGGTCAGGTTGTGTAATTCTGGGAGGAGATCTCTGGACAGGGTGTTGCTGGACAAGTCCCAGGGAAGTGGCAGAAGTCTCTCTGTCCAGTCTAAGGAAGAGCCAAGGACACCAGTCTCTCTCAAGATGTCCAGGGTACAGGGAGGAAGAGAGTAGATGTCAGGCATCAGCCTGGACTTCAGGATTGAATGGCAACCTTGTGGGAATAGCGCCATGGGCCAACCAGCAGCAAAAAGGTACAAGCGGGCATCAGATTCTGGGTCTGCGTCAGCAAGATCATCCTTCAGTCCTCCCCTCTACTGGTGCTTTGGACTCTGCTCACTTATTCCCGAAGGTCCCCATGGTGCAAATGGCTTGCACTCAACTGCTAACCCAAAGGTTGGCAGTTGAAACCCACCCATCGCTACTGTGGAAGCAAAGGCCCAAAGCCCAGCTTCCTTTAAGATTCCAACCAAGAAAACCTGATGGAGCAGTTCTGCTCTGTGGTTCACGGCAGTGACTGAGAACCACAGCCATGTATTACCCCTGAGGTCAGCACAGGCCGTGGGACTAGCTGGGGGCAGACCCCTTGGGTGCAGGACCTTCAAGATTGCAGCTGAGTGGGGTCTGAGGGACAGAGGCTGTCATGCCGTAGACCCCAAACTTAACCGGGCATCGGGACTGAAGGATTTGTGAAGTCCCAGACTGCTGAGCCTCACCCCTCATCCCCAGAACTCCTGGCCCCCAGCATTTCCAGCACGTTTCCAGGTGATAGATACAGTAGGTCCAGGGCACACTTTGAGAGCCGCTTGCCTACCAGCCCCAGTCCTTGGGTCTCCCCCCCAACTAGCTGAAGGCCGGCCAGTCGTTACTCAGCCCCTGCTGGGGCTTGTCACAATGCACTCGGTCAGCTCGCCATCTTTAGACACACGCAGTGGACAGCGGCCCTGTTGAAAGAGGCCACTGGAGACAGAGTTTGCCAATAACAGAGATCATGAAACTCTACTCAGAGGGGTCACATATTTTTCTCGGGAGCACGGATCTGAAACGACAAGTCGGGGCTACTCCGCAAAGTCACACTTTTATTAACCTGTGTCCTGCTCCTGCCTTCCTACGTAGGCCTCTTAAGACAAGTAAAACTTTAAAGGTGGTAAAATCTGACCTTTAAAGCACAACCTGCTCTTCTGAAACAATTCCTCATTTGTGGGGGAAGGATGTAGACCCCACCCGCACCCCAGGACACCCCATGCAGGCTGTGTCCTGGATACACTTTTTATTTAGACTCAGCCTTTCTCGACAGCAGAACAAGTGGAGGCAAGGGAGGTGGAGGACAGGTGGGGTGGGGCCTCTCTCTCTCTCTCTGCAACAGCAGCGATTCTGTCACCCTTGTTTGGTTTTGTATGGGAACGTGGTAGTTTGAAGGACTGAACCAAGGCCTTTCTGGGATATGTTGCTCATGATCAGTGAATTGACCCGGTCGCAGATTTAGTCACTGAATTATGGAAAATGAGAATGCTTCCTTGCCTCATAAATGTTTTAAAATGGAACAATAGGCAAATGCTATTTCACTCCCAAATTTCATTGTCGTTCTCAGACACTTCCATTATCTGAGTCCAGCGGTGAGATGAGCCCGACTCTTCCTCGGGGAATTGGGCAGCAGAGTTACTTTGTTCGGAAATCGTGGCACAGTCCGAGGCGTTCAGTCCACAAACCACCCGAGCATGATTTCACTTGCCCTTGCTGGAAATGGAACCTGAAGCAACACTGTATACATGGGAGATAGCACTGGCTAGGGAGCCGGGGGTCATTATCAAGCCAGCAGTGCCTGCCCTCAGCTGTCCTCAGGAGAGGGATGTGGCGTATGAAGACTGTAGCCCAGGAATCCCTGTGGGGTCTCTCTGAGTCGGGATCCTCTAAACAGCAGCATCGGGTTTGTATTTGTTTTTAAGCCAACAAGGCCTGGTTCCATAGTGCCCCGGACGGTTAGAACAGCTCATTGGACCAGCCAGCAACAGGAAAGCACAAGTGGGCATCAGATTCTGGATCACAGTGTTCCAATGCACCAGCGGCTCTGTGTGTGTGGGGGGCGCGGGGTGGGTAGGAGGAATACGAGGCTTTCTGCTCTTATGAAGATTTTGAAAATCTCAGAACCCCCCAGGGGCAGTTCTCTTCTCTCCTATTGGCTTGCTAGGGGGTTGGACTGGACTTCATGGCCCTGAGTTTGGTTTCGGCGTGGAAAAGCAAAGGATCCTAGAATCCAATGGGCCTGGGTTTGAATCCTGACTCTCTCTCCCAGTGAAATCCTGGGCAGCTTCTTCCCAACGCCTCTGTGTCTTCATCTGTAAATATGAATCATAGCAATAACTACTTTAACAGGGTTACAGTGGCCACTGAATGAATTAAAGTATCTAAATCCATAGCACCATGCCTGAATGTGGAAAGCACTGAATAAATGGTAGCGATTTTTATAATCATCCTTATTGTTGTTCTGAAATGTAGTGCCTATTACAGAACTGAGCACAGAGGAGAATTTCAATAAATGGTCATTATTATTGCTATTATTATTATTATTAGCACCATTATCCTCATTATAATTCCGACAGAGGCCTTTATTACAAAAGTGCACTTCTCTACCATGCAAATTACATGTGTTCCATTTTTTGAGACATTGGCTACAACAGGAATTTGTGTACGTAAATGGACAGCTTAATGAAGGTTAGCAGACGGAAGTTAATCAATGGTGCTCATATAAATAGTTTAATTAAGATCATCCCTGATGCAAAACATTTGTTCAATTTCTTCCTCAAATTGAAAACGGGTTCCATAGGTTTCCCCGGATTTCTCGTTGCTGTGCCACGCATAGGGGCGCATCAAATCATAGTGAGCTTGCCGTGGAGACGCACGCAGCTCGGGCCGTGAGCCCTGCTGAGAGCCAAGGTCCTGAGCTGAGTCGGCCCCTCAGCGCCTCCCTCGGAGGCTGACCTTAGACAAGAACCCACACGCTTCTGGGCTCCAGTTTGTTCATCATGAAAGTCTCTTCGGGTGTGAAAATGAAGTGATTTTAATAATTGCATGTGATTTATTCCCTTTAGAAATAGATATTTAAAAACAAAAAGCTTTTTATTCTTTAAAAACCTTAGACGCTGCAAAACTTGCCAGTTTTTAAACCAGCAGGTGTTAGGCGCCAGTTGTCGGAGGGAGGCTTAATTGGAAGTCGTGCTTGTCATCGGGCGTGTGTGTGCTCGCGCTACGTGTGGTGTTTGTCCGCCTCTCCCCTTCCAGCCTTGCTTCCAACCAGAGCGACTTGCCTCTCCGCCGCCTTCAGAAGCGCTGTCGCCCGGGTTAGGCGCCATGAGCTTGGAGAGGAGAAGCAGGACGACGTGGCTACAACAGTTGGGGAAACGGAAGGCCACTTTTTGGTGCTGTTGTCATCTGGGCACTTGAGAGGGGCGACATCGAAAGGCTTTGCGTTTTTCCTCCGCTCCAGTTGGCTGCTGGATCTTTGAAACTGGTCAACTCTGCAGCGATAGCATGGTGCCCATCTCTGCACCACTATGGGGGATGCGGTTTGAGTCTTGGCATGTATCTTGCCAGTTGTGGTCTTTGCCCAGGGCACCTCAGTGTAGGGCAGCAGTTCTCAACCTTCCTAAGGCCGCAACCCTTTTAATACAGTTCCTCATGTTGTGGTGACCCCCAACCATCACATTATTTTCATTGCTACTTCATAACTGTCATTTTGCTACCGTTATCAATCAAGCGACCTCTGTGAAAGGGTCGTTCGACCCCCAAAGGGGTTGCCACCCACAGGCCGAGAACCGCTGGTGTAGCGGGGGCATTGGCGGGGGTTCTGCTCACTGCCTGTGAATGCACGAGTAGTGCAGGCCCCTGTGTTCAGTGACACTGCACACGCGTCGCTGGGGCCAGCTCCTAAAAGGCACGGAAGCCGTGGGGAGACTGCGGCTCAGTTGCCGATGCTAATAGAGTAGCCCGCAGGCCTGGCGTGTGGGTAGGCATTTTGGAGGACCACCAGGAGCAGACTGGCCTCCGAGGGCGCTGCGTTCTAGAGGGCTCAGTCTCTGAGCTGCTGCTGAGGAGAGGTCCACGCTGAGAAACGGGCTCTTGATGCCTTCGTAGTTGGGGATGGCGTTGGTTAGTTTGCACTTGGCTCTCACTGGCATTCAAATCATGTTCCACGGCACCTCCAGTTCAGTTCTCAGAACCGGCGGGAGGCTGGCATTGTCTTGAGTTATGATGTTTCGTGACCATATTGTGATGGTTTCTGATTATTCGGTCTAAGTCATAGTTTCTTGGTTAGTTAGCACCCATGTTGCTTTCTGGGATGTCACCTCATCCCACCCCCACACCCCCAGCTCTCCTCGGAAGGAGTATTATGTGCAATAATCAGAGTGAAAGGCTTTATATCCACATAGCTTAATCTTGTATTGCACTGTTTAGCACATATTTGCTCACATTTAAGCCGTCTTTTCTCTAGGAGTGGGTTCTGCCCCCTTTGGAGCTTTGTCTGTGAAGTGACGATCATAATTGTAAGAATCTTTCTGTGACGTGACCCAATAAATAGCCCTCTCTTCCACCTCATTCTGAGTTAATTGAGAATAAGAAAGGGGACAGGGAATAGAAGGGCCGAAATATCGCCTTTATTCTGAAACAAAAAAAGCTGATGCTGGAGAATGTGGCTTTTATCTATGAGCTTCCAGATAGCACCCCCACCCCCTGAGTGCGTACACACACACACACCCCAGAGCCAGCCCCCTGGAAAGTAGCAGCTTACTCCCAAAGGAAGGAGAGAAAATGACGGGGTTGCATTGACCCATTTCTCCTTCCAGCTTACCCTCCAAACCGCGCTGTTTCGTCAGCAGTGGACAGGAGTCCCCAGGGCAAGTGCAGGTGGCTCACATGCTCCACTGGTAACCAAACGGACATTCTGATCTACCCACAGGAGCCTGGCAACCTACGTCTGAAAAACATCAGCCACTGAAAATTGAATGGCTTGCAATTATACCCTGGCACACATGGGATTGCCAAGATTTGGCAGCCTTGTTGAGAGAGAAAGATACAGTATGGAACAGAGATTTGCCAGAAAGGCTAAGCTCATGGCATTCTTGTTTCACATGGTCCAAAATCTAGGGACAGGATGCCCCGCCTCAGCTATCATACATCACAGGAAGCCGGATCTCAGTGAGGGAAAGTACAAGCACAAGCTTTGTGTCCTAGTTCCTGGCTTGTGATCTCAGAGGAGTTCCTCCACCTTGCTAAGTCCACACCTGTTAAAATACAGATTATAACAGGCCCTGCCTCGTCGAGTTGCTCTGAAAATTCAGTGAGGTGTAATGCATGTAAAATGCGGGCACGTGGTAAGTATTCAATAAACAATGAAAGGTCAAATGAGAATATGCATATGGACATCTTTTGTAAATTCTTTTATAATCACATTTATCTACATATAACTAAATATTGCCCAGCATTTCACAGTCAACGCCGATAGATGCAGTGATCGAGACATCAAATGATAGGTGGCATTGGGTCCATCTCCTGCACAAAACTGCTTTAAAGTGTTAAGAGTTCAGCTGACACCTGAGGACCAAGGAGCCCTGACCCAAGCCATGGCATCTCCAGTCACCTCGGATGCATGTGAAAGCTGGACAAAAGATGAGGAAGAATTGGTGCATTTAAATTATGTTGGTGAAGAACACCGTCCACCACGGACTGCCAGAAGATCAAACCAATCTATCCTGGAAGAAGTACAGGCCGAACGCCCCGGAGAAGCAAGAATGGTGAAACTACTGTGAGGATAGGAAATGATTTGTCCTGTTGCACAGCGTCTCTTTGAGTGGAGACCAACTCAGTGGCACCTGCCAGCCACAGTGTTATTGACGGGACCGGGACTGGCGTCCCACTGAAGTCTCCTTGCTCTGCAACACTGCCAGCACTCCCAATGGAGGCTTCCTGAAATCGGCTGGGGGACCCGGTGGCTTAGTATGCAACTTTTCTCTCCCTCTTACCAAGAAAGCTTCACAAACCAGGAGAGAAGCAATTAAACAAGCAGAAAGCGTGCACCCATCAGAGGGACCATTCTTGTGATTCTAGCTATTTTTGCAGATTCTCCTGAAGCTGTCGTGCCATTCTGCAGCAGCCATTGGAAAGTGCTCACTCCATTTAATTTATGCTGAAAAATCATTAGTGGGAACTTGACACAGGCTTGAAGTGTTCACAAGCCAGTGTTCTGCCATCAGGCTGCAAGAGACTGCTCTGTGTGCCAGCGGCAGCCCTTCAAGTGCACTCCAGACAAAAAATGGGGGAGGGGAGTTGCCTTTCTCTCTGTCTCCTCTTAGCCCTTCCCTTCGGTCATCGTCCTCAGCATCGCATTGACTGAGCGCTGCCATGGCCAGGCTCTTCCGTACTTCTCTTGACCATGACCCTGTGAGGGTTCCTGTCTTTATGTTCCTGTGTTGGCAAGCCTTGCTCAAGGGGCTGAGCAGAATTGGGTTTGCACCAGGCTCACAGATCCCAGAGGCCGGGCTCTTCGTTGGGAGGCTAGGGGACAACACCTAGAAAGGGTGTGGGTAAGGCCCTGGCAGCCCTCTGCGTCATTGGCATTGGGCTCCAGCTGGCAGCACTTTCCTTTTGTTGGCAGTATTGTTGTTCATATCAGGCCACGGCCATTGTTTTTTCATTTTTTAAAAAATTAGCATGGATTCCTCCCCTCCTCTACCCTCCTGCCACCCGCCATGACCAGGGAGCACCTTGTGGCGAGAAGCTGGGTTCTCTGAGAGACCCCTGCTGCCTACACCGGCTCCTTTCCTCCATCCGTACTCGTTAGAAACCCCACTCGCAGGACCATGGCTAAGGAGAC
This sequence comes from Tenrec ecaudatus, assembly GCF_050624435.1. Taxonomy (NCBI): domain Eukaryota; kingdom Metazoa; phylum Chordata; class Mammalia; order Afrosoricida; family Tenrecidae; genus Tenrec; species Tenrec ecaudatus. The sequence goes on along the minus strand of NC_134539.1, from coordinate 59,717,822 downwards.
GGATACATTGGAATTTTGCAGAATCCTGAAAACACAAAGCTAAACCCAAACCAAAAAGTGCTATCCTTTGCCAGACCCTCGGGACACCGTTAAATAATAGTGTGCATCTTCGATGGAGGGGTCCCCTGGTGATGCGAATGATTAATGAGCTCAGCTGGTAACCAGAAGACTGGGTTGGAGATTCAAATACACCTCAAGGCATGTTGGAAGAAAGGCCTGGACATCAACTTGTGAAAAATAAGCCACTGAAAATGCTATGGAGCAGAGTTTGACTGTGACACGCCGTGACTTAGGGTCACCGTGCGCTGGCGTCGAGATACTAGCAGACTGGATCTCACAGGTTGGGGAAACAGCTGACCAGCACTCACAACAGTCCTGGTACATGGTGAGCACTAGTGAGAGTAGCAAGTGTGATCATCATTATCGACCAGCTCATGGCCTTGGAGACTGCTGGGAACGGCACGTACACCAACTTTTTCAATGCCCTTCGGCAAGCGCAATGATCCAGGGTCCAGAGCACACAGGCAGGAGAAATTGGGGGCTTGAATGGAAGCATTGCTGACAAGTTCCAGGAAAAGACAACTCCGAAACCAAGATGTGCAGACTGAGCCGAGGGTGACTGGACGGAAAGGGAGAGAGAATAAGCTGGGGGCGGGCCAGGGGGGATGCCAAAGGAAGCACTGGAGGCAGTGAGCATGGAGCAAAGAAGGTGTGGGAAGACCAGTGACTGCTCGCACAAGGCTGAAGGTTGTCTCAGGACATTGGCTTTTATTTGGCTCCAGAGGGAGAAACTAAAACTAAAGGGTAGAATCTAGCAGAAGGCATATTTTGGGTAAATATTTGTAGAACTTTCTAATAGTCAGGGATTTCTAAAAGTGTAGTGGAATATTGATGGCAACCCATGTACAAGTGCGCTTAATACAACTGAATGATGGATTGTCATACATTTGTAAAAGCCCTCCCAATAAAATGGTTAATACAATCATAAATAAATAAATGAAAGTATAGTGGCGTTACGGACCTTGCAACCTGTAATGGGGCTTGCTCTCTGTCACTGCGGGACCACAAAGAACCAGGTAACACAGGTGGCTGAAAGGGCTTGGAACTTGACGCCAGAGATGGAAACTGGACTCAAACTGGTGCAGTTGATGCCTGCACTTGATGCGTGACCTCAGGCAGGTCACTTGACACCGCTGAAATGTCCATTTCTTTGGAGGAAGGATCCAGTCGCGAGCGTGAAAGTGCTTTGCAGACCGTGACGCACCATGCTCCGACCCCGGCCAGCCATGCCTAGCTTTGCTATCAAGCAGAGTGCCCCGGAAGTGGGTGGTGCAGATGCAGGTCAAATGTTAACCCCTTATCACTGGATCTCCCTTTGGACCCATTTTTAATTTGCTCTACTTTATTTTCCATTGAGGTTTTTCTCTGCTAGGACTTGGGGGGGGGGGGTTCTGGTTTTGTTTTTTGGTATGTATCCCTGTGTATGGAATCCAGGGTAGGTAATTCTATAGATAGTACCTGAATGAATGATTTTGGGGGGTATGGCAGGCAGGTTGAGGAGAAGTGGGCAACGAATAACAATGAAAATATTCTAAAATGGATTGTGGAGTAATTGTACAACTCTTCTTGAGATAATCGAACTATTTACTTGCGTGATTCGTAGATTATGTGCCAATAAAACAGTTTATTAAAATTAAAACGTAAAAAAATCATACAAAAAGTTAGCTGTGCGCGTTATCATTTCACTGTAGTTACTGGTGAGCAGGCCTGGCGGTGTCGCGGGGTAAGAGTTGTGCTGTTAATCAAAAGGCCGGCGTTCCAAACCACGGGAGAAAGATGAAGCTGTCCACTCCCATAGCGATTCACAGCTACGGAAGCCCTCAAGGGCAGTTCCGCTCGGTCTGAGAGGGTCACCATGGGTCAGAACCCACTCGATAGCAGTGAGTTTGGAGTTGGGGTAGTGACAGTGAGCATGTGCTTTGAGCACAGTGCTATCACACCATCGTCGGTAGATGGTCTTTGAATCAATGAATCCGTGATTTCCCTTCACAACTGGCCACGTACTTTGACTGTGGGCCTCATGAGCCTTAGTTCCGTGCTCTTTATATTGTGGCGGTAATGTTACATCCCACCCAGAGCCTGCTCTGTTGTCGGTTCTGAGTTAAAATGTAGTGAGTGAACGAACGAGGGTATGCTGAAAGATATTGATGTCTGCTGGTTAATGGCATTGGGCTATTAACCATTCACCTCATCTAAGCCTGAACACATCCCATGCGCGATGGACCTGAAAGACAGAGTTTGGGCTCGGCTTTATAACGGCAATGCCAACATTAAATGGGGGGCTAGCCCAGCCGATCTGTGGATCAGTCTCATTTCCAAAACTCTCATTCTGGGCAGCCAGGTTCTGGATATGAACGGGTTAGCTCCACGAGGAGGGTGACGTTGGAGACCACCTCTCCTCCAGAGTCGTGGGGTCCCTGTAGGTTGCCAGGACGGCAACTCTTTATGGGAGGAGAAAGCCTCATCTTTTTCCCTCAGAGAGTCTGCTGCTTTAAACTGCTGACCTGGCAGAGTGCAGCCCAACGCATATCCACTACAACACTGTAGGGTCACCATGAGTCAAAACAGAGCCAGTCACTTCAACTGGCATCAAGACATGGCCCTGGGCCTGCACTGTGTTTTGTCTGTAGTAGCCTGGGTGATGGAGGGGCTCACAAGTTGGGCTACGAATCGCAAGGTGAGCAGTTGGAAACCACTAGCTGCTCCATGGGAGAAAGACGAGGCTTTCTACTCCCATAAAGAGTTACAGCCTGGGAACACCACCACCCCCCCCCTGCCCCCGCCGCCAGGGGCAGTTCTGCCCTGTCCTATAGGGTTGCTGAGGTGGAACAGACTCAGTGGCAGTGAGTTGGGTTTTGGGGTGGAACCTTATATAAGCAGTGGGCAGCTCTGACAGCCCTACTTCACTCTCTCCTCAGCAGACCTGCATCACCCCTGCCAGAGGGCCTGGCCCATTCCAGAGAGTCAGTGTGTGACGCTTGGCAGTTAGGGTTGGTGTCGTGGCTTTGGAGTTTGGCGATCCTGAATTCCAGTCCGATATGACCGCTTCTTAGCTCTGTGACCATGGACAAGCTGCTTTGGCAAAGCCTCAAGGGCTGCATCTATGAGCTCAGAGAATGCCCTCCTCATCCGCTCGGAGGGCACCGAGAGGGGCATGCAGATACCATTCTGATGGCAGGGTCTGCCTAGTGCTCATACGAGGCCGGCGTATTCAGTGACTGGTAACTACCACAAGTTCCAAAGGGCCACGGAATGCAAAGATTACAGATTGTTCCCCCCACGAATGTTTTGAAGCCCCTCTCACTATTTGCCTCATGCCAGAAATGTCCATAATAACGCTTCTTTCCGCTGCTGTGCTATGGAGTGACACAGTTAAGACTCGACTTGAAGTCCGTGACAGTTTCGGGGAAGGCGCCCCATTTCTCAGTACATTGTCACTTAAGGGGGTGCCTTCCACTGCCCAGGCCTCCATTTTCTTATCTGTCAACGAGGGCCACTGCAGCTGCTGGCTGGAGTCATGCAAAGGATGCAGTGAGATAACGGACCTAAGGAAGGGCGCTTTTGCGCAGTGCAGGGTCTGACACGCCCCGTGGTTCAGTCACGGTTACTTCCTTCCTCGTGGTTGAGAGCTTCTAGCGCAATGCCGGGCCCTTCAGCAGGCACTCAGTCATGGTGGTTTCCTTCCTTCCTGTTCCATCTACAAGCGCCTTCAATCCCCTTCAAAGCATGGCGCTCTGCTGGCTGGCGGGAACCTCATGCTGGCTGGGAAAACCTGTCAGAGTTCCCTGTTCTACAGGGAGCACTTGAAACGGAGGATCACAGCGGGGGGTGGCTTGTGTTGGGCTTTCTTGTTGCTCCTCCTTAGGAGGCTCCCAGCCAGCATGCCAACACTGGAATTCCAGTGTTTCCCCAGCTCGGGCTGCAGGAGGCTTGTTTTAGGGACCATTTTCCAGCATGCTCCCTTGGCAGAGACAGGGAACGCCGCCACAGGAGAGCTTGCTCTATCCTTACAGTGCCCCCACCCCCACCCCCACTCATCCGCACCATTGCTAAGTGATTTTAAGTCAAACGCACCCAGCAAAGGTGGCATTGCAAAATGCCTCTGTGCCCACATGTCAGCTTAATAAAAATCACCAGTGTCCAAGTCTCAGATACAAAATGCTCATGTCTTCAAATGCAGAGCCTCGTGCAAGTTTAACTGGAGTGGAAATCTGTCTACCACGTATCACATGCGGGGCTTCGAAAAGTTTGTGCAAACATGGAATTGAAAGAATTTCTCCACAAACTTTTAAAACCCCTCTTGCATGCCTTGCTTTCAAAAAACTGAAGGAACATAATTTGACTCTATCTCTTGGGCCTGTGGGAAGGGTGCCAGTAAACTGACTTTACAAAAATAAAAGTAAAATAGAATAATAAGGTAAAGGAAATAAGGGAAGGTGGGAGGGAGGGAAGAAAAATAAAAAACACATTTGTAGTGTTTGCTCACGGCCGTGATATAAATGCTGCCGCTACAGCAGATTTCACGCTACCACTGGTGTTAGCAATCAGCTTTGCGTGGGCTTCAGCAGACCACTGCCAGGGGAAGGTCCCGGGCCACTGGGCCTGGGCATCATCTCCCACTGGATTGCAGGGTCACCCGGGACAAGCCTCTTGAGTTTCTTTATGTAAACTAATAATGATTCGTTTATTAGTAGTAGTTTATTGTTGTCAAATTATTATTATTAGAATTATTAGGTAAAAAGACTTCTCTGAAGGGTGTGAGAACTAGGTAAGGTAGGATAGGCCAGGGGTCCCAAAAGCAAATGGTGTCGGGGGCAAGCAAGTCATGCAATGAATGAAAAGAAAACTAAAAAAAAGGTTTTTCAAGTTTGATGGCATGCTGAAACTATCCTGGGGACTTTGCCCATTGTCTAGAGCAGCGGGTCTCAACCTTCCTAATGTGCTGACTCTTTCATACTGCTCCTCATGTGGTGGTGACCCCCCCCCAACCATAAAATTGTTTCATTGCTACTTCATAATTGGTATTTTGCTACTGTTATGAATTGAGAGACCCCTGGTCGTTCGACCACCAAAGGGGTCCTGACCCACAGGTTGAGGACTGCTGGTCTAGAGCCTCTCCTCATCCCAATCCAGGCAGAATCTCTAGAGGCGAGGCCGGGGTATGGCCTAACACAGCACACCCCAGGTGTTTCCAGCGTGCCAACGGAGGCTGAGAACCAGTAGGGCTGATGATGCTTGTGAGTGGCCAGGATGCCACCTCTGAAACAGGCTTGGCTCACAGAAGGGTTTACAAAAACGGCCTTCCCTGGCCCATAGCACTGTACTGTGTAGTAACTGCTTGGCGTGGGAAAATGTTGATCTTTCTGCATCTTATAGGTTTGCCTGAAGGCATCTTTTCTGCTGTCAGAGAGCCTGCCTCTGAAGCCCCCCTGGCTTTGCCTTCTCTAGTCTGCTAAGATGCAGGAAACCAGGGTGCCAGGAGGGTTATTTTGTATCATATTCAAGGAGACTGATGAAGTTTTTCTAAGGGGCTATGGAGCAAAGAATTCTGGGATTCTGTCTCCCACTCCCCCTGGAACCTTGCTGTTCAGCTATAGTCAATTTCTTGAGACACCACCTCCCTCCGCGCCCCCCCCTGCCGCTCCCCCCCGCCAACATGGCATGCCATTTCATGGTTTTGAATTTTGTGCATGCTCTCTTCCCCCTGTCCAGAGTGCTTTGCTCTCTGTGTTCCATCTGGTGAATGCCTCATCTTCCAAAGTCCAGTTCAAAGTCATCTCCTCAAGAAGCCTTCCAAACTCCCCCCGAGTGCTCCCGTGCCCACCACCAGTAGAGCATGCACTGTCCCCTCTGGTATATAGCATTGCTCCGAGGAGTCAATGGGCAAAGTACAGGGAGCATCGAAGGAAGATGGAAGAAATACTCATTGTCATTGTCCAAAAAAGAGTTGGTTAGCGCTGTCAAGAGATGGCCTATGATCAAGGCCTGATGGTGCTGACGGAAGAAGTCCAGGCTGCATGGTGGCCTCAGTGAAAATCGAAGCTCCAGGAACTGACAGAATATCAACTGAAATGTTTCAACAAACCGATGCTGGAAGCACTCACCCGTCTACACCAAGAAATGTGTAAGTCAACTCCCTGGCTAATCAACTGGAAGAGATCCAAATGCGTGCCCATTCCAAAGAAAGGCGACCCGACAGAAAGCAGAAGTGATCGAATAACGGCGGTCTTCTCATGTGCTAGTAACATTTTGTTCAACGTAATTTTTGTTAACATGACTGCAGGAGTGCATATCAGAAATTCAAGCTGGATCCAGAAGAGGATGTGAAATGAATGATATCATTGCTGATGTCAGATGGATCTTGGCTGAAAGCAGAGAATGCTACCAAGACGTTTGCTTGTGTTTTATTGTCTACACAAAGGCATTTGACGAGGGGGATCATAACATTTTGGATAACATTTCAGAGAATGAGAATGCCAGAACACACACTTGGGCTCACGCGAAACTTGTACTTTGGCCAAAGGCCAGCCACTTGAACAGAACAGGGGGACCCTGCGCGTGCGTCAGGATTGCATCCTCCCACCGTATTTCTCTCATCTTTAGGCAGAGCAGAGCATCCACGAAGCTGGGACACATGAAGAAGAATGTGGCATCAGGATTGTCGGAAGGCCCATGAGCAACCAGTGGAAAGGGAGGAGGACTTGAAGCACCTGCTGATGAAGACCCCAGCGTATGGCCTTCAGGCTGGCTTACATGTCTGCATAAAGAAAACAAGCCTCATTACAGGACGGATAAGCAACATCGCGATAAAGAGAAACAATTGAAGTTGTTGAGGATCTGCTCTTATTCGTACCTGCAATCCACACTCATGGAGGCAGCGGCCAAGACATCAACAAGCTGCTGCACTGGACCATCTGCCGCCTGAACAAAGCGTTAATGAGCCAAGATGTCACTCTGAGGACTCCAGTGCGCTTGACTCAAGCCTCGATGTTCGCAGTCTGCTCACAGGCGCAGGAGAGCTGGACCATGAAGAAGGAAGACAGGACAATTGATGCACAGGAATTCTGATGTTGGTGAAGAAGATTGGATACACCAGGAACTGACAGAAGAACAACAAATCTGCCTTGGGAGGATGACAATCAGAATGCTCCTTCGAAAGATGGCAAGGTACTGAGGACATACAGTCAGGAGAGACCAGTCCCTGGAGCAGGACACTGCTTGGTAACATAGAGGGGTACTGAAAAAAGAAGACCCTCCACAAGGTGACCGACACCGTGGCTGCCACCGTGCGCTCAAAGAGAACAATGGTGAGGCTGGTCCAGACCAGGCCGTGTTTCCATCTCTCGTGCACAGGACTGCTATGAGTCACACCAACTTAGTGGCACCTGGCAACAACAGCAACAATTGTACAAATGCTGGATGGAAGCATCCTGCTAGTGTCCCCAGGGCTGGAGCTGCATCTGGTTCCTCTGCGTAGAGGTGGCACAGGGGCTGAGCATATGTTTGAAAGATGAGTAGAGGGTGTGGGGTAAGAGGCACTGTAAGATTACCAGGTGAACACGCTTGAGTTTGTCAGAAAGACGACCTTCCAGGCAGATGAAATGCTTTTGTGCTTTCCAGAAACTTCAGAGGGAAATGCAATTCCCATCGCAGGACTTATTCGTGGTAGTTAAACTGAGGGTTTCAAGGACCTTAAACATTGAATTTAAAATGTGTTTTTTCTCCCCAGTATTGTGCTAAACAGAAACATTGCACTTAAGGGAAGTGGTTTGTCAGTTGGTAGAGCTTGAGCAAGGATGTGCAGGAACAGAAGAAAACGAGGCTAGAAGTATTGGCGGTGATCAAGTATGAAGAGCTTTGAATGCCAAGATAAGGAGTAGTAGGCTTGCCCTGTGGGCAGAAGAGAGGCATCCGAGTCGTTAAGGGGTGTGTGACAGAAGGCACAGCAGCGGTTGGCCAAGAGAATCGTGTGTTGGTACACCAAAGAGTCAACATGGGGCCTCCCCCACCAGAGCAGTCACACCAGCTTTGTGCCTGCCCTCCATTTGCATAAGTTACTGTAAGGCTCGCTTTCCTTATTTTCACAGCTCCAGCCGGCAGGGCGGTCGGATGCAGAGGGGGATGAAACTGATGAACCTCAGAAGACTCCTTTGTTCATATTAGGAGCCTGCACACTTCCCAGAGAAGATTCTATTCAGAGCAGTCAGCCGAGCTTGGCTTTCAGCTGCATTTCCAGAGCGAGCATGACCAGCGATGTCTCCCCGCCTCCCCCGGCTCCTCTCTGTGGGTGCACTTTTAAAAACAGGTGTCTCTCGGAGCTCAGGGAGTGCCACTGTCTCATTAGTTGCTTGTTAAACCGCAGGCCTCCAGACTGTGCTGCTAAAATTGCTAGTTTATTCAATGAGAAACCCCTGGTGCTGGTGAATTTGTTTAACCCCGAAAGGAGCGTACCCGGTTCTTTGCTGGTGCCACACTTGAGGATCGTGATGCTTGATACTGTGCAGGTTACTACTACTGGTTCTGGTGCCGGGGACGGTGTTGTGTGTGCTCCGCGCGTGTTACTGCGCCGCTGACTTCTCCCAGTGTCTTTGCAAGGTGTGTGTTTTCACCCAGCACTGTGTCTGCAGAGGAGGAACTGTGCTCTCAGAGAACGAAGGCACTTCCCAAGGTGACTTTCCAGAGCCAGCAGGTGTCAGGCTGGGATTCAGGCTCCCTTGGGTTCCGGGCTGGCCCATCCATGTTCATGTTGACGTGCATGTTCTTTCCCATGGTCTCCGCACTGTAGCGCACGTATTACTCACTAGCCACTGGGCCATGCTTAATGGACCAGGACTTGTGCATTAAGAATTTGTGTTTAACCAAATGTCATCTGGAACATAAAGTAATCTAAAGATATAACTCCAGGTGCACACAAAGCCAACCTCATTGCCGCTGAGTCCATGCTGACTCATAGTGGCTCTATGGCACAGGGCTAGGCAGGGTTTCCGTCCGAAACTTTAACTCTTGACTTTCTCCCTCTAAGAGGCAGGTGGTTTTGAACCTCTGACCTTGTCATTAGCAGCAAGGAGGAACCATTGTGCCCAGGACTCGTGTTAAACACTGCTCACATGGCGCAGTGGTTAAAGCACTCAGCTACGAACCCAAAGGTTGGCTTGAACTCACCAGCTGGTCCCCAGACGGAAGAGGAGGCCGGCTGCTTCTACAAGGATTGAAAGGCCTTGGGGTCCCTGTGGAGCAGCTCCACTCTGTCCTCTAGGGTCTCTGGGAGTAGGAATCAACTCGACAGCAGTGGGATCAATCCTTCCCCGGAGCCATTCTGTTTCTGTTCATCTAAAGGAAGAAATCCAGTATCCCCCTAAACGCCGTTTCAGAAGAGCACGCTTTGACCCCGCCCCAAGGACAGGCGTCTCGTCCCTCCGTGATTACTCGGGGTGTCACCAGCCTTCCTGGGCTGCAGTGATCATTCTTAAAGTGATCCCCGTGTGTTCCTCCTTCCAGGAAAATGATAACGACATAGACTCACTTTTGACTCGGGATGTGTAAGCATCATCTTAATTGGATTCTGGTTTTTTAAAACACTATCTCATGGTTGACTGTTTTTGTCATGTAAGGAACAGACTTGTCCTTTTGGTCAGACATGGAAACCTCCCTGCATTTTTCTGAGCTTCTCCTGTGTGCTCCAAGATGAGAAGAGAGGAGACAGAGCTGTGCCTGTGACTATGAGCCCCCGCTCCCGTGGAGCCGGCGTGGGAGGGGAAAGCACGAAGCAGGTAGACAAAGATGCAGTGGGGGAAACAATGTGCTCTGTTGCCACGAAGCCTGGCGATGCACGAATGCTGGGGGCTGGGCGAGGGGTCCTTTCTTTGAGGTGCCCTTGGTACTGGGTCGAGACTGGCCCTTCAACCAAGAGATCCACGCTCCGGTTTCTCAGCACTTGCAGGTTGCACGTTGCTATTTTAACCATTCTCCAGCAAGCAGCCGTGAGGAGCTGCGAAATATAGCAATTTGTTGTTTTGTTGAGGTGTAAATGATCTTCCCTTGTATGAAAAAAAAAGTCTTTTTCTCCCGCTCCTTTAAAATAATTTGGGTATCAACAAGGAGGTGATGGAAGTCGTCAGGTGGAAAGTGGTGAATCCCTCCAGGCCTTGTGGGATTAATCCACACAGGTGCTGCTTCATTTATTAATCCAACAAACCTTTAATTAGTGTCGACTGTCATCTGGATATTGAAAGAGAGTGGGTGAGTCGTGTTAATGAGGGAGAACAAAGGAGAGCAAGAGTGGACAACTCAGGGAATGTCATCAACATCTCTGAGCTGACCGTGTCGGAATCGGTATGTGTGTGGCTGTACCAAGCCTTAACAGCCACACAGTGAACCACATTCAGAAACCATGAGGCGAGAGGCCAGCTGCTCAATCCCTCCCTTTGAGAACAGATAAAAAGACCCACAGTGAGTATAATAGTGTTGGCCTTTGGTAGTCAGGGGAATGGTCAGAGACCTGTGGGAGCCTTACCTTGACTACTATTTACTGTTAGGCAGATGTTCACTGCTCAGCCGGGCTCATTGGCTAGTTAAGTGGCTTCCTACTTTACACCTGCCTTGAAGAAGGAGCGGATCCAGGACAGGCGTGGTACTCTCATTTAATCCCGACCGTCATGAAGTTGGGATTATTATCTCCCTTTGCTCCACTTTGTGCTGTGACCTTGAGCATTGTCAATGTCAAGGGCATACCATGCACCATTCTACATGCTATAATGGAGATCTGTAAGGATTTTGGAAGCCTGGACAGTTCACGTGTGTGTTAGTCCAGGTTGATTATGGAAACAAATTCATAAACACTCATGTGTTTATGAGAGAGTAATTGTATATTAAGAAAGCATCCCAGCCCAGTTCAGATCAAGAACATAAGTCCGACATTAGCCCATATGTCCAATACCAGTCTATTGATTCCTCTTAAGACTCACACAACACATGCAGTGACACCGAATGCAGGAAGATCACAGGCCAGTGGGCGGAAAGTCTTGTGGATCTGGTGTTGATGGAAGCATCTCTGTGCTGGCGTGGGTCTCCACATGGCTTCTCCAGCTTCAGGGCTCTGGCTCCATCAGCCTATCTCCATGGGGCTTGTCAACAGGAAATTGTAGCAGAGAGTGTGTGCCTGGCCCCTAGTGAGTTATTTATCTCTTTGGTGCCTCCAAATGAAGTCATCAAGCTGGGACTTGCTTGACAGGCTAGACTCCACCCCTTCCTCAAGTTGACAGTAGATTATGTAACTGCCACAATTTGCTTGGGACCCTTGTGGGACCCTTGGACACTGGATCTTGCAGAGTGAGAGGAGATCACTGGGCAGAAAGCCTCGAGCAGAGGCAGAAAGAAAGCAATAGTTCAGGCAGAGCGGTAGGAAATTCATTGGAAAAGGCAGGTTGGAACTAGACTGTGAAAGTCCTTGAGTGACAGATACAGGCGTCACCTGTGTTCTGTGGCGATGAGAACCATGCGCAGACACTTTTCATTAGAGGCAGGACCTCCCCGTTTTTCCATTCAGCACCCAACCAATGCCCCGTGTTGTGTGCCAGGCACTCGTCGGGGAGCTGGGCCACAGTACAGTTGGACAAGGTCCCCGCTCTCCAGGAGCTTTCCTTCCAGTGGAGGCACACGGGCAATAAACACATACATGAATAAATCAGCCCAAACAATGTCAGGGGTGCAAAAGTAAAGCGGGGTGGTGTGGCAGTCCTGGGGAACTATTTTTGAACCCGGTGGTCGGCGAAGGCCTCTCGGAGGAGGGGGCTCTTGCATTGAAACCTGAGTAAGCAGGGGGAGCAGGTTGTCGTGTGAGGAGCTGGGGGAAATTGTCCCGGGCAGTGAGTGCAGACAGCCGAAGGCGGGAGGAGTTGGGTGTGTCTGAAGTCCACGCATTGGGGCTGAAGTGGTGAACGATGAGGAGGACGGTCCAAGGTGGGTTGGAAAGATTGGCGGTGCCAAGGTCGCGTGGGCTAGGGAAGGGCCTCTAGAATTGCTTCCAGGTGCAATGGAGGCCCCGATGACGGCGGCTCTGGGGACGGTAAGCAGTTGGGTGGAGGCAGGGAGATTCCTTCGTTACTGTAGAACGATGAGATGGGAGCATGGTAGTTTGAGCTCAATGTGGACAAGTAGACCAGCTCAGAATATGCTTGGAGGCGGGCTTGACAGGACCCCTGCAGGGTACAGTGGAGGAGATGAGGCAAAGGAATCAAGGAGACAGCTGGGAGTTTTGAAGTGAGTGTGACTGAGCTGAGCTGAGGAAGGCTAAGGTGTTGCTAATCTCGCTACACAAATACCCCTTCAGGGACCGTCTGAAGGGGGGACTGGCAACCGTGAGAACAAGAGGCTGTAGGGCCAGCTGGCAAACGAGAAAGGAGGCTTCTGAACACACAGGCGTTGGACAGCGGATGAGGGCGCCGGCTGCCCTCTGGAGAGAGGCTGCTTGCTGAAACTCAGCTGGTCGGGGATCCACGGGGTCTGAAGAGTAAAGAGATGGCAGGAGCCCGTTGGGAACCACCGGGATGACAGTGGAACAACACATTCAGTCAGGAGTGCAATAGGAAGCAGCGTTTTCAGGAGGGACGGAGGGAGGGAGGAAGCGTGATTCTGAAGAGATGGCTTTTACACAGTCAGGAGTACTGGTGGCTCAATGGGGAAGTGCTTGGTTGTGAACTGAGAGATCAGTAGTTCAAACCGACCAGCCGCATTCTGAAGGAGAGCCAGTAGATTTCTGTAAGGATTACAGCCTCGGGACTCAAGGGATCAGTTCTAGCTGCCTTATTGGGTCAGTAAGAGTCAGAATCGACTCAGTGATGATGGATTTTTGGATTTGGAAGAAGTCTACTAAAAAACCCGACTGCCATCAAGTTGATTCTGACTCACAGCGACCCTATAGGACAGAGTAGAACTGCCCAATCAAGTTTCCAAGGATGAACTCATTTTTTAATATATAAATCATTTTATTGGGGGCTCATACGATTCTCTTTCACACTCCATACATACATCCATTGTGTCAAGCACATTTGTTGTCATCGTCATTCTCAAAACATTTGCTTTCTACTTGAGCCCTCCCTCTCTCCCTCAGGAACCCTTGATGATTTATAAATTATATTTTTTCATGTCTTACACTGTCCAATGTCTCTCTTCACCCACTTTTCTGTTGCCTGTCCCCCAGGGAGGAGGTTATATGTAGATCATTGTGATCAATTCCTCCTTCCTCCCCCCTCCCCCTTTCCCTCCTGGTATTGCTACTCTCATTATTGGTCCTAAGGGGTTTATCTGTCTTGGATTCCCTTTGTTTCTAGCTTTTATCTGTACCAGTGTACATCCTCTGGTCTAGCTGGATTTGTAAGGTGAATTGGGATCATGATAGTGGCGGGGAAGAAGCATTAAAGAACTAGAGGAAAATGGTATGTTTCATTGGTGCTATACTGCACCCTGACTGGCTCGTCTCCTTCCCGTGATGTCCAGTTGTCTACAGATGGGCTTTGGGTCTCACTCTGCACTCCCTCTCATTCACAATGATAGGATTTTTTTGTTCTTTGATACCTGATTCCATTGACACCTTGTGGTCACACCGGTTGGTGTGCTTCTTGCATGTGGGCTTTGTTGCTTCTCTGCTAGATGGCTGCTTGTTTATATTCAAGCCTTTAAGACCTCAGATGCTTTATCTTTTGATAGATAAGCACCATCAGCTTTTTTCACAACATTTGATTATGTACCTGCTTTGTCTTCAGCAATCGTGGAGCATCATGGAATGCCAGTTTAATAGAATCAAGGGTTCTTGCATTGAGGGAGTACTTGATTAGAGGCCCAATGTCCATCTGCTACCTTAATACTAAATTTATAAATATATGCACATAGATCTATTTCCCCATCATCATATATAAATATACTTACATATGTACATGCCTGTATTTAGATCTCTATAAATGCCCTTTGCCGCCTAGCTCTTTCCTCTATTTCCTTTTACTTTCCTCTTGTCCCACTATCATGTTCAGCCTTCATTTGGGTTTCCGTAATTCCTCTTGGTTACATTGCCCTTGATTAAGCCCTACCTGGCCTCCTACATCCTCCTCGCCATCGATTAAGGATCACTTGTCCCTGGGGTTGTTAACACCCACTTCCTTTCCCCTGCCTCCTCTTCTCCCATGTCCCCGGGAACCGTCGATCCTGTTGTTTTCTCCTCCAGATTCTTTATCCCACATGTCTTATCTAGATAGACCTGCAGAGATAATAATATGCACAAAAAACAAGACAGATCAAAACAAAGCAACAAAAGAAAACACAACAATAACAAAACCAACAACAAAAACAGAGAAAAGCCTGTAAATAGTTCAAGGTCTGTTTGTTGACCTTTAGAAGTGTTTCCAGTCCAGTCTGATGGGGTGCCACCCCCTGGCCCCAAAGTCTTTTTTTGGTATTCCCAGGGGACTGCCTTGCTCTGCTCCCCTTGCTGTTCTGTTGCACGCCCTCAGTGTTTCGCTTCAGTGTGGTCGGGTCAGACGGGCCGCAGTTTCCGCACTGGGTCTCTGGTGTTGTCTCCCGTAGCACTATGGGTTAGGGAGGGACGGCATGTCTGTGGTGGGGCCTGTTCTATGGTCCTCTCTGTGCTTTGGCTGCTCTGAGTGGGACTATTGTCCTCAGGGCTTGGTGGGTCAGGATGTGCTCCACTCTCTCTCCCTGCCCCTTCATTTGCTCCTGTGTGCTCTGGGGTAGAGTCTTTTTGGAAGCAGGCCATAAGAGCTGATGGGTTTCAACCAAGGACCTTTCTGTGAGTACTTAGGGTCTGGGATGCCTGGCCTCCTAGAGGAAGTCCTTGGAAGGCTGCCAAAAGTAAAACTAGAGACATTTAACATGGTTACAGGACCAGACTACATGGATGCTCATTCACCCCTACCACCAGGCAGCTGCGTGACCAGCTTAACCTTCCTCAGCTCGCCCCAGTTTCTCCTGTGTTTAGACTCTGGGCATTCGTAGCACCCACAGTTGGAGAGCACTGTCTAAGAAGGAGGTCATGCCCGCTTAGCCACCGGTGTGCTGCGCACTTTCCTGAGCCCAGCAAGTGCTGGCCACTATCAGCTTGGCCGGCCGACGTCACAGCCAGCGACATACCAGCGGTCGCTGAGGCCGTTGTTGTACAGAAGGTCAACCAATGTGTAGAGCTCAGGGGAAGCTGGGAAAGGGGAAAACCTCGTCCACAGTCTATAGGCTCGTTTTTTGTGGGGCGCATGACTCGGCTGAAAAATTTCATCAAATCAACTGCCGTTTTAGAAGGCAAAGAATAGGGCACTGGTTGTCTCTGGCAATCGCAAGACACCCCCGCACCCGAAAGGTCTGTGAGCACACCGAGGAAGGTAATGGCAGCCCCACAGCCCAGGTAAGCCAGCGTCACGGGGGAAAACGAACATGAACGGCATAATCTTCACTGTGTTCGTTCTGAGCAGTGTGAAATTAATTGGCTCCCCAAATATAGCCTGCCCCTGCAGTAACTGGAGTATTGAGCGGCCTCCAGCTCTCCCATTCGTATGAGCTAGCAGTCCTGGCTTCAGTGGTGAACCAGGACCTCTTTGTGTAGAGTGGAATCAGATTTTGAGAAATTAGTACACCAATTAAAATTCCATTTTCAATTTATATCGTCAAGGAAGTGGAGAGATAGGCGATTATTTTATGGAGTTTTTTATATGCCGCCGAGGGAGGGAAGCACAGGGCTGGTTACAGAGAGCACTGCGACTGAGTCCCTTCCTCCGGATGCTCACGATGTGATGATGGAAGTAGACCTGGAAACGTGACGCCAACCCCGGTCCACCAGGGCTCCGGGAGAAAGAGCGGCCCTGCGGCTCCGCGCTGGGAAGTGCTCTCTTGAGAAGATGACCCCACAGAAAGGGGAAGCTGGAAAAGGGGAAGACTGCACCTGTTGTTCAGGGCCTGGAGGGCCTGGCCTCTGGGGTGGAGTGGGCTCTAAGGTGCTTTCACTCATTATGTCGAGGGAGGGCCGTGGTGAAAAATAAATAAAATCATGGATGTGGAAAACGTAATGATGCTGAGCGCGGCTCCTGGGGAGTTCATTCAGACTCTCCTGCCGAAAACTGCCAGAAACCTCTGACAGGTTTTAACCTGGGGAGACACCTGAGTTGTAGAGAGAGAAGTACCGTCACTGGCACAGGAGGCAAGGCAAAGAGTGGAGCCAAGGAGGCAACGCAGAGGGACTTAGGCCAGTGGTGAGAAGTATTTCAGACTTCTACCGTGACTGATGGTGGGTGGCTGAGGGAACCAGAGGGGTCAGTCGAGAGAGGAGGAGGGAGAGAGAGGGAAATGGAGGGCGAGGAAGAGGCTGCAGGTTTCCCAGGAGCTGGCAATTTTATGTAATTTAGAAATGGGATGTATGACCATCAATCAAACACATATTCAAAAAATATAACATCGCTATTACAAGCACTTTGCTTGTAGGCTGTGCTTGGAGAGACTGGATGAATGCTTGACCGGAGCCATTGTTGAAATCCCTGAGAACGAGCTGGGCTGTTAGGTCCCAGTAATGAAGGAAGGCGTGCAGGGCTTCTGGAAATGGGGGAGGAGGGAGCCCATTTGTCCTCCGACAAATTACCTTTTCAGGTAGTACAAGAGATTCACTCACCCCTCATCCCTGCTAATCCTCCCCTGGCCTCATGTTAGCTAACTCCTCTGCCCCTTTATTCTCTCCTCGCTGAGCCAGAGCAGATCACAGTGTACAAGCCAAGGCTGCAGGGAGGTAACCATTCTGAGCTGTCACTCTGTCGCCAGGGGCCTGGCTGTGCGCGCTGGGTAGAGTGCAGGAGGGGAGAAACCACCAGTTTAGGACAGAGGCTTGGTCTCATTCTTTCTTCAATAAAAAATAAAAACAACAAAAACATTTCACTGATTTTGATGGATGAAATGCTTTAGACATTCAGAAAGCAGTATGTCCTCGCTGCTGTTGGCCCTGGACCCACGGCGGCCCGTGTGCTGCATAGTAGAACTGCCCTGTAGAGTGTGTTGGGAGGGGCTGGCTGTCATCTTGACAGAAGCAGACGGGCAAGGCTTTTCTGCACAGCCCTGCTGGATGGATTCAAACCTTCAACCTTGCATTAGAAAGTGAGTCCAAGCTGTTGGTGCCACCCAGGGGCTGCGCCAAGTACATGTTCAGTTAATATTTGTTTTAAAAAAAAGAATGAATACTGTCATATGGCTCACTTGCAGTGGGTTATGCATATGGATTCTCAAGCTGTAATTTGTCTCTATCTTCAACATTTTTTTTCTGTTTGCTTGCCCTTTGATAGTTTTTCATTTTAATGGAGTCAAATGTATCAGTCATATTATATGATCAGTTTGTGATCACATGCTACCTCTTGTAATGGTTGAATGTCGACCAGTCCTTTTTGGTACAGGGACTGTATTCTTTCCATCGTCATTGGATGCTTCCTGCATCATTCAATATTTTTCTCATGGACTCCTTCACTATTGCAACTTGAGGGTTGAATTTTTCCTTCAACTATTTCTAATCAACAGCAAATGATATTATCTACCTGCTAAGAATTCTATTTTTTCTTCATTCCTAATCCTTATATATTTAATTTTTAAGTGTGTCCTTGCCCTAGTGCTCATGGGCACTCTGGTCTGGCCCCTTCTTTTAAAGAGATGCTTCTAACGTGCCAGGAAGGCTGTTGCCGGCTGTGGGTTTCCAGGGGCCATCTTTTACCTCGACTTTCTGACCCTCGAATATGTTATTTTTCATGTCTGACTGGATTTGCCGCTAGAGTCTCTCCTTGGTTCTTCCCTTGCGTTTATTTTGTCCTTCCCGAGTCAGCTTGCTTTTCTGAGCGCGGGCTAGATGTTCATGATTTTACACAGACTCACCTCAAGTTCTGTGGTCTGCTCTCTGATTTCCTAGGGAGGACATGTCGTCATGCTCACTTTCTTTCCTTTTGCTTCCATAGTTTCCCAGCCACTCAGTCACCCAGCATTCATTGAGCACCTACCATATCGTCGGGTCGGGTAGTGAGGGTATTTCTGTACTTCAAAAGCTCATTGCTTAGTGAATATTTGTCATATTGTGAGTTCTCACTGCCTGCAAAATCCAGCAAAGCCACCCAGGGGAGTGGCTGCGAGCCCAGGCTTTGGCGTCAACTGAAGGTGAATTCACATTCTGCTTCTGTCGATGACTTACCATCTCACCACAAGTAACACCACAGAGCACTCAGTTTCTTTAGTGACTTAACCTCCAGACAACCATGTTGATGCCCACGGAGTGGAGATACAAATACAAAGCCCATCTGTAGACAAGTGGACGTCTCCTCACAGAAGGGTCACAATTCAACCAGGCTGCCGTGTAACACCGATGACACACGCGACATCCCTCTAGTCCCCCACTATCATGGCCCCAGTTTTGTATTACAAATGTGGCTAGACCAGAGCATGGACACTGGTACAGAAAAGCGTCCTGGACACACAGGATCCAGGACAGACAAACCCCTCAGGATCAATCATGAGAGTAGTGATACCATGAGGGTAGGGAGAAGGTGGGAGAGAAGGGGGGTAAAGGGAAAACCAATCACAACAATTGATGTACAACCCCCCCACACTACCCGCAACCCATGGGGACAAACAACAGAAATGTGGGTGAAGGAAGACAGCAGATGGTGTAGAATATGAAAATAAAGATAATTTATAAATTATCAAGGGTTTCATGGGGTTGGGGAAGGAGGGAGAAAAAGAGGAGCTGATACCAAGGGCCCAAGTTAAAAAAAATGTTTTGGAAATGATGATGGCAACAAATATATAAATGTGTTTGATACAATTGGTGTCTGGATTGTTATAAGAGCTGTAAGAGCCCACCAATAAAATTATTTATTAAAAAAATAATAATTCCTTAACCTCGCTGTCAGAATAGGATCCTAAGATAAAGTAAAATCTCCCCTTTATAGGCTGCCTATGAGTAGACGTAGCATACAATGTTTAGGAACACTATCTGACATGCAGTGAGAATCAATAAAAAATAACCGTTCTGATTTGCACCCATCTTTCCATTTGAATCTCACAATTACTTTAAGAGATAGATTGTTACTCCATTTGACAGATGTTGTCAGGTTGTGAGTGCATGGGAACATTTAGAAAACAGTAAAATATTATTAAAATGTCCTTTTTTATTGTAAGTAAAACTCAAATTCACTGCCATTGAGTTGATTCTGACGCATAGAGACCTTATAGGGCAGAGCAGAACTGCCCCTGTGGGTTTCTGAAGGTATAAGTCTTTAGAGTAGCAGAGTGCCTTGCCTTTCTTTGGAGGAGCTGGTGGTAGATTCAAACTGATGACCTTGTGGTTCAAAGCCCAACGTATAACCCACGAGGCCACCTTGGCTCCTACTGTCTGCAAAAGTGCTTTCATAAGTGTGAGGCAGCATGTGGAGGGAAGGAAATGTCCTCTTCCAAGATGGTTGAAACTCAAAATTCTTAACTTCATTGAGAGACTTTCATTACAGGGCTTTTAAATTACATATAAAAGACTCAGAGAAATGTGCTAATGTGTCTGAAAAGGAGAGAACAGAGAAAAGGTTGCAAATATCATCTCATAATTACACTTCAGTGTAACTACTGGGTTTTTAAGGAGCCTTGCTGGTGTTGTCATGGAAGTACTGGGCTGCTAACCAAAAGGTTGATGGTTCAAACACGCCAGCCTCTTCAAGGGAGAACGATGAAGCCATGTGCTCCCACACAGACTGATAGTTCACACAGGAACACTGTGAGTCGGAACTGGCTCAGTGGCTTATTGTGCTTTTAAAGTCTGGGTGATGGTTCCCAAACCACTGCCCTTGAGCCCATTCCGCAGTCACTCTCTCAAGGACACTGTGGGGCCCTAAGACTGTGAGCCTTGATGGGAGCCAATGGCGGGTTTGAACCATTGACTGTGTGGTTAGCGGCCCAGTGTGTCACCCACGACATCACTGCGGCTCCTTGAAATGATGACAACACGGTAAATATTTCATTACAGCTCCGGTTTTATATTAAAATGTGTATTTATGAGTTAAAATATAGGGAACACATGGAAATGTAAAGTTCTGGATAATTATTTTCCTTAAGGTTTTAAAATTTTTATATTTTTGGTACATTCCAAGTGTTTAAAATGAGCTAATTCTGACAAGGAAAGAAAAGATTCAGGGTCTCCCCCCGCCCCCAACACTGGACCCATGTGAAGGCATCTTGGCATCAAGTCCAGAGGCCTCCACGAGACCTCTATTCTCCAGCGTGTCCCAGAGGTACCTGGGCTCTGAAGCTTGGAGAGCATAGGGAAAGTGGCAGCTTGTCTCTTGACTCTCTGCCACAATCGCCCATAGATTGAAACTGTCTCAGCTCTATGTCCGCTTGCCGCCTCTCATAATTGGATCCGTTGCATTCCTCACGCTTTCTGGGAAGTGCCTGCCTAGCTAGACTGAAGCAATGGCAGTTTCGCTCTGAGTCCCGTGTGCGATTCTCTTCTCCTGCTCCACCACGGCGTGCCGTCCTCTCTCCATCCCCTCTTCCTCAGCTTCCCTGCACGGGCAGGATCTAACTGGTTTGGCCTAACCGCTCTTCTGTATACGGCTTCCTTTTGTCTCCTCCAGGCACGCTCAAGGATTACATAGCTACTGCAGGACTGCCCGAGGCTGCTATTCTCGGAGTGACCAGTAGGGGCGGGGTACCTGGAAGCCTTTGCAGCCGTTCTCAACCTGTGGGTCGCAACCCCTTTGGGGGTCAAATGACCATTTCATCAGTAGCAAAATGACAGTGATGAAGTAGCAACAAAAATGATTTATGGTTGGGGGGTCACCACAACATGAGGAACTGCATGAAAGGGTCGAGGCATCAGGAAGGTCGAGAACCACAGCTTTAGGGACTCCGCATTGTGTACTGGCCAGGGCAGTTCCCCCCCGCCCCCCCCCCCCAGCTCTTCCTGTGAGGAAGGCCCTCTACTCTGTGGATTGCAGGCGTTATTTCTTTGTCCCTCTCTCAAGTCACCCGAGTCCCAACAGTGAGTTTTTTCATGAACTCTCAATGAGTCCTCTTAAGTTTACTTCCTAAAGGTCACTAGAATCGATCCACTTCTCCCCATTTGTTCTGACACCCTCTTGTCCAGGTCACCATTATCTCTGTCATCGTTGTTGTTAGGTGCCATCGAGTCAGCTCCAACCCATAGCAACTCTGTGCACAACAGAACAACACGCTGTGTGGTCCTGCACCAGCCTCACAATTGTTCCCGTACTGAGCCCATTGCTGCAGCCGCTGTTTCACTCCATCTCATCCAGAGCCTTCCGCTTTTTGCCGCCCTCCACTTTACCAAGCACGATGTCCTTCTCCAGGACTTGTCCAAATGTCCAATATGTCCAAAGTATGTAAGATGAAGTCTTGCCGCCCCTGTCTCTAAGGAGCACTCTGGCCTTACTTCTTCCAATGCAGATCAGCTTGTCCTTTTAGCAGTCTCTGGCACTTTCAATATTCTTTGTGTTAGACCGAGGTAACTAGAGAAACAAAGACAGAGATACTCACATGTGTGTAAGAGAGAGAGCTTTATGTTACAGAGTAATCGTATATTAAGAAAACATCCCAGCCCAGTCCTGATCAAATCCATAAGTCCAATATTAGCCCATATGTCTGATACCAGTCTATAAATTCCTCTTCAGACTCATGCAACACATGCAATGATGCCGAAAGCAGAAAGATCACAGGTGAGTTGGTGGGAAGTCTTGTGGAGGCATCGCAGTGCTGGTGCGGCATCCCTGCTGCTCTTCCAGATCCAGGGCTCTGGCTGCCATCAGCAGCGCTTCACGTGACTTGTCAACAGAACATGAAGCAGAGAGATTGTGTGTCCTCTCTGCCTCCAGGGAGGAAGACCAGAGTTCCCAGGATCCTCAGGAGAAGGCCATGCCCACATAGAAACATCATTAGCTGTAACCTGATTGACAGGCCAGACTCCACCCCTTCACTCAAGTCGATAGATTATGTAACTGCCACATTCTTCTCCAGCACCACAATTCAAATGCAGCGATTCTGCTATGGTTTTCCTTATTCAGTGTCCAACTTTCACATGAACGTGATGCAATGGAGAATACCATAGTTTGAGTCAGGCCCACCTTAGTCCTCGAAGTAACATCCTTGCTCTTCAATACTGTAAAGAGGTCTTGTGCAGCAGATTACCTAATGCAATACATCTTTTTTTAAAAGCATTTTATTGGGGGCTCTTATAACATCCCATACATCAATTTTTTCAAGCGTATTTGTACATATGTTGCCTTCATCATTTTCTAAACATTTACTTTCTATTTGAGCCTGGGTATCAGCTCCTCTTTTTTCCCTCCCTCCCCTCCTCACACCCTAGTGACCCCTTGATAAGTTATAAATTATTATTGTCTCCTTGTCTTCCTTTACCCCCATTTCTGTTGTTCCTGCGGGGAGGATGGATTATGTGTCTATCATGGTGATCAGTTCCTCCTTCCTCCCCTCCTCCCTGCACCTTCTCCCTACCCTCCTGGTAATGTCACTCCCAATTCTGTTCCTGAGGAGTTTATCCGACCTGGAGTCTGTGAGTCGTGAGCTCTTATCTGTACCAGTGTACATGCTCCAGTCTAGCCAGAACTGAATGCCAGGACTGGGGTCATTGTAGTGGGGGTGGGGGTGAGGAAGCCTCAACAAACCAGAGGAATGGGGTGCGCTTCATTGGTGCTGTATTGCAGTTCATCTTTTGATCTCTTGACGGTGGCTTCCATGAGCATTGATTGTGGCTCCAAGTTAAGACAAAATCCTTGATAACCACCTTTTCTCCATCCATCATGATGTTCTCTATTGGTCCAGTTGGAGGATTTTGGTCTTCCTTACATTGGGTTGTACTGAGGCTACAATCCTTGATCTTCATTGGCAAGTACTTTAATCCCCCCCCCACACACACACACTTTCAGTCAGCAAGGCTGTGCCATCTGCATATCTCAGGTTGTTGATAAGCCTTCCTCCAATCCCGATGCCACACTCTTCCTCATGTAACCCAGCTTCTCTGATGATATTAAAGAGCTCAACACTCTTTTCTTCTCATCCACTCTTATCTCCCTCCATCTTGTTCTCCTTTCTGTAACAAGATTGATCCTTTTAGAACTCAAATCTAATTAAATATCTGCTTAAAACACTCCACCGGCTTGTCATTTCCCCGATAAGATAAAGTTAAGATCACTTAAAATACCTGACAGGTTTTTGCATGGTCTCGTCTAGACCAGCAGTTCTCAAAGTGTGGCCTGGGGGTTCCCAGGACCTCTTCTGCGCATCAGTGAAGTCAAAACTATGAGGGGCTTCATAAAGGGCATTGAAAACTAGAATGAGAAGATCAGGGGGAAATCCCATGAGCTTTCTGGAGACTCCTCATATTTATATAAGAATGCTGAGATGGAAAGCTAGAGCGAGCCGACTCGCTGTAGGGCCCAAAGTTCGAGGTGGTGGTCGAAGGCAGCTATTGTTCCCTGGAGCACAGCATCCCAGTTCATGAATAAATTACTCATCTTGCCCATGGTTTCCCACACTCCTGAGAAACCCGAGATGAATAGACGTTATGATCAAAATAGGCATACAGGAAACAAGTGCATATTATAGATGAGGACCCAATTTGATGAGGCAACAGCCTGGAGAATGCCACCAAGCCTGAGTTGACCCTAAGCTCAGGGCACCCGTGATGGAATGGAGTGTACCTAGAACTTGAGGCCACCTGGAGCTGCTGTTAGGGTCGGGTAGCCAGACTGCCATACCTTCCTACTCCCTGCCAAGGCTCCCAGGGCACTAAGGGCTCTGGAAACAGCCCTGAGCAGCAAAAGCCCCAAGGAATGTGCTCCTGTCTGCTGTGCACTCTTCCAAAGGGCAGACGTCAGTCTGAAGGAGAAGAACTTCCTTGGATCACCGCTAGCCTTAGGCATGGGGCTAGTATGTGAGTGAACTCCCTTCACACCGTTCTACTACGCTAAGTCAAAAGGCATTTCTACCGAACCAGAAACCGTTATTAAATGAAAATATCAAAATGTGAAGAAAAAAAAAGAATGCTGAGACGTTATTAGCCTTTACATTAATTTACACAAAAGCAGTGGGGGGTCGGGCTGCTCTGTACCATACCTAACTGTGACAGTCGTATTCGTCACCACCAGCCATTCTCTTGCAGTTAAAAAAGCCAATTTCCCTTAAAAGAGCCCTTGAAGAAAAGAGGGAAAATTAGTGATTTAATTAAATCTCAAACCTGGAGAACATGTTGTTTGACAAAATGGCTTGTGAGCTAAAGTGCTCTGGCTACCTGCCTCTTATCTGAAGGTCAAGCATCTGGGCAGTTATTGGGGTTACGAGCTGAACCAGCCCGGTTTGTCATGGAGCAAGTGAAACGTTCTTCATAGAAAGGGGGGTGGCAGACAAACTATGGTTATCCACTTTGGGCACTGCGGATGTTTTCAACATTAGGGAAGTGAGCATCTCACTGGGAGGGAAACAGCCAATAGCATTTGTCACCAATGATAAAATTAAAACTTTCAAGGAAAAAAAATTCAGAAAACCATACCATATCTGCTACCAGGTATGTAACAGCTTTCCAATATTTCATGTGTTTTCTGAAGAGATGGGTGATGATATTAATTCATGTGATGTTTAAAGTATTGTATAATAGAAAATGTGTGACATCTGGAAGATCTGCATAATTGGTAAACCAGTATTTCTCCAAATGTCCAATGCATGGTGTTGTAAAACTTTGCATAGACAAACGTTCCAGTCCAGGGGCAAGACATCCAGTGGATTTTGATGTGACAGCGTACAAAAAAGTTCAGTGATGGGATTTCAGATTCCGTGTTGCAACCAACCACGAGGGGAAGCTCTATTTGACAAGACCTGGCTTATGCTAGATTGTCTGCATACACTCCCATGCCCAGCACATCACAGTAGGTTGAATGCAGAAACAGATACAAAAAGCTAGACATTAAAGAGATTTGTAAAAATGTAAAAGAGTGCCACTCTTAAAACTTTTCGTTGCTGTTTTGGAAAAGACTTTTCAAAAAGCATGATTTTTTTGAGTCTTTAAAAAATTATATATATCATATCATTCCTTAGTTCAGTCACATCAAGCAGATTGTACAAATTGCTACCACAGTCAGATTCCAAACATTCCTTTTCAAAGCATGCTCTTTATTAGAACAGGGTATCTTTGGGTATCCTTGCACTCACTGTGTATCGCCTTTCTCTTCATCTAAGCCAATGCACGTCTGCCCTGCAGCCACAGCCCTCCCATGCCTTCCCCTCCTTGAACCTAGCAAAGACTCTCTGTGTGTGAAAACCTTTCCTTGACTTTTTATAGCAGTAGCCTCATACAATATTTGTCCTTTTGTGATTGACTAATTGCACTCAGTATAATGTTCTTCATGCACATCCGTATCGTGAGGTGTTTTGCAGATTCTGCTTTGTCCTGCAGCATTGCATAGTATCCCGTTGTGCTCGTGTCCCACAGTTTTGACCCATCCTTCCATCGATGAGTGTTTAAGTTGCTTCCATCTTTTGGCTATTGTGAATAGTGCTGCCATGCACATGGGCGTGCATCTATCTCTGTTGTGGCTCTTATATCTCTAGGATACATACCAAGTAGACGGATTGGTGGGTTATATGATATTTCTACTTCTGGCTATTTTACACAGTGCTGCGCCATTTTACACTCCTGCCAGCAGGGTGGGAATATTCTAGTCTCTCCACAGCCTGGCCAGCATTTGTTGTTTTCTGTTTGTTTGTTTTGAACTCAAAATTCACTGCCATGGAGTCAATTCTGACTCATAGTGGCCCTATAGGACAGAGCAGAACTGTTCCTGTGGGTTTCCAAGGCGGTGAATCTTGATGAGAGCAGAAAGTCTGTACCTCGTTGCTGTTTTGATTTGCACCTTTCCGGTGGCTGATGAGCTCGAGCGTTTCTTCATGTTTGTTGGCTGCCTCAGTGTCCTCTTTGGTGCAGTATCTCCTCATGACCTCTGTCTGTTTTTAATTGGATTATTTGTTTTGTTGTTGTTGATATGTTGAAATTATCTACAAATTTAAAAGACTGGCTCTTGTCCAATATGTTATTGCCAATGTTTCTCCTAAGTCTGTAGATTTACTTTTTAATTGTTGGATGAAATATATAGATACACAAAGTGTCTGATTTTAGGAGATACCAGTTATCTGGTTTGTCTTCTGCTCTGTGTGTATTTGTAGTTTGTTTGATGGTGTATTGATGCCATGTAGTAGGGCCCCTACATTATCCCTATTTTTTCATTGATAGGCCTAAGTTTTACGTGTACATCTATGATCTATCATGAGTTTGGTTTTGTATGTGATATGAGATTTGTGTCCCATTTCATTGTTCGGCAAATGGATATCCAATTTTGTCCGCACCTTTGGTTAAAGAGACTATTTCTTACCCCACTTAATGAGTCTCATCCCTTTGTCAAAGATCAGCTGTCCATTATTGGATGGATTTTCTTCTGGATTCTCAATGCTATTGCACTGGTCTAAGTGTCTGTTTTGATTATCATGGGTTTGTAATATATTTTGAGATCAGTAAATGTGAGGCCCCCTACTTAGTTTTTCTTCTTTAGTGCTTTGTTTATATAAACTGGGTCTCTTTCCTTTCTATATAAAGTTGGTGGTTAGATTTTCCATCTCTTTAAAGAAAGATATTTGGTATCTTGGTTGAGATTACATCCTATCTGTAGATCCCTTTGAGTAGTACTGACATTTTCACAATGTTACGTCTTCCTCCCCATGATCCTGTTATATTCTCCCACCTACGTAGGTCTCTTGGCTTATGGTAGTCATGTTTTTATTATTTAAAAAATTATTAATCATTTTATTGGGGGCTCTTAGGAATGTGATCACAATCCATCATTCAATTGTATCAAGCATACTTGCACATAGGTAGCCATCATCATTTCCAAAACATTTTCTTCTCCTTGAGCCGTGGTGTCAGTTCCTTTTCCCCTCCGTCCCGCACTCTGTAGCCATCTTTTGTAGTTTGCTTTGTATCGGTCTTTTGTGTCTCTTCTCTAGGTATTTCTCTTCGTTTTCTTTTATTTTGCATCAAGACTCATCTTACATCACTCAGAATACTCCTTGAATTCCGTTTCTTCACCAGCTAAGTTACTCCATGATGATTTCTATCTGCTTCAGGACCTTTGCACATGCAATTTATTCCACCTACCACACTTTTGAGAGCAGAGCTCAGGAGCCCCTTTTCATTTCCTGTGTCCACATATCCAATATCGTTCCCACCTCTCTAGAAGCCCAGCCAACCCCAAGTGAAGCTATGCGGCTGAATAGAACTGCCCTTGTGGTTTCTGAGACTGTACATTTTTACGGGAGGAGAAGAACTCATCTTCCTCTCGAGGATTGACTGGGAAGTGGCCCAAAGCATACCCCCAAAGCCACCAGGGTCAAAATGGGTCAGAACCCACATGACAACAGCAGCTGATTGTGTGTTTGCGCGGCCTCATGCTAATATGTTCCATACATGTTCCACTACTATCTTCAGGTTGAAATTCTTGCTCTGTCCTTTATCATTTCCCTTTTCTGCCTATTTTTGGAAGTATTTCCTCCCCTTCTGTCTTTTGTATTGTATTAATCAGCACCTGTCTTATGCAAGAGAGAAGACAAACTAACCAATACTTTCAGTGCTAAGGGAACCAGTTGATCTATCTTTACCTTGGGATGTCATGTGTTTGTAAGGGGATTCTCACATACCTCTTTCGTGGGCTCTACTGTAATTTACTCTGTGAGTTTGTCTTGGTTTTTTTTCCAGCTCAGGAAGAAAAGCATCTGTATTTTGTCATCACTAAGGCCAATTTTTCCTGTCTCTTGTCGTAGGAATTCCCCTGAAGTGTATGGTTGTTTTCTGTATCTGCCAAACTTCTAGTTTTAATGGTAGATCAGCTTTTCTCTGAGTTCCACACCCTAGAAGTCTAAACTCAAACCTTACCTCCCCTCAGGATCTGTGGGAATTAGCCCTATTATTGGATTGTCCTTTGCACACAAAAAGGAGGGGGGGGGGCGTAATATCTAGATCTATCAGCCTTCCATGCTACTATGAAAAGTCTGAGTGGGTTTCTTTGTGAAACGTTAAGAAAGCCTTGGTAGTAGCCGGTCCTATCTGTGCTGTGCACTGGGGAAGCCTGAGATGGAAATTCTGCCTGGCTGCTAATAATCCACCCCAAGCAAGCTTCTTTTCTTCCTGGGCCCACTTCTCCCAGTTGTGAAAGGAAAGAGCTGGGTGTTGACTAAAGCTCATCCTGCTCCGTGACTCTGTAATCCAAATCTGAACCTATGATGTGCCAAACTGTGCTTGGCACCGAGGAGAGATACCGAGGTGAGAGAAAACACAGTCTCCAAAGATAATCACAGCTTTCTTGGAAACAGAAATGTTGAAAACCATAAAAACACCTGATGATGCAATACAGAATGTTATTCATATATGTGAATATGTATGTACATACACACAGCTAGTTATATTCATTTATAAATATATATGTATATAAACTAATTGCTCACCTTAGATTTTGCGGTGTGGTAGAAGCAGTTAAAGAGTGTATACAATCGCTGAAGACGAAATGTGTGCATAAGCAAATGTGAAGAAAGCTGATGGTGTCCAGCTATCAAAAGATATTGCGTCTTGGGTTGTAAAGGGTTGAAGATAAACAAGTGGCTATCTAGCTGAGAAGCAACAATGTCCACATGGAAGAAGCACACCAACCTGTGTGATCTTGAGGTGTCGATGGGATCACGTATCAGGCATCAAAAACACAAAACCAAACAAAAATCATATCAATGTGAATGAGGGGAAAGGCAGAGTAGAGACCCAAAGCCCATCAGTAGTCAATTGGACATCCCATCAGAAGGACCACAAGGAAGAGACAAGCCAGTCAGGGTCCAGAGTCATTTATGCATAAGAGAGAGCTTTATATCAAAGAGTAATTTTACATTGAGAAAACATCCCAGCCCAGTCCAGATCAAGTCCATACGTCTGATATTTGCCCATGGATCCAATACAAGGCTATAAATTCCTCTTCAGACTCACGCAACACATGCGATGATGCTGAATGCAGGACAATCACAGACCAATGGGTGGGAAGTCTATGGATCTAGTGGCGGGGAAAGCATTGCCAGGGCTCTGGCTGCCATCAGCATGACTCCATGTAGCTTGTCAGCAGGAAGATGAAGCAGAGAGTCTGTCCCGCCTCCAGGGAGTTCCCAGGATCCTCATGCTAACCTCCATCCCTTCATTCTTTTATCAAGTTGACCTGAAATTGTGTAGCTACCACACATCCCCTGTCTACCATGCACATTACTGTAAGAAAGGGTTCAACAGAAATACCTGAGGCTCCAGGGAAAGGGTCGGGAGCAATCAAGCTCTGCAGGTCAGAAGAGCAGCATTTGGCCAAACACAAAGTTCAGAGGGTTAGGGAAGAAGGAGGGATGGAAACAGAGAACACAGGAGACAGGAGGATAAGCAACAGTACTTTGACGGGATTGCAAGGGATGAGTTGAATCGTAGCGTGCTTTGTCGAATATAAAACTATGATGTTGAATATAAAACTATGATTGGCTGTGTAACCCTCCACCTAGTTCACAATTTAACACTTCAAAAATGAATAAATAACGAGGATGGGGAGAAGGAGACAGGACTGGTATCAACTTTTTTTTTTTAACAATTTATTGGGGCTGATACAATTCTTTTCACAGTTCATACATATACATACATTAATTGTATAAAGCACATCTGTACAGTCTTTGCCCTAATCATTTTTTTTCTCTTTTCTTCTTTTACATTTTATTAGGGACTCATACAACTCTTACCACAATCCATACATATACATACATCAATTGTATAAAGCACATCCATACATTCCCTGCCCCAATCATTCTCAAGGCATTTGCTCTCCACTTAAGCCCCTTGCATCAGGTCCTCTATTTTTTCCCCCCAATATGCCCTTGGTAATTTATACATCGTTATTTTGTCATATCTTGCCCTATCCGGAGTCTCCCTTCCCCCCTTCTCTGTTGTCCCTCTCCCAGGGAAGAGGTCACATGTGGATCCTTGTAATCAGTTCCCCCTTTCCAACCCACTCACCCTCCACTCTCCCAGCATCGTCCCTCACACCCTTGGTCCTGAAGGTATCATCCACCCTGGATTCCCTGTACCTCCAACCCTCATATGCACCAGTGTACAGCCTCTGTCCTATCCAGCCCTGCAAGGTAGAATTCGGATCATGGTAGTTGGGGGGAGGAAGCATCCAGGATCTGGGGGAAAGCTGTGTTCTTCATCGATACTACCTCACACCCTAATTAACCCATCTCCTCTCCTAAACCCCTCTATGAGGGGATCTCCATTGGCCGACACTTGGGCCTTGGGTCTCCACTCTGCACTTCCCCCTTCATTTGATATGATATATATATACATATATACACATACATATATACATATACACATATACACATACATACACACACTTATATCTTTTTTTTTTTGCATGATGCCTTATACCTGGTCCCTTGGGCACCTCGTGATCGCACTGGCCGGTGTGCTTCTTCCATGTGGGCTTATTTGCTTCTGAGCTAGATGGCCGCTTGTTCGCCTTCAAGCCTTTAAGACCCCAGACACTATCTCTTTTGATAGCCGGGCACCATCAGCTTTCTTCACCACATTTGCTTATGCACCCGTTTGTCTTCAGCGATCCTATCATGGAGGTGTGCAGTCAATGATATGATTTTTTGTTCTTTGATGCCTGATAACTGATCCCTTTGGGACCACTCGATCACACAGGCTGGTGTGTTCTTCCATGTGGACTTTGTTGCTTCTGAGCTAGATGGCCGCTTGTTTATCTTCAAGCCTTTAAGACCCCAGTCACTATCTCTTTTGATAGCCGGGCACCATCAGCTTTCTTCACCACATTTACTTGTTCACCCACTTTGGCTCCAGCCGTTGTGACGGGAGAGTGAGCATCATAGAGTTCCAATTTAATAAAAGAAGGTATTCATGCATTGAGGGAGTGTTTGAGTAGAGGCCCAAGGTCCTTCTGCCACCTTAATTCTTGACCTATAAATATAGACACATAGATTTTTCCCCATCCTCCTATATATATTTGCATGTACATGTCTTTGTCTAGACCTCCATGAATGCCCTTTGACTCCTAGCTCTTTCCTCCATCTCCCTTGACCTTCCTCCTGCCCTACTACCATGCTTCATCGCCACCTGGGCTAGAGTATACCTCTTCTCTAAGCAACCTTACCCTTGATCATTTCCCACCAGGCCTGCCACTCCCCCTTCTCTACCATTTGGGGTCCCATGTTTTTCCCTTGTCCCTGGGTTTGTTAATACCACTTCCTTACCTCCCCCTACCCCCCCACCCCAAGTCCCCCCGGAACTGTCGGTCCCGTTGTTTTTCCTCCAGATAGTTCATCAAGCCTGTCCTATTCAGACAGACATGTGGAGTCACTAACATGCACGAAAACTAGACAGAGGAAAACAAAGCAACAGTATACAACCAGACAACAAAACAACAAAAACAAACCATTGACAAAGAACAGAACAAAACAGTTCACAAGAGAAAAGCTTGTAGTTAGTTCAGGGATCGTTTGCTGGCCCTTAGGAGCGTTTTCCAATCCAGTCTGTTGGGGCACCACGCCCTGGCCCCAAAGTCCACTTTCAGCATTCCCTGGGAACCTTGCCACTCCATTCCCTTGCTGTTCCGCTGCACTCCCCCAGTGATTTGCCTCGGTGTGGTGGGATCAGGTCAGGTGCAATTCCCACACTGTGTCTCCGGTGCTGTCCCCTGTATCGCCCTTAGTCACTGAGGGGCATCATGTCTCATAGTAGGACCAGCCATGTTGTTCT
Organism: Tenrec ecaudatus; assembly: GCF_050624435.1. Taxonomy (NCBI): domain Eukaryota; kingdom Metazoa; phylum Chordata; class Mammalia; order Afrosoricida; family Tenrecidae; genus Tenrec; species Tenrec ecaudatus. The sequence continues at coordinate 59,685,838 of NC_134539.1, read as the reverse complement.
CTCTGTGGACTGGCTGCTCTACTCAGGAACATCATCATCACGGCCTGGTGGGCCAGGCTGTGCTCCACTCTCTCCTCCTGCCCCTTCATCTGCTCCCGTGTGCTCTGATCAAATATGTCCATCTCCCAGAGCTGCAGAGTCAATGTCGTCCTTTGGAACAAATTCTTTTCGGGGGAGGGGCAGGATTCCACTTAATTTATGGTGCTGGGGCCAGCCTCCCAGACCTCTCCACCGGTTCCCTCAACTTTTTTTTTAAAGCACGTGTACAACCACTGGCACCTTGTAGAAAGCGGGAAGCTAGACCAAGGGATCAGCGACATGACTCGTCTGATAGATCCAAGGCCCTCTGGTAGGAGCCCTGGAAGTGATTCACGTAGGTCTTGTTCCAACATTTACTTAGATTATCATTGACATCTGTGTTCCGTATGAAAGAGGGGACTGGGGTATTTCTTACAGGGGTGATATGATGGGGACGCAAGAAATGTGAGACTGTATTACTCCCCACCCCCGAACAAGGAATCCAGTAATAGAGCAGCTAATTTTGCCCTTTCAGCCACTTAGCTCCCTCCCTTCCTCTGTCTGGGAGAGGTCTGCCATGCCCGCAAGGAGCTCGGAGGTGCCGGGTGGCCTGGTACCATTAGCATGTACTCTCTGCCCCAAGCACATTAGATCATTACTGAGCGCTCTCAGCATTTGACAAATGGGACAGCTGCCGCTCAGGCAATTTCCCAGTGAAGGGCTCAGCCAGGTGGAGTGGAGAGATAGCTGCCTCACTGAACAGAGAAAGCTAATACTAATCATTAGGTCTTTGAACCTTGCCATGTTACCAATTAATGGTAGAATAAAGTGAAAGGAGTAATTAGCTAGATTTCAACCCACTGGCTGGGCTTCTCCGCTCTCAACCCCCACTACTCACTCTCTGTGGAAAGCCGAGTCCAAATCCAGCTACGAGGAAGGACAGTGTGGTTTTATTCTTATATTCATAAGTACCATCTAGTAACAATATCTGATGAAAACATGGATGAAGTGTTGAATGGAAAATCAAACGGATCTGTGTACTTGCATTCAAATCACAATACAACATTTTTTTAATTTAAAAGGGAAACATAAGATTTTCACAGTATGAAAAATAGAACAATGTATTATAAGAATTTTTTGAAAAATATTTCATGAGCACTTAGGATGCGCCAGACTCTGTGTTAGGAAATTTGCGCTTACACCTCCGTCCCCACAACTGTACTGTGAGGCGTGGTTAGTGTGTCTTCTCCCTCCTACAGGTTTCAATGTCCGACCAGCTCAAAGTATAGGTGAGGCAATGGCTGAAAACTCAGTCTGTGCCCAAATTGGTAGGCAAGTTCATGGCTGGTAATTCTGGTGGGGTCCCCCCATGTAAAATCTTGAGATGAATTCCTCAGGAAACTTTAGTCAAATGGATGAGGCCACCTTCATATGGAAGGTCCTCTGCTTTACTTAGGGCCAACTAATCTAAATGTTAATCACATGGAAATACCATGACGGCACCGTCAAAACGAGCATTTGCACAAACAACTGGACACCATAGCCTAACCAAGTTGAAACGTAAAATTCAGGTTGTTGAATCAGGGTCTCTGGACTGAAGACTATTTTAACAAGCTCCTTGGGTAATTTCTTTAAGCACACCAAAGATGGAGGACTATTGGCCTGTCAACTAAGCTCTAAACCTAGTAACATGGAAGAGACAAGATTCCTCATGACCGGGTCTCACCCTCATCTTCCACCATCTTGTGCCTCTCCATGATCTCTACTGTGACACCAAATGAATCATCATTGACCCAAGGTGATACCTGGTCTTCCTTCTATTCAGAGCACGCTTTTTACTTTTTCTCTGCCTAGCTGACTTCTGACTTTCCATCAACAGTCTGCTGGGGAAACTCCCTGCATTCTCCAGGCTTCAGATAAATAGTATTTTCCGTGCTCTTGCATGACTTAGTTTCTTAAGATAGCATTGGTTTATGGATTCTTCTTCCCCATTGGCTATGCATTTCCTCAAGGCAGGGAAGGCTCTCACACATCTCCACTTTCTTTCTCCTGTCAGTGCCTGGCACTTAGTAGGAACTACATAAAGGCATCTTGAAAGTTACCGATCCAAAAAGATACATCTGAGTTCAGGGAGAGGCAGTTTATAGAGATATTTGTCAAACAAAAATAGGAACCATGAAGGTCAAATTCCAGGTATTATCAGAAGCCTAAAAGGTAACAATGAAAGGCATCTATCTACCAATCTAGGAGTTCTGGTGATGTAGTGAGGTTAGCAACTCAAAACTAGCAGCCACACCTTGGGGGAAAGATAAGGCTTTCTATTCCTGTAAAGAGTGACCATCTTGGAAACCCACAGGGACGATTCTTGCCTCTGCTGTCGGGTCGCCAGGAGTCAGGATTGACTTGGCGACAGGGAGTTCAGTCAGTGTGTATCTATCAAGATACAGAGCATGTGTTCTGTGTCTCTGTAGATGTCAGCTTTCTGTATAGATGTCAGAATTTGATAACACCATTTTCATTCATGCTGAAAACATGAATTCTTAAAAGGGTGAAGTACTATTACTACGTCCATTTGAAGGAAGAGGAAACTGAGGCTTAGAGGCACCAAGTAGTGCTTATCCAAGTTGGTGGCTCTGAGTCAAGATACCCAAAGCCAGGTCTGTCCATCTGACCAAAGCTGCTGCTCTAACCTTGACGAGAAAGAGCAACTGAGGTGGATGCATGAGACAGACAGACGCTTAGACCACACGTCCCTGCTCTGTCACTGACCAGATCTGAGATGTGTGAGTTTTTCTCTCCATCCTGAGCCTCAGATTCCTGTCTGCACCCTGAGGATGGTGAGAGAGCCCCCACCTTGTAGGGTTGTGGGAGGAGCCATCTAGCACCATGCCTGGCACAGAGCCAATGCCAGTAGCTGTTGCGTGTTATTTTGAGATGGAAAGGAATTAATGAATGTGAAGACACCTTAATAAACATCATGGTACTGAACAAAGATAGGATTAGTTTTAGACTTTGAACTGAGTGGTTTGATGGAGCTATGAAGCAAGTACCCAGTGATGAACACTCACCGGACAGCATGGAGTTTTGAAGCCCCTTTGCCTGGACTGTGTTGGAAATGGTACCTGGGCCTCTCAGGCCCTGGCAGCAGACCCAAGACCTGAGCCCCTCTGAAGCAGATTCTCTTTACATCTAAAACATCTTAGCTACCAACCTTCTGGTTCCAAAGATTAAAAAAAAACCAACTCCTCAAGAGACGACATAACCTGAGAGCCGTCCTTTGGGTAAGCCGAGAGCTCTCTGAAAGGAGCGGGAAACTGAAGGAGATCGAAAGGACAGACGTTTCAGAACTCCTGTGGCACAAGAAGAGTGGGAAGGAAAGATGAAGCTGGGTCTTCTTAGGAGCACGCCTGTGCCTTTCTCACTGAGATTGAAAGACCTAGGTGCCCGGCTCTCTCTCTCCCAAATGGGTGGACTTCAACAAAGGGTGGGGTGGAGGAGGGTAGCGGGAGCTGCTGTCCATCCAGCCATTCTGCAGGCTGGCACGGAGCAGACGCCTTTCCGGCACTGGGCTGGGCTCTGCGCACACAGAGATACAAAGGGCCTCATCCTGCGAGAGGCACGCATCTAGCTGGGAAGACAGCCGTGTGAGCCAAAGGCGAGTGTGGGTACCAGTAGCTGGGAAAATCTAGGGCAGAAGCAATTTGGCCTACCTGGGGTGTCAGAGGGTCTTCCTGAGGAGAGAACCGATGAGCTTGAGTAACGTGGTATCCACCAGAGGCAGAGGAGAGTCTATCCCAGGCAGAGGAGAGGGTCGGAACAAAGAAAGACCCAGACTCATAGACAGGTGTGTCCAGGAAATAGGGGGAGGATCCTCCGGAGATAGAGGTTACCCAGGGGAAGACCTCACCCACCTGTCTCCATGCCCTGCTGTCATCTTGGGCTATGAAGTGACAAGAAGTGTTCTAACCCCAAAGCGACATGGAGTCATGGAGTCACTTTCTCTAGGATTTTGCATTCTGCATTGCCCCTCTCCACCCCCCGGCTCCCTACCCCTGCTTCAGCCTTGGACGAGAAAAACACTCATCCTCCGTTTGTCACGTTCTCCAGCACCTTAGTCTCTCCTTCGGAAATGTCATGGTAGAAGACGGACTGAAATTCTGCTGGTGGTATTAGCAATCTATAAAAAGCCTTTCTGAGGAGAATTGAAGAACAAATCGGCCATGCCCGGCCTTTCCTCTCCTGCAGCTGAGCTCGCCCTCCGCGCCACAAGAAGAGAGAATGCTTGTAATGAGCCCGATATAAGCTGGATAAAATAGGTCGAAAAGAAACAAAATCAATATTTTGCCATCTGTTTTATTATATAGTGCTCCCAAACTTGCTTACAGACATTTTGGTTAGCTTCCAGCCTCTTGTGACAAATGGCCGTTCCAGGGGAAGTTAAGATGTCTCTCACGAGCTGGAGGAAATCTCTGGAACAAATTTCAGATGATTAAGGTAGCTGGGCTTGACAATTTTGCTCAGATTAAAAAAAAAAATACTTGTTATCCCCACAGGTATTTCAGCAGGAAATTGCCTGGGCCGGTTTTTCTCTCCTCTTTCTGGAAGTGCCCAATTTCATTCTGACCCCTGCCTCTTTCATCGGCTCTCCCCAAAGCTATTCCCAGCGCCTGTCCTCTTCTGTTTCATTTTCACACCTGTTGTCTTCATCCGCAGGACCCTTACCTGCCCCTGCCCCCGCTAGTCTGGCTTAGCCAGGTGGGTCTTGTTTGCCTCTGAATTTGCAGCGATGGAAACCAGCACACCAACAAACAGGGCTGTGCCGTGTACAGAACTCAGGACATGAGAACGAACCACGGCCACAGTTGTTGCCTTCTTCTCTGACCCCACGACGCTTGTGAATCAGCTCCCTTAGCGTGGGGGCTGTTTGCTGTTGTTTCTTCGCATTGTCAGTCATGTCATATCCACATAGGGAGGGCCTGAAGGCTTTCCTCATCCACATCAATCAGGTGGATCTACTCTGAGGAGGCAGCTATCCCGAATTTCAAGAACCTTCCACCCACGGAGCTCGTCTGCCAGCGTTGGGTCAGGCAGCGCTCCACCACCGATCATGGGGGTTTTGTGGGCCAGTTCCTTTAGACGTGGATCTCCAGGTCTCTCTGCCTAGTGTGTCTGCGTCTAGAAGCTCCACTCGAACCTGTCCACCATGGGTGACCCTGCTGGTATCTTAAATGCCCGTGGCATAGGTGCCAGTGTCCCAGCTCTAGTAAAGCCACCACAGAATGGCAAAAAAGCTAGACTCCATCCATGTCATTAAGGTGCAATCTACTCTGAGCAGACAGCTTTTCTCACATGACAGACAAGTGGACTAATTGGAAGATGTAATGGGCTAGGCATGAATTTAGAGAAATTAGAAGTCATCTAAAAGCAAAAAAAAAAAAAAAAAAATCAATGTCCTAGGCATTAGTGAGCTGAAATGCACTGGCCTTGGCCATTTTGAATCAGGCAACATATGGTCTTCCATGTGGGGATAACAAGTTGAAGAGGAATGACATACCACTTGTCAAAAAGAAAATTTCAAGATCTATCCCAAAGTACATTGCTGTCAGTGACAGAATAATATCCATATGCCAGTAAGGCACTATTATTCAAATTTAGCACCAACCACTAATGCCAAAGATGAAGAAATTGAAGTTTTTTCCAGCTTCTGCAGTCTGAAATTAATAAATCATGAAATCAAGATGTTTGATAATTACTGATGATTTGGAATGCAAAAGTTGGAAACAAAGAACAAGGATCAAAAAGTGGAAAATATGGCCTTGATGATTGAAATGACACCAGAGATCACATGATAGAATATTACAAGACCAGCAGTCAGAAGAAAGCCAGGGACTCAATGCCCAGCAGATTATTGAGTGCTCATGTATACAAGTTCAAGGTGAAGCTGAAGAAAATGAAAATAAGTCCGTGAGAGCCCAAGTGCAAACGTAACTGTATGCCATCTTTAGAGACCATCTCAAGGACAGATTTGCTGCATAGGACGCTGCTGATGAAAGACCAGAGGGACTTGGGGAAGATCTGAAGAGTACCATACCCAACAAAAGGCAATTAAGAAGAGAGGGAGAGAAAAGGCCAAAAGGATGTCAGAAGAGGCTTTTAAACTTGTTCTAGAAAGTAGGGTAACTAAAGTAAACGGGAAAAGTGATGGCGTAAAAGAACTGAACAGAGACGATTTCAAATGGTGACTCGAGAAGACAGAATAAAATATTAAAATGAAGTTTGCAAAAATTAGAGTTTGAAAACTAAAAGGGAAGGGCATGCTCACCATTTCTCAATCTGGAAGAACTGAAGAAAAATTCAAGCCTCGAGTTTCAATGTGGGAGGATTCTGTGGGGAAAGCACTGAACACAGAGAGGCATCAAAAGAAGATGAAAGGAGTACAGTCACTGCGCCCGAAAGAGCTGAACGTTGCAGGAGTAGCCAGCTATTTCAGGGAGTAGCAAGCACGTGACTGAAAACTGTTGGCACCGAAGAAAGACGCCCACGCTGCATTGAGGGCATTGATGCAAAACAAGACTGCAGGAACGGATGGAATGCCAATTGCGTTGTTTCAACTAATTAGTGTAATGCTTGATGTGCTCACTCACCTTCGCCAAGAAATATGGAAGACAATGCCATGCCAACTGATTGGAAGCGAGCCAATGAATGCCCATTCCAAAGAAAGATGATTCAACAGAATGTGTAACTTCTCAAAAAATATCGTTAATATCGCATGCAAGTCTGAATGGATTTGGAGTACATTATGCTTAGTGAAGTTAGTCATTCACAAGAGGACAAATACTGCGTGAGACCATTGTTATAAAAGAATAAAGCAAGACACAGATTTTCATACCAAAAGAAACAGACTTTGATGGTTACCAGGGGTCGGAGGTAAGGAGGGGGAAGAGGAAGCAATAGGCTAGAAGGTAGATAGTTGTTCACTTGGGTAAAGGGAGGATAGAAGTCTACAAGAGGGAGAAGAGAGAAAAAGGGGACAGGACAAGCTATTGGAAGATTAAATACATGGTTTAAGTTATCGAATAAACAATATCTGAAATATAAACCCACCTAATTCACAATAAAAAGTTTAAAAACATATCACGTGCAAGTAAATTTTAGCTGAAGATAACTTTAAAACAGTTGCAGCTATAGAGGTTTAAATACAAACATGTACATATGCAAACATACTTATATATGATGATGGGGAAATAGAGCTATGTGCATATATGTATAGGCTTAGTATTAAGGTAGCAGATGGACATTGGGCCTCCACTTAAGTACTTCCTCAATGCAAGAACAATTTGTTCTATTAAACTGGCAATTCCATCATGCTCACCTTCCCAACATGATTGCTGAAGACAAAGCAGGTGCATAAGCAAATGTGGTGAAGGAAGCTGATGGTACCCAGCTATCAAAAGATATAGCTTCTGGGGTCTTAAAGGCTTGAAGGCAAACAAGTGACCATTTAGTTGAGAAGCAACAAAGCCCACATGGAAGAAGCACACCAGCCTGTGTGATCACAAGGTGTCAAAGGGATCAGGTATCAGGCATCAAAGAACAAAAGATCATATCATTGTGAATGAGGTAGAGTGCAGATTGTGGACCCAAAACCCATCTGTAGGCAACTGGACATCCCCTTACAGAAGGGTCACGGGGAGGAGAAAAGCCAGTCAGGGTGCAGTATAGCACTGATGAAACATACAACTTTCCTCTAGTTCTTAAATGCTTCACCCCCACCCCCATCCCCGACGATGATGACCTCAATTCTGCCTTACAAATCTGGCTAGACCAAAGGATGAACGCTGGGACAGATAGGAATTGGAAACACAGGAAATCTCTAATAATTTATAAATTATCAAGGGTTCATGGGGGTGGACAGGGAGGGAGGGGGGAAATGAGGAGCTGATAGCAAGGGCTCAATTAGAAAGCAAATGTTTTGAGAATGATGATGTCAACAAATGTACAAATATGCTGGACACGATGGATGGGTGGATGGATTATGATAAGAGTTATACAAACCCCCAATAAAATGATGAAACAAAGAGGAAGCTGCAGCTGTGCATCTGGGGAGCCCTGTCAGAAAGTCAAGCCGACTTGAGATGAGGGTGTAGAATGAGGGTACCGTTGCTGGGGTTAGCATCTGAATCTTGGCTGAAAGCAGTGGATTCCGGAAAGATGTTTACCAGTGTTTTGTTGACTATGCAAGGGCATGTTACTGTATGGATGATAAAAGAGTATGGACAAAATTGTGAAAAATAAGAATTCTAGAACACTTAAATTGTGCTCATGGGGAGCCAAGAGCCAGCCCTTTGAACAGAACCAGGGGATAGTGCGTGATTCAAAATCAAGGAAGATGTTGTATACTTATTTAATCGACATGTTGAGATAATGTATGTCATGACATGCTGAGGGAATAATCTGAGAAGCTGAACTATAAGACAAAAACAATGCAGCATCAGGATTAGAGAGCGATTCATTAACAACCTGCATTATGCAAATGATGAAATTTCTCATGCTGAAAGCAAAGGGAATTTGAAGGAGTTACAGAGGAAGATAAATGGCGACAGCTTTCAATGTAGATTACATCTCAATTTGAACCCCAAAATTGTCACAACTGGACCAATAAGTAGCATCATGATAAACCAAGAAAATATAGTTGTTAAGGATTTCATTTTACTTAGATCCATAGTTAGCACTCAGGGAAGTTGTAGTCAAGAAATCAAACATATTGCATTGAGCAAATCTGCTGCAAAGGCTTCTTTAAAGTGTTAAAACAACAACAACTAAGTTGTCACTTCGACGGCTAAGATGCACTTGATCCACGCCATGGTATTTTCAATGCCTCCTGTGCGTGGGAAAGCTACACAGGAATGTTAAAGGACCGTGGACTGCCAGAACAAGCCAATCCGCCCTGGAAGAAGTACAGCCAGAGTGCCTCTTACTAGGGCGGCAAGTCTTCGTCTCACACACTGCAGATGTGCTTTGCAGAAGAACCGACCCCCGGAGGACGACATCACACTTGGTAAAGGATCGGCGGAAAAAAGGAAGACTCTCAATCTGATGGATGGGCACCGCCAATGCAACTGCAGGCGCATGCCCAGAAATGACTGTGAGGATGGTGCAGCACTGGGCCGTGTTTTGTTCTGTGGACGTAAGGGTCACTGTGACAGCAATGTTGGAGGGTATGGCTGGCTCGGAAGGAGACCTTCCAATCTCAAATGCAACGGTGTCACTGTGTATACACCGAGCACTACTGCGTGCCAGGTGCGGTGCCGAGTACTGGGATCATTTCAGAAGAGGAGGCTAATTTCACTGACAGGTGTCTAGAAGACGCAGTGCGAAACCAATTGCTACTCCACCACCAAAGCAAATGCCGTTGAAGGGGACATTCTGTTATTTGAGGAGGAAAATGATCGTGTCGATCCCCTGAGAGCTCGGGAGAGGCAGCCTGAGCCAGACAGACCAGGTTCCGGAGCTTGTTAGCTATGAAACGAGAAGCCTGACACCTGGGATTGTTGGGATCGCGTAAAGGGAACTCTGGTCTAAAAGTTCCCGAACGATGCCGGACCTGGGGGATGTCTCATCAGTGTTGACTCCACCTGTCTCCACTGGATTCTTTGGGCAGGCTTTGAATAGACCCCAGCGAAACAGTTCAGAAAGAGGATTGTCATAACGTGAAAAGTGAAAATGTTCAAGGTTTTGGAGGAAAAGAGGTAGCACAAGTTTTTGGAATCTTAACCAGGACTACTAAGGTCAGTGCCCCTCCGGGCCACATCCTCCTGCACAGGCGGCTTTTGTATTTCTCTTATGTGCACACACTGGTTTTCGAATGAGGAGAGAGTACCCGAAGGTTCCGCAGCACCCTCCCCTGCTCGGTCCTTGGGCACACAGGGGTGCTTAAGCTTGTGTTTCTCTACCTTAGACCCTGCTTTGGAATGACCGGGTCCAAGCAAATGGCTCTTCAAAGAGCCACTGTGTTTTTCTGGGGGGTTGTAACTGTTCCCATTGCCCCATTAAAGCCCACGAGGGCCTGCTTCCCTGAAAATTACTAGCTGTTGTCTTTATTTAAATGTTTGCTAATTTAGGAGGGGTGAAGTGATTTTTCAACGTGCGCATCTCTTATGGTTAATCAAGAAGAACCTGTTTCCTTATGCGTGTTTGTGCTGTTTTTTTGTATTTTCTTTTGTAGAATTGGCAAATTTTCTGCTCAGATCTCTTGCCTATTAAACTGTGGGGATTTCAAGATCTGATACGCACATACATCTATAGATACTGACGCTCTGGCCCACAAACCTTTATCTTGACACGAGAACAGCCAGAGACAACTATTGCCCCCATTCGACAAGCATATGCCACAGTCGAGTACGGTAGGGCACCGTTTGGAGCTTGGTCTCCCTCTAGCCACCCTACACTCTCCTTCTCTGCCATCTCACTCGTGTGCATGATGGAAGGAGCCTTCCCAGGGATTTCCAGCATCCACGTCCGTTCTTTCAAGCGCGTTCTCGGCTTCTTCTTGTCAGTGGCCCTCAGGTCTCCTCCAGCGCTAACAGAATGAAAGGAAACGTCTGGTTGGATTGTCGGCCGTCACGGAGTCTACTGCTGTGGCTATTGTGTTCATTCATTTTATTAGGGGTTCCTTCACTTTCAACGATGTCTTTCCCAGCGATTGATCTTTGCTGATGTAAGTAAGCGACGTCTCTCCACCCTTGCTTCTAAGGAGTGGTCTGCTGAGATGGATTTATTCCATCTTCTGGCAGTCTACGGTATATTCAATATCCCACACTTGCAGGCTCAGTCAGTCTTAATCAACTTGTGGTTATCAAAGGAGTCCTTTCTACCGATTTCAAGCGAATTGGAATGTCACTGGGTGCTTTATGTCTCCTCTGGCCCGAGTTCAGCCTGCTCCCAAGGTGGCTACTATTCTAATACAGCATTTCTCAAACTCGAGAACTCCCAGACCCCAAGAATACCTTCAGAGACCCTAGTGAGAAGTGCTACATTAAAGATTCAACAGCGACCCTTGAGGCACTTGGCACTTGGCACAGGGATACAGATGCTAAGCATAAATGCACACAAAGGCATCAAGATTGTGGAGCAACAATACCGTTACATAAATGCTTGTAAAAGATTGCTGCCAGTCAGATGGAAACAGAGTAAGGTAAAATTCTTAGGGAATACTCACAGAAAGCATGGGAAACACTAGTCTAAAATCTATACATCTATATATTTCCTGAGGATTTAGAAATTGCTCATTGTAGATAGACTGAGTTGTCCCTACTCAGCTGGTTCGGCCAATGGGCTTGCTGGCTGGATCTCCTCGGGAATGAGGAGGAGGCACTGAGGAACAGTACCAGCCACACCATCAGCTGACATCCAGGGACTGCTGTCTGCCAGAGCATGGGCTCAACTGTTCTAAGATGTTATCATCGTCAAACCCGATGAAGACGGCTGTTGGCTGGCACTGTGAGGTCCCTGTGGTACTTACATCATCTGGTGTCAATTTGGGACTTGAGAGGCTTCAGAGTGAAGGGGTGGAGTCTAGTCTGTCAATCAAGTCATAGCCAATGAGGCCTCTGTGTGGGCAAGCACCCACTGGCCTGCGATCTTTCTGCATTTGGTGCCATGGCATGTGTTTCATGAGTCAGAAGAGGACTTTATAGATTGGTATTGGAAATATGGGCTAATATCGGGCTTATGGACTTGATCTGGACTGGGCTGGGATATTTTCTCCATATTCAGTTGCTCTTGTAGATAAACCTCCTTATACACATATGAGTGTTTATGGATTTGTTTCTCTAGTCTACCCAGACTAACACAGTCCCCCCCATAAGCCCAGGGCCGACCATCAGCCTCTCGTGCACATTTCTCCTCTCTGCTTCCTATTGGACAAGGCAGCCAGGGCCATCTTCCCTCTTTATCTGCTCCAAGTCCCTCCTCCACCACCTGCTGTTTCCACCCTGTTCCTGATGCCCTGCTCCCTCTTTGTCTAACTATCCCCACGTGGAGTGACTCATAATTTGTGATTACTAACCTGAAAATTCTCAAGGTGCTGAAAGAGTACACAGAAACAAATCAGCAGGTGCCAGAATTTCTCCTAAGGGGGACTCAGCACTGGGGAGGGATTACTCAGGTTTAATTTACACAACAGCTGTGCTTCTAAAAGGGTGTGTAAATCAGTCCAGGGGTAATTGAGAGGCACCAGGAGGAAATTGTTACTTAGAGGAGCCGTATGGCAAACTCTTTCGTAAGACAAATCCTACGGATCCTTTGAGGTCCAGCTCTGATGGTGCCTCTTCCTCGATGCTCTCTGATCATCCCTCTTTCCCTCACTGAGCTAATTGCTCCTTCAAAACGTCCCTTGAGGGACACTACTGCTTCTTCCTGGCACCTGATCCAACCTGCCTTGTGATGTAAATAGTTCTTGGCGCTTGCGCGCGCATGTGCACACACACACACACACGGACGAAAGAATGTTTGTTGAGTGAATAAAAAACCTAAATGACTAAATTATTGAATTGGACACAATGCCTCGAAGGGAAGACGCATAGCTGATTTATCACTTTGTGTAGCACCAGCAAAGAGCCTTCACTCATGCCGATGTTCTTGTCAGCAAATGTCGGGAGAGTGAATGACTAAAATCAAATATACTCACAGCCGTTGAGTAGATGGCGGCTCGTAGTGGCCCCGTAGGTCAGAGTAGAGCTGCCTCTGCAGGTTTCCAAGACTATCTCTTTGCAGGACTAGTAAGCCCCATCTTTCGCCTGCAGAGCAGCTGGCGGTTAGCAGCCCAACACATAGCCACGACACCACCAGAGCTCTCTGAATCTGTCCTGCATGTGAACAACAATATAGCATTTGTAAAGTACCAGGATTTGGGGTAGTAGAAGTCCACCTAGCTCAAGAGCATCAGGATGCTTTCAGATTGCGCGTTAGCCTTTCTCTCTTTACCTTTCCAAGCAGAGTGGTCCAAGCAAAGGGGACCTTGGGTGTGTCTACCCACTTCCTGCTCCTCACAAGGGCTCACCTCATGATTCCGTTGTAGAAAGGATCACAGACTTGCACTGCCTATGCTAAAAGCTACAAACCCAGAAAAAATCATTTCTTAAAACTGTTTGCTTCCTTTCTTTTTTTTATCATTTTCATAACTATTACTGACTACCATTTATTTTTTTTCTTCTTTTTTTTTAACAATTTATTGGGGCTCATACAATTCTTATCACAGTTCATACATATACATATATCAATTGTATAAAGCACATCTGTACAGTCTTTGCCCTAATCATTTTTTTCTCCTCTTTTCTTTTTTTACATTTCATAGTTGTTTAAAGCAGGGCTGTATGGTTTCCGTCAGCTACTGTGTCACGGCCCAAAGCAGAACGTGTGCTTTTCTTCTTCTTTCCTGTGGTGAGGAAGGGTGCCCCTCCCTCCCTCCCGGAGAGCGGCTCCTCTCCGGTGCTGCCCGTATCCCTCAGACTGCAAGGATCGGGACCCACCTCTGAGGCATACCTGTGAGGCCCACCGTCTCATCTCCTAGCCCTTGTGGTCGGGCAGGCAGAGCACTGTTTCCAAAGGAAAACCAGAGAGCTCTCCTTTGGCCCACGCCTTGTGGCGATGAGGCAACCATCGACTCAGGTCCCAGTCTTGGTAGGTGTCTCAACTTCAGAGAAAGGGTATCAACCCTGCCTTCACTTTGGGTGACTATCAAAGGAGAAACCTTGACTCTTAGTGGCCAGACAAGCGAACGGCTTCTCAGTGACTTGCTACCTATGGTGTCAACAGCAGTTTACTGGAAGGCTGTGGGGCCTATCTACTCTAGATCATCAGATCAAGTTCAAGACTGTCGTGCTTGGATCCTGTGGTCTCGGCTTTCACAGTGGCAGCCAGCTGACTGCTCCTTTGACATTAGGGGATTCTGGGGGGAGCATTGAGTTTAAGTAGACTATTGGGTGTGGAAAGAACTTAAGGCAGTGCCTGGTGCGGATGGAAAAGGCTCTTGTGCTCCTCACTGGCATCACGACTATTTTGCACTTGATCTCGCCCCAGCTCACCACAGAGGACACCAGATCCAGGAAAATGCGGGCTTCTCCTGGACAACAGCTGCGTCTTCTGTATCGCATGTCTTGGACAATTCGGGTGGTTTTTAAAAGTGTGCTTCCCTCCTTGTTTCGGTAATCAGGAAGCATGGGGTCTCATTTTTGACCATCTTGTAGCAATGTGCAGATCCTCGAAGGGTGTGTCTCTGTATATTTGATCTAGCCGTCATGTGTGTGTATGTATGTGTGTCAGATATAGCCTTTGTTTTATTTTTTAATTATTTTATTGGGACCTATTACATATGTCACAACATTCCATAATTCAAATAGATCAAGCCTAATTGTACAATTTCTTTTGTCCTACTGATCTTCTCTGTACTCATATTTCACTGGGTGTGATTTCAAAAGATTTTAGATATGTCTGTCTGAAAGCTACTCACCTTTGTAAAATTTTGATTTTCTTTAGAACATGTATGTGTGGGTGTGTGTTTTATTATTTTTTATTTATTTTTGTGGTTGTATGTTTTAAACTTCAATATTTTTCATTGTTTCAAAAGGATGACTTTATTTCAACAAAAACTCCTGAAGTTAATATTCACATATCTAACATTTTTAATATTTATTTTTATTAAAATCACAAACATGGACATTCTTAAGTTTGATTAAATGAACCCCCATTTTGTCTCTTAGTCTAACTTCTGATCTTTGTAAAATATGCCAGTTTAATGGATAATGACTTTTTACAAATCAACAAAGACCATTCATACAGAAAAGTACACTCTGTAAATGCACTGCTCAGCGAGTCTTCAGAAAGCAAACACACTGGGATAACTGCAGTCTAGGACAAGAAATGGAAGGTTACCCTTCCCAGAAGCCCCCCAGACACTCCCACTGCTTCCTTATCATGGGCCTCATGTTACCCTGTACCCAAGGACACAGACCTACCCTACCTGTTGTCCAACGATTTTTTAAAAAAGTATTCAGAGGGGAAAAAAGCCCAGTTTCATAGCTGTTTGAAGCAGGAATGTAAGTTTTCCATCCATTGTGATCAAGAGATCATATCCAAGAGCTTAGTGTATGCCGCCTTTTTTGAGGACTGTTTTTTCTCATTGTTTGCACATAGCTTAATGCTGGTTGTGGCAGTTACATAATCTGGTGTCAACTTGCGAAGGGGTGGAGTCTAGCCTGTCAATCAGATCACAGCTTGATGACCTCATTTGGAGGCGCCACGGAGATAAATAGCTCACTGGAAGCCAGATACACACAGACTCTCTGCTTTGTCTTCCTGCTGACAAAACACATGGAGCTGTGCGAGAGCCCTGGAGCTGGAGGAGCCTCAGGTTTGTTCCCCGAATAGTCTCAGGGTGATGCAGCTGTTTGGGGTCTCACATTCTGAATTGGTAGTATACTGAGATGGAAAACAAGGCTCCCCTTTTCTTAGGCATTGCTTGGTTTCTAAGATACTGTCTCAGAAGCCCCCTAGTAGAAATCTTATTACATCCCATTAACCAGAATTGGGTCGCATTCCCCAAGCTAAACTAATCCTGTTACAAGGAATGGAAGGCCACAATTTGCTTAAACCAGTTAGATCCCATCCTGGTGACTGGACCGTGGGCTTGGCCAGCCTCTCCTTAAAGAAGAGCATGACTGCCTAAGCCAGATGTGAGTTCTGTTGCGAAGGGAAGAAGTGGATGCCGGGTGGTTAACTTGTCTATAACTGCTTAAGCCCCAAAACAAACTCACTGCCATCAAGTCGATTCCAGCTCATAGGAACTCTTAGTACTCATAGGACAAGGTAGAACTGCCCCTGTGGGTTTCTGAGACTGGAAGTCTTTACGGGAGTAGAAAGCCTCATCTTTCCGTTGAGGAGCAGCTGGTGGTTTCAAACTGCTGACCTTGTGTTTAGCAGTCCAGTGGGTAACCCACTATGGCACCAGGGCTCCCTCTACAACTGCTTACTAACCTTTCAATAAGTCTACCATGCTGCCAATTTACTTGGTAAGAAATTAGGCTTGTCTGAATAAAGGTAATGAGAACCTTAGCTGGAGATGGAGTTTCATAACTACTTTTTCAACTGGCTGATAGTCATCAACTACCCATCAGACTCTAGCACACTTCGCCATCCTCGGGGCTCACGCGGGCTCCTGATTCCTGCAGCCAGAGGCCCTGTCTTCCTCTCACGGCTGGTCATCTTTTAGGGGCTGCCGCAAAAGGCCCTTTCTCTGAAGCTTTTCCCGAACGCCAGAACGAAAATGGTCCCCCGCCCCCCATTTCCTCTGTTCTCTTTCATTCTGCTTTGCATTCTGCTGTATATCAAGGCTTTTTACTTTATTGCTTTGTTTTAAAAGTTATAAAAGCAGTAATACATCTTCCTTGTAAATAATGCAAGCAATGTGTAAAGTACATAAATCGAAAAGGCAAATTTCCCACTCAGCCTTTTCCACATCCCGAGCCCTGCTTTCCCGTGATAACCACTATAAACAATTTCTTTTTATCTATCCAAACCTCTTTATGTGGTATCTAAACCTCCAAGGAGAGGCAGATTTGCTTTTGTCACTGTAATTTTAATAAAAAGGGAATCGTACCCTGTCCTACATGAGGTGCGCGCCATTGTGTGATTTGCTCGTTTCACTTACCAGCATATTAAGAGCATCTTTCATGAGAGTAGGCCCGTATTTAAATATTACTGGTCTTAAGGACATATGTCCATACAATTAAACCCATACCTAATAGTATTGGCTTTATGGGCTGCCTATGAGTCCAGTTTGGGGCCTGACTGTACTTGTGATGGCCACTTCCCTGGTGACGGAGATGCAGGGTGTGTAGGGCTGCCAGAAATACCTGCGCACTTAGATGGGTTTGTGTGCTTTCAGGCTTGTACATGCAGCCGTGTGTGTGTGTGTGTTTCTGTCTACACCTGCCAATATTTCTGTGGGGTAGATTCCTAGGAATAAAATTGCTAGGTCAAAGGATAGGTGATCTAAAATTTTGATGGCAAGTGCCAAGTTTTATGAGGGTATTTGGGGGCCAGCTGCTGTTGATATAAGTAATTTCCAGACTTTATAAACCAATAAAATGTTAAAAGAAAGAAAAATCACACAAACCAGAAACAAATTATAGAGGCAACATAAAGAAGCTAGCTAACATTTTATTTTTCTGTGTGAGGGCACTTCAAAAAATATCAAATGCCAATCATGTTGTGTGTCCAAGTGGTTGAATAGCTGTAATTTTATACAGTTCAACTTAATACCAGCAACGTGATTTCATAAAAGAACACCCACACTGACACCATCACACACACGGACCTTTATTTTTCTCATTTCAAAGCTCGTGTCCAGGTGTCACCGGTGCAGAATCATTGACCAACCCACCCTTTCCCAGCACTCTTGCCACCTCCACCTGCCTGTCCCGTAGCTATAAGAGAGTTTCTTCGGTGGCATGGAGAGCAACCTGGTGGGGTTGGAGATGAAGTGGTCTGTGTGTGTGTCTTGGTCCACTTGCCCTGGCTTAGTGCCCCTGTGTAGAAGGCTTAAAAGCAGAAGCTGCTGAGCCGGGGCAAGAGGACCGATGTGAGCACTTGTACAAGCAGGACTCGCAGAACAAAGATGCCCATACTTGGACCCCGACTGCAGTCTCCTCCCTATCTCTATGTGGACTTCAGCTCCGTTCAAGGAGCATGAGGAGAGAGCCCGTCACAGGGCCTCGAGGCTTGTCCAAGCAGCACTGTGGGCAGTGGAAAGGACACATGAGGGAGGGTCAGTGAGGCAGAAGACGAACAAGGGGCCACTGCATGATGATACCTCCTCCCAGCAATGCCCCACTGATCCACTCTGGAGGCAGAGAGCTGGGCACATCGAGGGCTACTACACTGGTCGACACCGGGCTTACCATTTTATCTGAAGGTCTTGTCTGAAGACTTCAAGTTAAGAGGAAGGTGGACCTGTCTTCTTCAACTTTGACTCTGTGTCCCCACCCCACCCCTAGCCTTATAGGGCACAGGCTCTAGACTGGGGCATCGCAGGCTCTAGACTGGGGCATCGGCAAACTTTTCTTATACAGAGCCTGATAGAAAACATGTTAGACTTTGTAAGCCTCACAGTTCCTGCTATGACTAGTCTGCCATTACTGCATGAAATCTGCCCCAACACTAATGGACAGATGTGGCTGTGTGCCGACCAAACTTGATTTATAAAAACAGGTAGGTAATTGGACTTGGCCCAAGGGTCAAGAACAAGAACAAGAGCAGACAGTCTTGGGTTCAAATCCAAGCTCCATTACGTACAAGCTGTGTCCCACAGGTAAGCTAGTTCACTTTGGGGAGGCTTCGTTTCCCCAAATGTGAAATGAGGGTAAGAAGCGCCACCTTCAGAGTTATTGCGGGAGTTCAGCGGGCTCGTGTGTGAACCAGGGTCCTCAGGCT
The DNA here is from genome assembly GCF_050624435.1 of Tenrec ecaudatus. Classification (NCBI taxonomy): domain Eukaryota; kingdom Metazoa; phylum Chordata; class Mammalia; order Afrosoricida; family Tenrecidae; genus Tenrec; species Tenrec ecaudatus. The sequence continues at coordinate 59,667,331 of NC_134539.1, read as the reverse complement.
TTTTAAACAGGGGGCCACTTCACTGTCCCTCAGACCCGTTTGGAGTTCCAGACTATAGTTTTAAAAAAACCTATGAACAAATTCCTATGCACACTGTACATATCTTATTTTTTTAAGTAAAAAATACCAAAGGGGGACAAAAACACCTGGTGGGCTGGATAATGCCCTCGGTGGGCCATAGTTTGAGGACGCCTGGAAGACTGTCGAGCCCTGGCCTGGCCCGCAGAAGTAGGAGGGCGGTGATACCTGCTATTTTAAGCTGAGTGTGGGCACGAGGCACAGAGCCCTGCTGCTGCTTTCCTTCAGCCCTGTCCAGGGAGTAGCATGAGGAAAGGGAGGCAGGATTTTAAGGGCTGACAGAGTGGAGGGCTCGAATCTTTGATTTGATTGCCTCACGAGCACTGGGCAGAGACATCAGGCCCCCGGTCCTCTTTATACATAGCCTTCAGGTGCTAGTTCAGTAGCATCCTGGTTTTATTACATCCATCACAGCAGCTGAAGGCTTCCGAAAACCCAGTCCTAGACAGATGTTGAGCCTGTCTGGGGATTAGAAATATCCTTTCCCATTAAGCATCAGTGAACTTAATCACCAGGTATGAAAGATAAGCAACATAAACAGCATTCCCTGAAGCTTTCATTAAAATTAAAATTCTATTTAAGATTTAGCTTGTATTTTCTAGGACTTGAACCCCCTTTCATAGCGATAATATCTGCCGTAAATTTTCACACCGACAGAGTGGCAGAGATAGATGTGCTGGGGACGGTGATGAACTGTGTAATTTAACTTTGCCTCCTGGTCTTCTTTTTGCCAACGCATGGGTCTGTATATTTTCAAGGAATAATTAGTCACTATGAGATTTGGTCTTTGGCCATTTTCATAAGCAGTCAAACTGATTAAAGAAAGAAGAAGAATGAAGCTCTCAGTCAAAATAAATAATAGCAAGGTGCCTAAAGTCGTGTAGTTTACATAAATGCAATGTACAGTGCTTTTATAAGAGCCTTTGAAGCATCAGGGGCCGTGATGGCATAGTGGGAATGCGCTGCGCTGCCAACCGCAAGGTTATCAGTTTGAAACCACCAGCCACTCCTCAGGCAAAAGACAAGGCTGTCTATTCGCATAAAGATGTAAAGTGCCAGAAAGCCATAGGGGGCAATTCTGTTATGTTGTATAGGGTATCTATGGGTCAGAATTGACTTGGTGGCACCAAGTTCAAGTTATTGAAACATCATGATCAAAGGGAAGGAGAGGAACATATAGGACAGGATTGAATGTTCCCATGGAATCCAGATGTGTTAGGCCAGGTGGACTAGAGAAACAAATGCAGTGACACTCACAGGTATGTGAGAACGAGCTTTATGTAAGGAGTAATAGTGCATCGATGAAACACCCAGCCCAGGCCAGACCAAGTCCATAAGTCGATACTAGTCCACAAATCCCTCTTCAGACCCACGAGGCCACGTGCAATGATGCAGAACACAGAACATCACCAGCTGGGCGGTGTGAAGTCCTGCGGATCCAATGGTGGTGGCTCTGGAAGGTCCCAGCTGCATGGTTTGCCAACAGGAAGGTGAAGCCAAGAGAGAGAGGAAGTTCCCAGTATCCTCCTGATAAGAAGACCACGCCCACCAGGAAGTTCCATCAGGCTTGACCTGATTGACAAGCTGGACTCCACCCCTACACGTTTGTCTCTTCAAGTTGATATGAAGATTTTGTAACTACCACATCAGACTTTCTGGGATCGCTGAGGATGGATGAGCCCCTAAATTATTGCCTTAAAATATTCTTTCAACTTTAATCCTCAAATCTAAACACACTACTAAGTCTTTTAAAGCAATTAATAAAAACCAACACCAAACTCATTGCTTATCAAGTCCGTTCTGATGCGTGGCACCCGTAGAGATCTGGGTAGAACTGCCCCTGTGGGTTTCTGAGAGGGCAACTCTGTAAGGAAAAGGAAAGCTTTGTCTTTCCCCCTTGGAGCAGCTGATGTTTTCAAATTGCTAACCTCATGGTCAGCAGCCCACTGTGTAACCACTATACCACCAGGGCTCCATTAATAGTTTAGTTTAATTAGTAAAGAACGCCTGCCTTAAACCTTGTGCTCTTTTATTTTTTTATTTTTTATTATTTTTTTAAACCTTGTGCTCTTTTAATGGTCTTTCTATATGAGCTCCAATTGATCACTTGAAAGAGTAGATAGGAGACTTAAGAGGCAGTATTTGTTGCCAACAGTGGCAGACAATTCAGCAAAGGAAGGTTCTGGAGCTGGCTCACAAAGTTCACGGTCTTCTCTTGAGAGACTCTCTTGAAGGCCGGGCAGCAGAGCTTGGGTGGGCTTGTGGAAAGAACTCTGGATGCGACACACCAGGCTTCAAATCCTGGTGATCCCCCGCCCTCCCACCCCCTCTGACCCTGATCTTGGATAAGACTTCTAATTCTTCCAAACCTTACCTCAGATTCCTAATCTGTGAAATGAGGAAAATCGTGTTGTCCCAGCGGATTTCTGTGAGGGCTAGAGGTAATCGCGGTGTGTCGCTAGGGCTTCTCACCTTGTGGAGGCTCACTAATGCTCAGTGTTGATCATTCGTTTAAGTCAGCGTTGCTGAGTAGCTGCTGCACCGCAGACCTGGGCTAAGTGCTGAGGCTACATCGGCGAGGCACGGCCCTCGCTCTCTGCGTGCTCCCAGATCCGCTAGGGCTGATACGGTAGTGTGGTCAGGTGCCATCAAGCCGCGCCAACTCCAGCGGTGACCCTCTATGCCACAGAAGGAACCGCGCCGGGCCTGCTTCCCCACAGGGCTGTGCAAAGGGCAGGGACGCCAGGGGCGGGGACGACTTTGCAGTGTCCGTGCATTTATTCCAGGTAGGCGCGTGGTCCTCAGGATGATGGTTTAAAAAACGAGAGGTGTACAGAAGTAGACACTGTACCGCAGGCTGAAAACCCAGCCTCCTTACCCATCTGCAATGTCTGAGGGATCAATTAACAAAAGCCGCCCTGCGTCCTTCACACGCACACAGAGATGCCAACCACCTAGCTAGCTGTATTTGGTGATCTGCCTCTTTATTATTGCAGACTTGACATAGCAGTCAAAACAATCATTATCTGTGAGTCTATCAAAGATCCCCAGATGTTTTCCGTGTGCTCTTTAAAAATGTTCATTTACAGGAGGAGGGTGGGTACTATACCCATCTACAAAACCAGCATTATCTCAAAGCAACTCCCCCACCAAGTTTTTTCAAATGTTTTCAACTGTCTTGACAGCTCCAAACATTGCTGCCCACCCCACCCTACTCCCTCACCCCACCCCCACCCCCAAACCCTCTCACAATCCTTTATTTTCATGATCAATGTACACTAAAGAAAGCCGCTGCTGAGAGGGCTGGAGCGTGCGTCGGACAGGAAGCTGCGCTGTGCTCAACTGGCCGCGAAGCTGGCCGGGACCTGGGAGCTTGAAGGCACCACACAAAGACAGGGCTGTCCTCGGTCGTAGCAGACCGTGAACCAGCGCTGGAAAGAAAGATGGGCTGCGGGCAGACATGTATTCGACTTTGGCCTCCAGGGTAGCTAAATCACATCAAGACAGAATGTCAGGGTGCGCTGTTTTTAAAGACCCAGAAGACCTTGTTCCGGGGGCGTTAAGGCCCCTGTTGGGACGCTGTACAGGGCAGGACGCAGTCGTTCGGGCCCTGATCCAGCCACCGGCACGCTGTGCTCAAAGCAAGCTCACTGCCGTCACTCAAAAATTCCCACTCACACGTGACCCTCCAGGGCAGGGTGGAACTGCCCCTGAGAGTCTCCAAGACTGTCACTCTGTACGGGAGGAGGAAGCCCCCGGTCTTCTCCTGAGGAGCTGACCGGTGGTTTCAAACGGCTGACCTTTTGCCTTGCAGCCCGACATGTAACCAGTACACCACCAGGGCGTCTGTGCTGTATGGAAAAATCCATGATCGCTTCTGGCCTCAGTTTCCTTCTCTGTGCACGGAGATCAGACTTGCCGCCCTGCTTTGAGGTCCCTTATGGTCATGGGTAGAAATGGACTTGGTTTTCTGGAGCATTGTTAGCAGTCCACGGACGCAGGGCCTGATGACCTGGCCTTCTCCCCGTCTCCTCCACTGCTCACGATTGTCTCTGTCAGTTGGGAGCCACCTTGGGTCCTTCTTGCGCAGAGGCTGCCCTGGAGCCCTCGTCCAGAGATCTCCCGAACTTCCCAGGTCCCATCAAGGGTGGTGCAGGAGACAGGGTCCTTAGAACCAGCTTCTAACAAAGTCTGCTCTGCTCCTGTCTTGTTGGATCATTTCCGGAAGCCCCTGCCCTCACTGGGCCTCTTCCTCGTAAGACCACTGTGTGAGTTGAGTAGAAATGATTTCTGCAGGCCCTTGCCAGCAGGACACTGTTGTAGCAGTCAGCGAGAGTTTGCAGTGTGGCTCCAGCTGGCCCTGCCGTCGGAGTGGAAGCGTGTGTTTGAGGGAATAAGCCTGTGGATTCCTTAACTGCCTGCACCAGTGGTTCTCAGCCTCCCTCATGCCGCGACCCTTTCGTGCAGCGCCTCGTGTTGTGGGGACCCCCAATCAGAACATTATTTTTGTTGCTACTTCATAACTGTCATTTTGCTACTGTTAGGAGTTGGGTGACCCCCTGTGAAAGGGTCATTCGACCCCCAAAGGGGTCCCGACTCACAAGGTGAGGACCGCTGTTCGAAATGGTCTAAATGGGCCTAAGAACCACCCCCGCCACCACCTTTCAGTGTGAATGGAAATCTAAGCTTCTTAAATGCACTTCAGTCCATTTGACTTTTCATTTTACTGGTGATTCTGCAAGCTGGTTTTAGGTTGTTCTATGATGCACTACAGGTCCCCTGTAGAGGGCTTCTTTGTTAAAATTTGGGCTGCTAACCACAAGGTGGGCAGTTTGAAACCACCAGCTGCTCTTTGGGAGGCAGACGAGGCTTCAACAGTTAGAGTCGCAGAAACCCATAGGCATGCTCTACTCTGTCTGGTGGGACCACTTTGAGCTGGAATTGCCTCGATGGCAGTCAGGGGTAGTTTGGCTGGCGCTTGGTCTGGTTGTGAGACACTGGTGCGTCTGAAGAGCCCTGTGGGCCTGCTGTGGGCTTTGGAGACGTTTCCTCTTCCTTCTCCATTTCTAGGCTGCCAGCGATCACGTCATGCCTTGCAGATTGTGTGGTTGCGGCAGCCTGACTCCTCCCTCCTTGGTGTTATTTCTTGGGGTAGGTCTGAAAAGCTGCACCCAGGTTGCTAGAAGTATGGGTGACGTCAGAGTGTGTAGGTGAGGGGAGAGGACCTGAAGGGCCCTCCTTTCAGTCACAGGCAAACATCAAGGCCCAAACGTTGAGATCTTGACTTTGGCTCTTGAGAGGATTCTATGCTTGACTCCTAGGTCTTGGTCATGTTCTAAATGGATGGGGCAGATCATTGGATACCAGAGTTCTGATGGGAGATCTCGCTCAACTACCTGTTACTTGCATGGTACTTGCCCAGGTCTGCCCCATCCTCTCCCTCGCCTCTCTCACGGCGGTCACACACCCTACGTAGGCCCCGCCCACACCACCCGAGTGCCCAAACGGAGTCCTCTTCTCCCTGTGTTTTCACGTGCAGCTTCCTTAGCAGGGAGCCAGGCATCCCTCTCATTCTGCCTGCACTTGTCAAAGACTTGGAACCCCGCCCCGACTCTCAGTGCGAGCCAAGGCGTCCATTGTCCCTGAGCCCCCTCTGGCTTTCCATTTCATCACCCCCGGGCCAGTGTGGCCTTCCCCCTGGGTGATACGCCTCCTTCAAATAGGAAGTCCTCCCTGGCGAGAGCCACCTTGCTCCACATTGATCTCCAAGACCAGCACAGAACTTGGCCCATGGCAGGCCCTCGGGAACAGTGGGAAGAATGAGTGAAAAGTGAATGAGCGGTCTGAGGGTCTCCAACCGCACAAGCCATGCATCTGCAGACCTGTTTCTCCGAGTAGAGGCTCAGATTCGTTCGTTGAGTACGTTTACGGCGGGACTGGAGGGACAGACAGACAGATGCAGGGATACGGCGAGCAAACCACCGCTGAAGTGAAAATTGCCTTTCCTCGTTTCTTCCGTATTCTACGACTTCCCGGGGAGCACTGTCAAGCTGGGAGCTGCATCCCTTTTGACTGCTGCCACACCGCTGCTTGGCAGGGTCGTTCACAGGCACAGGGCAGCCGTCCCGATGCAGCAGGCCGGCCTGTGATTTCGCTGGGCAACGAGACTGCAGACACGAGCCGGCAGCATCAGCGTACCCTTACCCAGCTCCCCGCCCTTTGCCACACACGCTTTAATCAAAGAGAGAAACAACGTGGCTGATAAAATGTTGGAACACAGAGCCCCAGGGTCATCCATCCTGGCCCCTTAGTTGTACAGAAGTGAACGCGGAGGCCAGGAGAGAGGAATGGACTCCTTGGCTCTCGCAGCTTGTTGTCCTGGTGGATCCAGGGCTGGAATCTGGACTACCCACCATAAACACTGGCTTCGTCTCCCTTCCCTTAAGGAGCACATGCCTTATATTTCAGTGCTAGATATTTGTTTCTAGCCTTTATTCTCCTGTGCCTCCTCCTTTCTTCTCCTTGAGGGATGGATTATTGGCCCTATTTTATAGATAATTCATACCGATTCTCAGTATCAAGACCTGAGGACGAATAACCAGCAAATCAGGGATTTTATCTAAGACTCCAACACTTCACCTCTCCATGCTTTTCCTTAGTGAAACGTTTTGCCCTTAGGCCTTAGCCAGATATTGACTTGGTTTTGCCTACTGATGTGTAACCTACGAATATTTTTAAATATCCATTTTGTTTGAAGTAGTATCTTTTTCATGGCAAACCACAGGTATTCTAGGATTCCAGAGACCTCTGTGGTGACATGGCACAGACTTCTGAGGTCTGCCTTATCCTTGGACTTGAGTGCGGGGATGATCTGGACAGGCAGTGGCAGGAACTGGCACAGGGTTGTTTCTTGAAAGAACATTGACTTTCAAGGTGGTGGCTTCTGATGAACGGCAGGCCGTTTCTGATCCTTTTCTGCTTCTGCCTATTTATTTTCCCTCTTCCATGGATAATTGTTTAGTAGGATCATGGAAACTTCCATTGTTGCTATTTCCCCAGGTGCTCCAGAAAGTCAGAGAGGTTCTCTGAGTTTCCATCACCTAGTATACTACATACTATCCGGAACCAAACCCATTGTCCTCCAGCCAATTATAACTCAAGGTTGGTGGTCCAAATGCACCTCCGAGGGCCTGGCAGTCTGCTTCAATAAAAGCCAACAGCCAGGAAGACCATAGGAGACAGTTGTTCCACTCTAACCATGGGGATGCCAGGCCCACCTGAGAGTCCATGACTATCATGAAATCATGCATGAATTTCTCTATTCTTTTGGAACCACGGAAATTTTATTAGTAATACTCTAATCTTCGGATCCCTACTCGGTACAGCCTCTTGGCTGGCATCAGACGTCCTTCAGTTTTCCTCTTGGGTCTGGAAATGTGAACGAAGCCTGCATCCTGTGTTCTTGCACCAGCCATGCATGGATCTCTAGCCTTAGTCTTGGGGCCCACACTGTTTTTTGTGGGTTTTTTTCACACTAAGTTTTTCCATCTAGAAAAGTACAGCCTCTTGGGGACTCAAAATGAGCAAATGACTCAATTACGATGAAGACCACAGAACGTGGTGAGGCCCTAGCAATGAGCTATGGGAGGCAGAGTGATTAATTCTGCCCGGAGGAATCAAGGAAGGGTTCATAGAGAGACGGCAGATATTCTTAAAAATTTATTACATGAATGGATTCTGAGCAGCTGACATCCCAAGTTCACATTCTAGACCAGAAACTTGGAAATAGAGTTCACTGTTTCCAATTTCAGCTGTTTAGACCGCTGACTCAGATTCAGATTCATAGCTTTGAGAAGAGTCTGAAATATAATTAGAAATACAAATCTCAATGAGTATTTCCTGTTTGGAAAGTGACTGTGGGTCAGTTGAAATTATTGCTTAATCTCTTTACGTCTAGCTCTGCTCCTATCTGAAATATTTTTGTGCTTATGTTTGTGTTGAAATGAACAGAAAAATGTGTGACCCAATCTTATCGTGATTTCATTAGTTAACTTCATGGCAAACAAAATATTACAGACAGAGACGCTTTAGATAATAGTGATTTTTTTTCCTGGCAACTTCAAAGGTCATAGACAGGGATGAAGAAAAAGCTTGGAAAATAGAGGGCAGCATGATTATACAGCATTGTGCAGGTAATAGCTGCCAGTGGATTGTATCCTTAAAAATTGTTACAGGGGAAATATTTATGTTACATATATTTTACCACAGTATAAAAAGAAGAAGGTCACAGGCTGGCGCCAGATTATGTATCACAGACCTTAAAAGTGCTAATACCAGAACTTTCAATTCTGGAAATTTATTCCAAAGATATACTCTAAGATTAAGAGAAATATTTATTATGTAAATAAATTCACCTTGGGGAGTAAAACATTAGAAATAACTTTAAGCCTGTCATAGCCTGAGAGATAGTCAGTCAGTCATTAAAGATGATGCCTCTAGACACTTAGTGGTACAGCAAATGTTTATGATCAAACACTAACTATAAAGGTGGGCCACAACCTTGTGTGGCTGGTATGCTATGAACTGAGTGGGAAAAAAAAAACCGCCAAATGCGTGGGAGAAGACTGGAAGGGAACTGGTGACTGTGACCATATCTGAATGGTGAGCGTATGTATGAGGGGCCTGTTCGCTTGCCTACATATTCTTAGATTGTCCACAAACAGATATGATATTAACATTCAAAGCAGAGAGCTGAAAGAAACTGTACAATGTGGGCCTCCAAACCAGAGGCATAGAGAGCTCTCAGCAGCCCAGGCCAGTACCTTCTGGGGCTTGCAGGCCTGGAGACCATGAGGCAGAGAGTCAGCCCAGGGCTCCAAAGCCAACGGGCATGGTAAGCCACCCTTTGGCTTGCTAGGTCCCTAACAGTCAGCAGGAAGAGCGTGGAAGCCCGGGCACCAGTCAGTAATGGCCATCGGCCCTGGTGTCCTGTGATTTCATGCAGTCCGGTTGCTCACCGTTGGATCCAGCTCGCACAAGAGGGCTTGGAGACTAGGTGCCTGTTGCTCTAGTGGAAGAAACCAGCAGGAGGCCTGTTCAGATGGGCAAGGATCATGGTCCGATTTGCCTTGTGGTTGAGAATTAGAGTCCCCAACCAACTCTGGGGGAGGAGTGCACTTGATGGAATGGGGTTCACCTTTGAGGATGAGGTTGGTAGCCTCTCCGACTCTCAAGTCCCTCTTAGGCAAGAGAGCGCCAGGCTTACTTACTGCAGAAAGCACACTGGGCCACAGGGAGCTGGGGCCCATCTTCCGGACCATGACCTGCTCAAGAATTAGACAGGGCTGGATTTGCTGCGGGAGAGCTCAGGACTCTGTACACCTCCAGCTGAGAGGGGCTGGCTAGAGTAGCTCTAGGTGAGAAGTATATGAAATTCGTAAGACTGCCTAAAAGCCAAGCAGGATCATTATTGACGTGGAAATCATTAGTAAGTGTGATGATATGTTTTGCTGCTAGTATGTGCTCTACGAATGGAAAATGCCGTTTCCCAAGAGAGCTCTGTCAGAAACGTGGGAATTAGAGTAATTTATGTTTTGTGGTCAGATTTAGCCATGTGTGAAGCGAGGCTGCCGTGTCCATTTAACCCAAATGGTATTTGGTCCCCTTGAGTGGGGCCAGGAAAACCCGCAAGCCCTCTGAGGAAAGTGACAGCTTAAATATTTTTCTATTCAAAGCACAGAGGGGAAAAAAACACCACCACCCCCTCCACATCTCAATATTTTCTTTAAATACTTTCCTATTTCCACAGTCCTTTAAACCACACCATCCTGCTCTCTCCCTGTAGCGGATTTACATCATGGAGACATGGCAGGCCCAGACGCTGGTGACGGTCCTGTGCCGATGGCTGTGTGTGCGTAGTGTATCTCAGCCGCCCGGTGTTGCTATTACAGGGCTCTTACAAAGGGGTGGCTGTAACAATAGAAACGTATTTCCTCACAGCTGAGGAGCCTAGAAGTCCAAATTCAGAGCATCAGCGTGAGCAGGAGGCTTCTTCTCTTCGTTGACTCTTGAGGAAGGTCCCTGCCTCTTCAGTTTCTGCTGCCTTGTTCTTTGGCCGTCTTCAGGTGGCTTTACATCTCTCCTCTCCCATCTGTTTCTCTCATTTGCTTGTTTATTCCCTTTTCTATCTCAAAGGACAGTTGCTCAAGACACATTTTACACTAATTCTGAACAAAAACAACCTGTGTTAGTCTGGGCTGACTAGAGAAACAAATCCAGGGACACTTGTGTGTGTAGGAAAGAGCTTTATACTAAAGAGTAATTGTATATAAAGAAAACATCCTAGCCCAGTCTAGGTCAAGTCTATAAGTCCAATATTAACCCATATGTCCGATACCAGATCATAAATTCTTCTTTAGACTCATTCAACACATGCAATAATGCTAGATGTAGGAAGATCACAGGCTAGTAGGTAGAAAGTCTTGTGGATCCAGTGGCGGGTGGAAGCATCTCAGTGCTGGTATGGGTCTCCATGTGGCTTGTCAACAGGAATGCGAAGCAGAGATTGAGGGTGGTCCTCCTTCCAGGAGAAAAAGAGGAAGTTCCCAGAATCCTCCTGGTGGGTGTTACCTTGCGACCTGATTGGCAGGCTAGACTCCACCTGTACATTCTATTTATTAAGTTGACATGAAGTTATCTAACTCCCACACAACCCATTCCCAAATAGGATTATAACCCATAGCCTTAGAGCTGAGGATGTATAACAAATACTTTGTGGGGGACACAGCTCAATCCATCACAGGATGTACATGGGTAAAGCAAGTGTTTTTAAACATTTTATTTAAAAATAACATTCTCATAGCATCTGATCTCCTATACACACAATACCTATTTCAACATTTATCTAAATATCACTTAATCCTCCCAACAACCTTGTAGGAGAGACAGTATCCTTTCTAACAGCAGAATTAAGGAACTAAGCATCCTGCCCCAAGTCACACAGCATCAATGTGGCAGAGTTGTGATTTGAGCCCAAGTTTGACTTCAAAGTGGATGCTGTTTTCACGATGCCATTCAGCACTGCCATCCTTAAAAGATGGGCACTGTCCAGCCAACCTGGAACCTGCTAATGAGTTAGCTGAATAGTCTTCATACCCTTTCAGAGTAAGTTTGTATCCAACGACTCAACAATGAATAAACGGTGGCAGAGTGAGGCGGTAGGAGTGAGACAGAGTTGTGTTACGGCCTACCCCTACCGTGCCTTCATGGTGTGACTTTTTGGGTGAGCTCTGTAAACTCTCTGGGCCTTGGTTTCCCTGTCTCTCAATCAGGGCTAGTGTGGAGGCTGGAGATACTAGATGGAAAGGAGGCAGCCTAGTTTCAGATAGACCGGAGGTTCTCCATCAATGGACCTACCATTATTGTCTCTGGACAGAGGCCGTCAGACTGTGCATCCTGAAATACTGGTTTGAAAGATATGGTGACGGATGCCGTGGGAAAAGTCCCCACCCAGCGGGGCTGGTCCTAGACAAGGGGCGATAGAGCCTCTTCTCCAAGCAGGGGGCCAAGAGCTATCCCTGGGTTTGACAACCTTGGAGCCTCTAGAGAGAATGGTTAGTGACTCTCAGAGCAGAAGAGCTGCTGGAGTTGCCCAGCTCATGGTACAGGGAGGAAACACGAGTCCTAAGAGAGCATCTGGTATGTCCAAGGCCACACCATTGGCCAACCCCGGGGTCTTAGGCCGGCTGCTCAGCTCCCACACGCACACACTGAACTGCAGCAGAGAGAGGGCCCGATGAGCGGCTTACTCAAGCTCAGAGTATAAGAGCCAAAAGGAAAGTGAGATGAATCCGCCAACCGCCCATTAAGACACGTTGAAATGAAAACGCTCAGTAGAGGCTCCAGCCTCCACAAATCAAGCATGAACTCAGTCCCACCCAATTCAAGAAACACTAAACCTCGAGTGGGAACAGAAACATCCTTTCCTCGTGGGCTCTTAGCTCCGGTGGGTCAGCTGAGACTTCGCGGGGACAACCTGGAGCAAGACCATGGGCAGAGTAAGTAAGGACCTGGGAGCCAGGCCGCCACTGACACAGGCAAGCCTCCGCCAGGGAGCCGCACGCTCACCCATGCCAGCCGTCACTCCAAAGGAGGCTTTTCAAGCTCAGCGCTTTAAAACTCCACAGCCAGCTGTGACTCTAGTCTAGATGGAGGGAAACACACCTTTGAAAGCAACCGAGAGGGGCTCACTTTACATAACAGAACGAAAGAGGCACATCCACACGCCAGCTGGTTATTTCTGGGCAGTGGGATGAGGAGAGATTTTATGTTCGCCTCATTTGCTTATCCATGGTTTCATCCCCCTCTGTTGAAAATTAATTTCACAAGAGGAGAAAATTAATTTTTGTAATAAATAATAAAACTATGGTAAATTTTGTTTCACGTCACAATAGACTGTTGAATAGAGCTTCTGTTTTTAACAATGTAGCAGACTAGCTATCTGCATTCCCCTCGCCGCACCCCTTCCTGATTCATGCTAGATATACATACCAAGAAATGTCTGGGTAAAGTGGCAGGAAAGTCAGGGAAATTCTGAGAGACCAGAAACAACAAGATGGCACCCACCCAGAGGGCTCAGCAGGCCAGCACTGGCCCAACGGCCTTCCCCACAGTGCCTGACTGGCCCTGGTGGCGCAGAGCTGGGCTCTAAGTGGGGCCCATACATGACACAGGAGATAAAGCCAGGAGCCCGAACAATGAAGGAAGTCCGATTGGAAATCTCTGGATACAACCAGGCCTCCGCAGAGGCCTTCATTCCCTCAGGGTCAACTAGAGAAAGCCCACCCAAGGTCAGCAGTAGAGGGCCACTTGCTGGCCTTGCCTCCCAGGATGGGGAATCTTCCCTCTGAATCCATGAGGAGCCCACTCTCAAGAGAATGCGGGCCTGAAGTGTGCGCACGCTGTGTGGCCTGAGAAGCGGAATATTTACCATTTAAAGCTGTTCTGGGTTGCTAGTGCTCCCAGGCATCCAGCAGACATAAACACCATTCTTCTGTGGTGGAATGCACTTTAAAACCAGGCATCAAAGAATTCCTATCAAGGAACAAGGACTCATAATTTTAAAAAGCACACTCACCACACATACCCACAGACTGCAAGCGCACGATAAAGAGAAACAACAAAATTCAGAAACACCCCATCATGGCTATCAATACTTAAATTATTGCATTTATTAACACACAGCAAATTTACTCCATATCTTTCAAGAAAGAACAGTCTCGAAATAAATGACAACGCAGATATCATCAAAGAAAAACAATTTTCTGGAAATTGTTGAAATGATCATGGAAAGAATGGTGAAAATGACGATTGAAAGTAGAAGTTTCACTGGATGAGTTTAGAGCCATTTCAAGAGAGAAAAAGAAACTAGAACAGGAGCCGAGGAGCAAGCACGAGTTGGAGAGCTCACCACGGTCTGGCATAGACAAGGAATACGATGGAGATACAAAGATGTGCACGCTACCAAAGGATCCAAAACAAGCAGTTATACCGGTCAGAGTGGAGAACCAAAGCCCAGCTGTAGACAATGGGACATCCTCTCACAGAAGCGTCACAAGGAAGGAAGAGACAAGCCAGTCAGGGAGCAGTATAGCATAGCACCAATGGAACACACAACATCCCTCTAGTTCTTAAATGCTTCTCCCCACCGTACCCCCGCACCATCATGACCCCAATTCTACCTTACAAATCCGGCTAGACCGGAGCATGCACACTGGTACAGATAAGCGCTAGAAAACACAGGGAATCCAGGACAGATGAACCCCTCAGGACCAATAAAGAGAGTAGTGATACCAGGAGGGGAAGGAGAAGGTGGGGTAGAAAGGGGGAACCGATCACAAGGATCTACATATAACCCCCTCCCTAGGGGACAGACAACAGAAAAGCTGGTAAAGGGAGACGTCGGACCGTGTAAGACATGACAAAATAATGTATAGGTTAATAATAATAATTGACAGGTTAATAATTTTTATAAAGATAAGGAGGCCAGGATAGTAGATCTAAATGTATCCCATAGAAGTTCCAGAAGGACATAATAGAAAGAGGACAGATTTCATATTCAAAGAGATAAAAGCTGAGAAGTGCTTTTTAAAAAAAAAATTAAAGACATCAATCATCAGATTCAAGAATCTCACTCAGCCTCAAGCAAAATAAACAGAAATCCACAGGGCTGGCCCTTGTGGTAAGCCTACTAATATCCACGCGAAATACCAATGGCATCGATTTTAAAGTGCAAAACAGATTACTTGCTACAGATTAGTGACAATTACACTGACAACTTCTCAACAATGATAATAGAAGCCAGAAGTTGGTGAAAGGTCTTTGAAAGTACTGAGAAAAAATAACCGAGGACTTATACCCTATGAACCCTGTGTCTTTCAAGCGCTGAGACGAATTAAAGACCCTTTTTAAGACAAAAACAGAGGGTCTTGGGGACACTACCAAAAAGAAAAACAGAAAAACCCATTGCCATCAAGTAAATTCTGACTCATAGCAACCCAATAGCAGAGTGGAATTGCCCCTGTGGGTTTTGGAGCCTGTCATTGTGCATGGGAGTAAAAAGCCTCATCTTTCTCATGAGGAGCAGCTGGTGGTTTCAAACTGCTGACCTCACAGTTAGCAACCCATTGAGTGCCACCAGGCCTCCTGAGACCTTCATTAAAGGCAGGATGAAGGCGTCTTGGCGGTGGGGTAGGCTCTGTGTTGGGCTGTAAACCACAAGGTCAGTGATTCAAATCCATCAGTCACTCTGCTGGAGAAAGATGGAGCTGTCAGCTTCCATAAAGATTTACAGTCTTGGGAAACCTGAGAGGCAGTTCTCTTCTGTCCCATGGGCTCATTGTACATCAGAATCCGCTCGATGGCCATGGGCTTGCTTTGGGGGGTTCAAAGGCAAGTTGCCCAGTTAAATAGGAAATTGAGGTAGGTGGCCAAGCCTTCCTCTGCCACACCTCGTGCTGGCTTGTGGTTAATTGCTGAATGTGTCACCACTGGCGCCACCCAGGCACTCCTGCTTGGGCTACAGTGGGCGTGAGGAGGGCTGTGAAAAGTGGCCAGAAACACGAATGTCAGAGCTGCCACCACATGCATGCACACTGCACTCACGCTCATTAAGTCCATCCCAACTCACCGCAGATCTGCAGGCTGCAGCAGCGGCGTGGGCTCCTGAGGCTCCGTGGGAGCAGCTGCAGCCCGGAGATGGTCCTTGAAGCCCGAAACTGAAGAATGCCAAGAGAGGGAACGTAGGTGGAACCGACGTCCAATTGGAGGGCCCTGGGTCTTCCAGTTCCATGACAGAGCGAATTCGTTCATTCATTCATTCATTCATTCAGGGGTCCTCCATGCACAGAACAAAACAACTGGCAGGGCCTCTCACAGGTGACTTTTAGGTTTCCAGCTTGGGTGGTAGTGCCCCCTCATAGCCAGAAATGTTGGTTACTGATGTGGAATGAGAAGGAGAGTTTGGTTCTGGAATTACATAATCTGTCCATTTGGGGAAGGGGTGGGGTCTAGCCTGTCAAGCAGCTTGATGACCTTATTTGGAGGCTCCACAAAGATAAATAGCTCACTGGAGGCCCACTACTGACAGACTCTGCTTCCTCTTCCTGCTGGCAAACTACATGGAGCTACACTAGAGCTCTGGAGCTGGAGAAGCCACCTGGAGACCCACGCCAGTGCTGAGATGCTTCTACCACCACTGGATCCACAAGACTTTCCACCCACTGGCTGTGATCTTCCTGTATTCGGTGTCATTGCCTGTGTTTCGTGAGTTTGAAGTGGACTTTATAGATTGGTATCAGACATATGAGCTAACTAACATTAGACTTATAGACTTGATCTGGACTGGACTAGGGTGTTTTCTTAATGTATGATTTCCCTTTGATATCAAGCTCTCTCTAACACAGAATTGCTCACTGGGGGGCCCTGGGCCCTGGGAAGGAGAAATGAATCGCTGCTGGCCCGGTCACAGGAGGGTGTGGTGGCTCCTAGGACCTGGAGGAAGCACGCCTGGAAGGGACCCACAATGCAGCAGGAAGCGTTTCTTATCTCTGGACATGGCGGCTGCTGCCGTGTTTCTTGCTCTTCTCCTCCTCTTATGGATCCTCCCAGAGCAGACGGAACCTCCTGAAGATGCCCCGGAGTTCACTTCACCCCCACCCCATGCACCCTCGATCAGAATCACAGAGCAGCATCGTGACCTCTGCCTCATCTTCTGCAGGGTGGCTTCGTGAGCACCCCGCCACTGGGAGAGCATCTGCCGAGCAGGAGTCTCCCTGGAGCCTGGCAAGGACTGCGCCAGCCCTGGCCTCGGTGGAGCATAGCTCCGTCAAGACCTCCTGCAACATTAGCTACTAATTGGTTCCTAAGCTTATTAAAGGTACGATGACACCATGGCAGCTCTCTTGCACCATGTGTCCCTGAGACAGAGCCTGTGGTGTGAAAAGCAAAGGAGATTGTGGAGCCGGAGAGAGGCCCTGTGGTGGACTGATGAGGTTATCAGGTCTTCTGGCCAGATCAGGGCCGGGGAGCAACTAGGCGATCCCTAGAAGGATCAGGGACAGGACAATGGGGTGGCTGCGGGTGGCTCCTCTGCCCAGCAGTTCATGGTTGTACATCTCACCGCGCCCCTCAGAGGACACACGGGGGAGAGCTGTGTGCAGTGCACACTGTTAGTTCCTGCTGCGGGGCAGAGCTACCCTCCCCCATGAAGAGCCATGTGCATCACCTGGCCAAGCCTGACTCCTCGGCGCATATACACGCCAAGAGGGCCTCACAGGACAGCCAAGACTCCACGGTGACAGCCACTTTCTCTTCCAGATCCAGCCTAGTACCATCCGCCTAAAGGTCCTGAGCTCCCACGGGCCCTGGTTTCCTGCTCTGCTTCCTTAAGCCCCCACCCCACTCCCCCCAGACACCGCTGATATCCCCATTGCAGCCAATGCAGCGCTTCCATCTTCCTGCGACCCCCACATTCCTTGTTCAGGAGCGATGGGCCGCCCACAGCCCCTCACACCCACCGAATTCCCTCACCCGAGGACAGGACTCCCAGGTCGGTTTTCTCAAGTTTCTCTCCCTCCGGGAAAGCTGCTTTCCCGGCTCTGCTCCTCTGGGTGGTGGGTGGGGGTGCTGGTAGCAGGGCCGATGAGTGAAGGAGGGGAGGGGAGAGGAGGGAACGGGAGACGAATGCTGAGGGTGGCCTCGAGGTGAGCAGGGGGGCTGTACTCAGGACACTGCCCCAGGGGTGGGCTGAGAGTGGGGTCATGTGGCGAGGCTGCCCTAAGGAAATGGCACATCGGGTCTATCTAGAAATGAGATGCCAGCCCTGGGTCATCGGAAGGGGTGTGTGTGTACGTGCAGTGTTGATCTTGTGAACAGTGGTCAGCCTGAGAGCACTGTATGACAGCAGATGGAGCTATGCTAAAATGCCACGCCTTATCATTCCATCTCCCATTCGACCCATTTTAAATCTGTTCCCGATTTTAGTGTGTTCTGCCTTCTTTTCCACTGAGGTTTCTCTCTCACTCTCATTTTGCCGTGGTTCTCGAAGCGGCTTTATTTGTGCTTGGTTTGCTTCCTGTCCATGGAATCCAGAGGAGGTGCATGTGCAGAGACGGTCCCTGGGGGGATCGTTGCCCAGGGGCATGGCGGTGAGGTTGGGGAGAAGCAGGGAGGTGGTAACACAGAGTGCTGGGGGAAACGTGCTGAGACAGGTTGTGATGCTGCTTGCGTGAGTCTTCTGAGACGGAGTGGGTGGGCAGTCTTCTGACGACGGACGATGGCCCTCCACAAGGCAGGCTGGCAGCAACGGGCTCGAACAGTAGAACCCAGGCGAGAAAGGCTCAGGAGCGGCCGCTGTCTCCTCCGTTTGCTCCCGGGGTCGCATCACGCGGTCTGCTGTGTGAGTAAGAGGCCATGCGACTATTCTTACAACCACACATAATGAATGAAAACAGAAGATAACTAAAACACGAAAACGAAGGGTCTAGCATGTACATGTAAATATATACATGAGGATGGGGAAATAGATCTGTGTGTCTACATTTATAGGTTTAGTATTAAGGTGACAGAAGGACCTTGGGCCTCTACTCAAGCACTCCCTCAATGCATGAATACTTTCTTTTATTAAATTGGCATTCTATGATGCTCACCCTCCTGACACAACTGCTGAAGCCAAAGCGGTGAACAAGTAAATGTGGTGAAGAAAGCTGATGGTGCCCGGCTATCAAAAGAGATAGTGTCTGGGGTCTTAAAGGCTTGAAGGTGAACAAGCGGCCATCTAGCTCAGAAGCAATAAAGCCCACATGGAAGAAGCACACCAGCCTGTGTGATCACGAGGTGTCGAAGGGATCAGGTATAAGGCATCATGCAAAAAATTATGTATATATGTGTGTGTGTGTGTGTGTATATATATATATATATATATATATATATATATATATATATATATATATATATATATATATATATACCATAGTGAATGAAGAGGTAAGTGCAGAGTGGAGACCCAAGGCCCATTTGTCGGCCAATGGAGATCCCCTCATAGAGGGGTTTAGGAGAGGAGATGGGTCAGTCAGGGTGCGAGGTAGTACCGATGAAGAACACAGCTTTCCCCCAGATCCTGGATGCTTCCTCCCCCCAACTACTATGATCCGAATTCTACCTTGCAGGACTGGATAGGGCAGAGGTTGTACACTGGTACATATGGGGCCTGGAGGCACAGGGAATCCAGGGTGGATGGTACCTTCAGGACCAAGGGTGGGAGGGGCGATCCTGGGAGAGTGGAAGGTCAGAGGGTTAGAAAAGGGGAACTGATTACAAGGATCCACATGTGACCTCTTCCCTGGGAGATGGACAGCAGAGAAGGGGGAGAAGGGAGACTCCGGATAGGGCAAGAGGGCTCATGAGGGAGGGGGGGGGGCGGGGAGGGAGGGGAAAAAAAAGAGGACCTGATGCAAAGGGCTTAAATGGAGCAAATGCTTTGAAAATGATTAGGGCAAAGAATGTACAGATGTGCTTTATACAATTGATGTATGTATGTGTATGGATTGTGATAAGATTTGTATGAGCCCCTAATAAAATGTAAAAAAGAAAAAAAAGAAGGGTCTGGAAGGGCAGGGTCTAGCTGCGAGGGTAGAGCCCCAACCCTACTGTGTGATCTTGACTGAGGGCGGGCCTTCTCTGTGCCTCCGTGTCCTGCCTCCCAGCAGAATTAACCTCCTACCCCGGAGACATCGCTGTAGACTTCGTGGCTAGTAGTTGGGTCACACTAAACCCATGTGTGCAGAGAGGAACTGGCCCGTGGAGTTCTCAAAACTGACATTCCGAAGCAGATGGCCAGGCCTTCTGGGTAGCAGTCCAGCCCTCGACCTTGGTGCCACGCAGGCACCCCGCCATTAGTCATCAGCTGGGTGGGAACGCTACGGTGCGTTTGTTTTCCTGACTGGGGAAGGGCAGAAACACAACACACTGACCAGCGAGCCCGGCCTGCCTTCACTCACCAAGGGCGCAATTCTCGCTCTTACCAGCCATGTGCAGGGCCGTCCCGCATTCTCAGCCGTCCAGATCGCTGCTGTTTGTGATCAGCTCACTCACTCCTAGACTTTTTGGTCCAACGCTAATGAATGAGCCTGGATGTGATAGGTGCTTGGTTGTCATTGATTTTGTCAAGTTAGTTCAGTGAGATAGACTCAAGGAAAAGACCCAGAGTGGACTTGAAGCAGTATATAACTAGCTACTGTACCATGCCTCTGAAAATCACACGCCTTCCAAATGCCATAACAGTGCCCCCACCACACACACACACACACACACACACTCGTTTGTGTGTTCAGCAGCCTCACTCACCATCTGGCAAGGAACTAGTTGTCATGATGCATTCAGGTGTTTCCTCCTTGTCCTGCCAGCACAGCGGGTCCTCCCACCTCCACTAGTGACAGCCACCAGGCCCCTGGCTTCAAACATCAACAGGTTTCCTCCTGCGCCCCTCTCTCTGCAAGCACATGTCTGCTCCCGGCAATAAGAAGCGGGGTCCCTGTTGTTGGGAGCAATTATGGAAAGAGGGGTCTGGGAGATGGAAATTGGAGAGGGGAGGATTCGAAGAGAAAGCTAGCACAGACGAAGTTTGGATCCTTAAGGGATGAGTGAAATAAGAGACACAGAGGGACAGTGACTCTGGGCTTCTGAAGTGACTTCCTTCGTGTGTCTAGAGGAGGCGGCTGGTGGGGTGGGTGTCTTGGCCTAAAGTCAGGAACGGGGAGCGCAAACCAGAGGATCCTAGTAGAGGACAAGGCATACCTCTCTGTCGACCCCGCCCCCCAAGGTAAAAGGGCGCAAGCCTCCCAACATTCGTAGCATCCGCTTTCAGGATCCAGACGTAGAGTTCACCACTCCTGGTGATTCAGTTCGAGCCTTTCCCCGGTTAGCGCACGCACGTGCTCACACACAGCTGTGGGCTTCGTTTGACTATCCGCACAGAAGACACTCTTTCCTGGCGCCCTGTTGTCCAAGCTGTGAGGGCAGGAAGATCCTGACATGGTCTGGGGGAGAGCATGTGGCGAGCGGGCCCTCCAGCCCCGTCTTCGCTCTTTTCTTATGACCAGCCTCTGACTTCTGCAAAGGGGTTGTAGTCTGTTTGTTCCCATCCTGGGCCACCATTTGTTCCCCAACCACCAGTTCTCCCAGGTGAGGGTGACAAGGTGTAGCCTTGGGGATGGGGCAGGGGGTGTAGGGGGTGCTGTTTTGAAGAAAGAGTGTCCGGTTCCATTTCAGCACTTACAAGGTCCCTCTGCTGAAGCCCCACTTTGACGTGTCTCCTGCACTGGAAGCGCTTTGTAGGCTCGGACACAGCTTTGCTTATTTTATGTCCCCTGCGTCCAGTGCTCTTATATAGTTAAGAGACGCCCGTGGCTCAGCTGTCCATTCAGAGAACCATGGGATGGAAAAAAAGGCCGAGTCCAGGTTCCAGTCACTCCTGCCCTAGGGGTGTGCTTGGTTGGTGCCTGGCTCTTTAATGGTTTGATGGGCCAGGCCAGGCCTCTGGGCCATCTACAGCTGGCTCTGTAGAAGATACTTGTGTGTGTCTCATGCAAAACAGATTATATTTTTTAAAGTAGTTCATTGTGCTTTCTGATTTCAGCTTTCCCGATATCTATATGGACAGAAAACACAGAGTCCGTCCAGTTTCTGACAGACTGTCTTCACTGAAGCTCTCGCTCTCTCAGCTTTCCATAGTCAGGTACTGGCCTGTTGGGTAGATGTAGCTGGCTTCATTGGCGTCCCCTAACCTATGGCTACATCTCTCAGGAGGATGTGGTCAGTGGGAGAGCAGGAGAGGAGCAGCCCAGCCCAGTGGGAAAGGGCAGGTCTGGACACCACAGAGTCTTGGGTGGCTTCTTCCTGCCTAGGCTGTCGCTGTTGTGTAAGCCTCAGGTTCCTCATCTTGAAAATGGGACGATGAGGGTCGTCATGAGAGTTAGAAGTGCGTAAAGCATCCTAGAAAGAAAGCGGAGCCTGTAAGCAGTGGCCCTATGGAGAACAAAGGGGGGTGGATTTTTTGAGGGGGAGCTCTTTCCTCTTTCCACCTTTTGGTATCTTAAAATATGTTTGCCCTGGCATATGTTGAACTTATAATTAGCAAAATAGAAAATAAGCATAAAAGCATAAAGTAAGTGGGGGGATGATCTTCACTAAACACCAGGCATAAGTTGGCACCCCGTAAAGGGTAGCTATTTTTACTAATTAGTCATTACGCTTAATAATAATAATTAGGAGTCATGATTTCCTCCGGGACAGAGGTCTCAAATTAGTCTGCTGGTGGTGGCTGATGACTCATGGCTTCCTTCCCAGGGAAAACAGTTCTAGGGTCCCCTCCCACTGGGGCACCCCTCACTTGTCTCCCTGCTCCCCGCTGCAGTCATCCTGAGCTGCAGACTTGGTGTTACTGCTGCTGCTGCCGCCCACAGACTGCTCCGTGCGCCCAGACAGAGGGGCGGCTCTAGGGCAGGCAGAGCACGCTCCTCGAGAGACTGGCCAAAGGAAGGTGGCAGTGGGGGCAGTGGTCGGGGCAGGCTCGGGCCATCTCTCTGCTGATGGGCAGCCAGTTGTCCAGTGAATGGTAAGGCAGCTGAGAGTCATATCTTTTTTTCCTTTCCTTTTCTCTTTGGGTGGCCGGGGAGGCACCCTGATCAACGAGTTTGCCAACATCAATAACTAATTTGGTGCTTTGAGTTGGAAGATTCAGAAAGTAAAAAATAGACCTCTCTGGCACCCGTGGTGACATGTTTATCATCCACAGCTGATCCTGAGCACAGGGGTTCTCATCCACCACATGAGAAAGGGGGGCACGTGGCTTTGGAGCCCTATGGGCTAGTTCTAGAGGGACTCTACTTGATGGCAAATGTATTATATAATATATACATACTTCATTTATTCAGACTGTGGATGGCACTGACCAGGATTTAGTACAAATGAGAATGTTAAACTAAACTCCCAAATCCCTAAGGGTCCAGTCGGTTCAACCAGAGCTCACTGCAGTTCCACCTAAGAAGGAGAAGGTGAGATTGCTTACCTCTGGGTGCCATGGGCAAAGCCGCCAACCTCGGTGGACCTGGGTCCTCATGTGTGAGAAGAGGTCCCAGAGGGAGGCCCATGGCACGATGATAAGGACACTTGGTTCTGAGAAGAACACGGACTTGGATGTTTCAGCTGCTTCGTGGCTTGTTGCCGAACTGATGGAGAAGCCAGGGGAGGGACTGGTACTTACCAGTATGCACCTCAGAGAGGCCAGTGCTGGGCTTCTAGAGGAAAGGAAGCAGCTCTTCCTCACGTGCACCCGTGCCTTGACCTCTTCAGAGTCCTGACAGAGAAGCTCTAGAGATTCGATGCCCATGGGGTCAGATGTTGGCCATCTTGGGAGTCACCTCTAATCCTTGGACAACCGTGCAGGAGCAGCCTTGCTACTGGTCCACAGCAAAGCATCTGAGACACACATAGGTTCCCAAACTTATTTAGCCCACCTCCCCTTTTTCAGGAAAAAAAAATTACTCTGCACCCAGATGGCAATCAACAACTTCTGTCTTGGCCCACGTCCAGGATAAAATGTAGGTCTCCGAAAGTCATGGCCAGTTCTATTCGGACCTATGGGTTCGCTGTGAGTCACAATGGACTCCATGACAATGAATTTAGGGCTTTGTTATTGTTATCTGCCTTTGAAGCCCCCCCTGGATCAATCTAGTGCCCCCAGGGCAGACAGTACCCCCTTCTTGGAGGAGCGCGGCTGGAGGCAGCATCCATTGTCCACAGTGCGTCCACAGATCAGGCTATGCAGGGATCTGAGAATACAAGAGTGTCCTGCTCTCCTCCAGCTGGTGGTCTAGGATTGGTCCTGCACAAATCAATGGACAATTATAGTCCAGTGTAAATAGTGGCTAAGGAGGTAAAGACAGGTAATCATGGAAGGATACTGGAAACCAAGCCAAATTCACCACCATGGAGTCTTTCTGAGCCCATAATGACCCTATAGGGCAGAGGAGAACTGCCCTTGTGGGTTTCTGAAGTTGTAACTCTATACGGCTCATCTTTCTCTCAAGGAGCATTTGGTGGGTTCGAACTGCTGACCTTGCAATTAGCAGTCTAGCACGGGAACCACTGTGCAGGTTGGATACTGAGTTAGGGATCACCAAAACCAGCACAAGGGCAGGGCAGGGACATGACCTTCCGGGCAGAGGCAACAACGCCTGAGCAAAGGACAGGAAGACTCGTGAGTGAGCGGAGACATCTGTCTGGACCTACATGGAGGGTGAGGGACGGGCGAGGAAGGGGGAGCACAAGAGCAGGAGCAGGAATGGACCTGGCCAGGCCAGGCAGGAGCATTTCCACTTTATCCTGATGGCAAAAGGGAGCCAGTCATTCATGCAGTCAACAGATGTTTGTTGAGCATTTATTGTGTCAGGACTGAAGAGGCAGCCGTAGACAGCCTGTCCAAAAAAAAAACACCCTGCTTTCGTGAAAGAATATTCTTTATGAGGGAGGGAAGGAAGAGGTTTAAGACGGCCAGAGAGAGACAGTAAACTCAATCAATGAGTGCAATACATGCTGTGGCAGATGGGGATGCGTGTAGACTATGGAGAAAAGGGAAGCAACGGAGGGGCTTTGGGCTGCCTGGGTGTGGGTAGCAATTGCACCCCGTATGGTCAGGCAAGCCGTGCTGAGAAGGGACATTATGGAGGAGCACTTCAAGGACCTGAGGGGGTGAGCTCTGGAGTGACGCGATCAGCTCTGCTCTTTGCCTGTGGGTCACTTCTTTCTGTCCCATAGACACCTAGCCTTGCGAACCTTTGCAGTCAGCCAGGATGGGTTTGGCCTCGAGGCATGCTGGGAGACCCCGCATGATGCAAAATGGTGAGGCGGGGAGGATGCTGGGACCAGGCAGAGCTGTGGGCTCCAGCAGAGTGAAGTGGGGACTGGTGGTCAAGGCTACAGACCAGGGCCCAAACTGACTGAGCACAACCAAGATTCCACAGAAGATTCCACAGCTATGACATTGCCAGGCTCAGTGGGGGCCAGGAAGCACGACTCACTCCGCACCCCTTCTGGGGGTGCCAGTGGTAGCTGGGGGCCCAGTCTCCAGTCCCAGGAAGGCGGGGGTCAGCACTGGATCTGCGTGTCCCAGGACAGGAGACCTCGCTGCTTCTATCACTGTCCTCCCCTCGCAAGACAGAAGGAAAGCGCAGCCTCTGTGTCTGTCCCGATGGAGCCTCCTGTCTCGAGGGTCTTGTGCGGGCTTCATCGGCCTTTGAATGGCCGTGGAGCTCAGTGTCCTAGAACTCACCGAAACGTCGGCCTTACCTCCTGGCCCTCCAGCTCCTGACCAGACACGGCCTGCCCGTGTCCCTCGGGACACTGCCCTCGTGCTTGCTGCTCTTGGGTGGGCATTGAGTCAAATCCAGCCACACTGCATCCGGGTCCCAGCCATCATTGGTATGTGCAGTAGCATAGCTTCCCCTCATCCAGTTCTCAGCAGCCAAGCCGAGTCAGTGAACGTGGGGCAGACAAATTGCAGGATATCATTCAGCCGCCGTGGCCATCCATATTCATGAAGCCCGGAGCCCGGACGCCCTCACAGGATTAAGAGCAACCCTTTAGAGGGACCGATTTCAGAGGCATCACTGCCCTCGCTCCCCGCCAAACCCCACCCGCCAGCTGCCTTGGGAAGGTGGAATGCATGTTGCTTCAGGCTGGTAACAACATAGGAAGCCACTTGGCCTGCCCACGGGCGATCTATGTGCTTGAGGAGTTCGATGGGCTTCTGTAGCGTAAGAAATTGGTCGCATTTAGAAATATTCAGCTCCAGTGAACAAGCCGAGGTTGTGTGCAGGAAAAACATACTATTATCTCTAGAGCTTGCCGGAAACAACAGGCTTGTTCCCGAAACAGATGTTTTGCGAAACCCATCCTGACAGGCTCATCAGGCCTGGAGATGAGCCAGCACTTAGTACCCAGCCTCACGAGGGCAGCCGTCTCCGCAGGCTGTCCACCCATCCTCCGCACCTGAGCTCGGCG
Source organism: Tenrec ecaudatus (assembly GCF_050624435.1). Classification (NCBI taxonomy): domain Eukaryota; kingdom Metazoa; phylum Chordata; class Mammalia; order Afrosoricida; family Tenrecidae; genus Tenrec; species Tenrec ecaudatus. Next base: position 59,641,636 of record NC_134539.1, on the reverse strand, counting down.
GAGACACTCCCCGCGGCTCCTCCTTCTGGCGATCCAGTTCTGAAGTTAAACATTTAACCAGCCAGTTTCCCAGCTCTCCACTCCTAAGACTGTATGTAGTTCAGTGCTACAAAACACTGACCCTGGGCTGACTGTGCACCCGGCGCTATCTAATGGCTCCCAGGACCTCCCAAGAACCCTCGGAGGCCACCCATTTCAGAGATGAGTAAACTGAGGCCAGTAGTAGCTTATGGTCTCATTGTTTCCCCCACGGCCACATGGTGAGAAAGAGGCTCAGTCCGAACAGAACCCTGGCTGGCCAGCTCTGAGCCAAAACTCTCCCCGTGGAGCTTGTTGGCGCATTACCCATCAGACTGTGAGGCAGGCCCTTGGGAGTGCTGAGAGGTATGTTGGGGCAGCAGCCCCACCCCCGTTGCTAAGAAACAAATGACTTGGGGGTCGGCTTTGTGTAGAAGCCATGACTAGATGGCTGTTCTTAGGGCCAGTCGATCTGGATTCACTCATTTGCTTTGCCATGTCTAAGCTGGATGACCTTGGCAAAATTATGCCCCCCGCCCCTCGTCCTCTCTCACAGGGGAACGTCTCCTTTAGAAAGCGGGAACCGTGGGAATAAGGGCTGGTCAATGAGAGGCTGTGCCCAGCACAGAGCCTGGCAGGCAGCCGGGCCCAAGCGGCTGCTGTTAGACTCCACACTAGGTACGTCCCACCTGCGCGGACGTCCCAGGTACACACGGACACGGGCAGCGGAGGTCCTCTCTACGAGCCCACACCCCCTCCCACCCCACCCTGACCTGCAAAGGGGGGTGAGGAAGAGGGGGAAGCCGAAGCTGACTTTGGAGCTTTGTCTCCCTGCACAGATGAAGCTGCCAATCACATTGTAGAAATGGCAAGAAGCAGGTTCAGGTGGGACAAGTACTCAGCATGGACCGAGGGCCTCGCTGGGCTGCAAGTGGACCCCTGGGTGGGTTTGTTAGGCAAGTGTTGGCCTTTGAAGGTGACTTTTAAAAGCTGCAAGAAGGCCAAGCTCAATGGAATGGGGTGAAGCCCTTTGGACAGAGTCAAGAGCTGCCCCAAAAGGCAACAGCTGGGGCGGGGAGACACTAGGACACAGGAAGTGGACGTCAGTTCCTGGTCCCAGCACGCCATCTCCTTGCAGTAAGACGGGCGCCATGTTGCTCCCTTCCCAGGCTGTTGCACAGGTGGCATTAGATCATGGGCGGGAAGTGGCTCCATAGGCCGCGCGTTGGACGTCACCGGCCCCATTTCCGAGCCTGGCCGAGGGCGCACGCGGCGCCTGTCCGCTCCCTGGGCCCGGCTCAGCAGTAAGCCTCTCTCCAGGGCCAGGCTGGAGCCGCCTGGGGACGAGCTCGCCCCCATCGGTCTGCAGTCACAACCGGGACTCCTGCATGCCCTGGCGAGGGGTGGCCTTCTGCCACCGGCTCCCGGGCACTGCGCAAGCCGGCCAGCGCCCTGGTGGCCTGTGGCTAACGGCTCCGTGGGAACTCAGCAGCCGCGTTGCTGGAGCCATGCGGATGGAGGTGCGCTTGGGTCAGGACGTTGACTTTGGCGCTCCGCCCCACGGGTCGCTCCGAGTAGGACAAACAACTTCTGGAGTGCCTGTGCTGCGCTGCCCCTCCTCCCGTGACCCCGCCTCCCACCCACCAGCCCCTCTGCTTTCCCGCCTGTGAGTGTAGCTCAGGGAGGGGTAGGTCAGCCCACGTTGCCATGACAACCACGGAAGAGGGCAGCTTTGACACTGCTCTCTGCTTGTTAGTAGAGAAACTAAACGAGACTCTTCTGTTTCTTTCGCGCTCTCTCTCTTTCGTTCTTTCTTGGAATGGATATCCACCCCATTCCCTCTGACATGGAAACCTACTGTTCCCACTAGGTGAGCCTACTGTTCCCACCAGGGATATTTTAACTTATTTCAATGGCTGTTTGGAGAGGCCGCTCTTAAAAAATAGGGATTATCAGGACATGGTGGTTCAGGTGATCATGCTACAGTCAGCACACTGATTCTGAGGCTGTCCCTTAGAGAAGCAGGTGTTAGTGGGCATGGCAGCCTGAACGACACCCTGTCTGTGTGTCCCCAAATCCTTGGGATGCTTAAGCTGCCTTATCCTGAGCACCCAGTGATATGTCTGCCCCTCCACTACAACCTCCACAGTTAATATTTCATGTAAACTCAAAACCAAACTCACTGCCATCGAGTCACTTCTGACTCATAGTGGCCCTCCAGGAGAGCGGACTAGAACTGCCCCTGTGGGTGTCTCAGACTGTCAGTCTTGGCAGGGGTGGAGAGCCTCCTCTTTCTCCCATGGACCAGCTGGTGGGTTGGAATGACGGACCTCCTGGTTAGCAGCTCAGCTCGTCACCACTGCACCGCCCGAGCTCCTTGGTCTTGACTGAGTGCTCACTGAAACCCTGTGGGTTTGGTGCGATTCTCACCACTTTGCACATGAGGAAGCTGATGCTCTGGGAGGTTAAGTACCTTCCCCAAGGTCACTGAGCTGGTGAGAGGCAGTGTGGGAACGGAGACGGCTCTGCCCCATTCACAGCCCTTTAACTCTTGGCACTCTGCTGCCCTGCCTGAACCTTGGACTTGACTCACAGACCCTGTAGAGCCATCAGAGAGACATCATCTCAGACCGCGCATGATAACTAAACATTTATACTTCTATGAGAAGCACCACTGCAAACTGTCGGCATGTCTGCTTGGGGAATTGTGCAGTGACAAGAGAAATTAAATACTTTAATGGATTTTGACAACAACTCTATGTTAGGGGAATTCAAATTGCATACAGGAAAAAGTAAGACTTTCTCTCTGGACCTGATTGCTAATGTGCATGCCTAATTTATTAGTCCAATTTTTTAAGGTCTGATTTTATTAGGACCAGAGTTCTTAGAGGGAGAGATTGTCGCTGCTTGGAGAAGGCAGGTTAATCTTCCTGGAGGAGTTTGGTTTTAGCCGACCTGAGGCTCCTGGCTGCAGAACAGACAGAGAAGCGCCTAAGTGTGCATGCAATGAGTGGAAGGACAATTGCATGAATGACATTGTTGGTTGGTGGTTCAGACTCACAGTGGCCTCTTGTACAACCGAATGAAGCACCGCCTGGTCCTCTGTCATCCTCACCACGGCTGCTGCCCGAGCCCAGGTTGTCGTCACCGTGTTCATCCGTCTTTAGTCTTCCTTGTTCACTGTCCAGCTCTCTCGTGCATGTGAGACACCACAGCTTGCGTCAGGCACACCTTAGTCCTCAAAGTGACATCTTTGCTTCCGAACCTGTCAAAGAATTCTTTCAGCAGCAGATTTGCCCAAGGCAATATGTCACTCGGCTTCTTGATTGCTGCTTCCATAGGTGTTGATTATAGATCCAACTCGGGAGATCCTTGATAACTTCAGCCTTTTCTTTATCATAATGTTGCTTATTGGTCCAGTTGGAAGAATTTTTGTTTTCCTTATGTTGAGGTGTCATGCACACCGAAGGATTGAATGCTGTGGTCTTTGTTCTTCATCAGCAAATGAATGAAAAGGGCTACAATTTATTTGGCACTTACTGTATTCCAATCAGGAGCCTGGTAACTTGGTGGTGACATGTTTGGACTGCAATCCACAAGGTCCACAGTTCGAAACCAGCAACTGCTTCGAGGGAGAAAGCCCGAGCTTTCACCTCCCATAAACAGTTAGAGCCTCAGCAACTCACAGCGGTAGTTGTACCCTGCCCTGTAGGACCACTATGAGTCGGCATCGGCTCGATGGCTTTCGGTATTCCAATTGGTATGCTCATCTTGGGTCTAAGCCGCCCCATGTAATCCCTCAGCATCTCCATGACATTGATTCTATTGTCCCTCTACATTTTGCAGAAGAAAGTGTAACTTCCCCAAGGTCGTACATTTAATAAGTGGAGGGACAAGGGTGGCAATTGTTCTTATTAACATAAATCATGATTATTCATCATTGCTCTAAAAGTGGCTCGAAGAACCTTAAACTGAAACTGGCACTCACGCTCTCGCCTCTGGGCAAAATTACACCAAATTCTTTATCCTATTTGTCTCAAAGAATGCGTTTGCTACACAGACGTTTATCTAGCATGCCTTTCTTTCCTTGTCTTTCTTTCTTTCTTTTTCTTTTTTGGCATTACCTATTAGCCGTAGAGCAGGAAACAAAAATGGATTCTATTTTTGGCAAACTGACAAGCTATCAGGGGACAGAACCTACAAGCTTGAACGACCACAGGACAAGCCAGAACATGATAAGTCCCATAAAAGAGTTGCCACGTGAAACCTGGAAGAGCATATTTCTGTGAAGAAGGCAGTAGGGCAGGCTTTGGAGACGAGCTGGCATTTACAATGAGCTTTGGAGGGTGAGCAGGATCGGGGCCTGCCAGGGAGCAGACAGGTGCTGGCAGAGAGGTGGGCAGGCCACAGGCACCCCGGGCACAGAGACCAGAGGAGAAGCGCTTGGGTAAGCGGTATAGGTCTTGACGTCAATGTGTGTGAGCGTGTGATGGGCCAGAGAGCTCTTGTGGAGCAGAAAGCAGGTCAAGGGAAGAGTCTTGAAGGACTAGCTCCCTCGGAGGAAGAGAAGCCAGAGAGAAAGAACTCCAGAGGAGCCAGCACACGTGCAGCCAGACACCAAGAGGGGGCTGGTCAGCCACATTTGGATGTTATGAGAAGCTGAAATGGGTAAAGATAAAGGAGGTCAGTGACAATTAGACAGTATCTGGGGACCCTTGAGAGGGCACTATTGGGGGAAGTAGTGCAAGAAGAACCCAGTGTGCACATATGGAGGTCAGGAGGGGTCGTGCACACAGAATGACTTGCTTGAGGTCACTACCCCTTGAAGCCACGCTCTATTGGGAGGCTCTAAGTCCCAGCCATGGGTCACCTGGGCAGCCCCTGGTGCTGTCCAGCCTGGCTGAAAACCTGGCAAGAACATGGTCCTGAGAATCAGACAGAGCCCGTGGACCTGACAAGACCACATGGGTGGCCCGCGCCCAGCCGGGCCTTATTGAAGCCCCTGAGCTCAGCTTCATCTTCTCAATGAAAGCGCCAGCCAACACTGGCTGAGTGTTCAACCCATGCATGGCCAGTCCCAGACTCTGGGCAGGTCAGCTGTGAGGTAGGCAGAGCCATCATCCCCGTTCTGCAGACCAAGCCGAACGTGTCAGCAAGTTAGCAGACGCTTCCCAGGTGGCCCTTGCCAAGGTTCTGGCTCTGTCCAGGTTGGCTCTCGCATTGAGTCCGACTCATGGGCCCGTGTGTGGCAGAGCAGAGCAACCCTTCCTGGGGGTTTCCACGCCGTGGCCTTTGGGAATCAGGTGGCGGGACTTTCTCCCACAGTGTCACTGTGTTTGCTTAAACAACCGGCTCTTCTTTCCCTTAGTAATCAAGTGTGCAACCGTTTGGCTCTCTAACCTCCCCCCGCATCGCCCACTCCCACCCCTGGCATCCAGCCTATTCTCATTCATAGCAGCCTTATAGAAGGTTTCGACGACTTTACATCTTTGTAGGAGCAGGCAGTCTCTTCTTTTTACCTCAGAACTGCCAGTGGGTTTGAACCACTGACCTTATAATTAGCAGCTCAACACCTAACCCACAATGCCACCAGGGCTCCATAGCATGTGCTAGTGTCACCATTGTGAGATCATCAATGTCTGGTAGAGTTCCTGGCTCATAAGAGGAGCACCTTAATGGTTACCCTGCCTTTCCCCTAACCAGTACAAATGGCAATTCAGAGCACCCTTGCCCGAGAAAAGTCTCTGGGCTCAATCCCATCAAGCCTCTCTCACGTGAGTGCACACCCCCCACACAGAGGGCCATGAGCTCGGGGGCCACAGTTGGCAGAAGCTGGGTTTGCGAGCAGCACCAGCACCTGGTGGGCAGGAGGACCCGCTGATGATGTGGGAGAGAATAAAGCATCAGCCCCGCTGAAATCTGAGGATGCGCGCACCTGACTGGAGCTCCTCCCACTGAGCTGCTAAATAAAGGCTCCTTGGTGACACAGTACACAAAAGGAAATTGGGATTACCATAGAGGAAGAACCGCGTTTGGGATGGAACTGAACATCGGGAAGAAATTACAGTCTGGGCAGAGAATAACCTCCACACGTGGTCTGCCCTCCCCCCCCCCATATTGTCTGCTTTCCCAGCCCTATACTTTGGTGCAGAGCTGTGTTTAAACACTAAAATGCTTTGTGTTGTAGATGTGAGCCAAGTGTGTAATTAAAAGGATCCCTTCATTAGCAGAACTACACAATGAAAGCTCAAGTTGGCCTTGGCTGCTAATTTCGGAGGTGGTAAAACAGAGGCTAATACAACCACTGATTATAATTGTCACGTAGTCTTCCTCCTGCCACTAGGACATCTTTGTTCTCCCAGAGCATAGTCAGGATCTTCCCAGTCGCAGGGGGACAGGAGAAGAAAGGAAGATCTATGCTGGCAACAAAATAGGAGGATAGGGGTTGAAAATGTGGGTCTGGAGACAGCCCATCTGCACCGCAATCCCAGCCTCATCACCCAGGCAGCTGGCTTGACTTCTGTAAGCGTCCCTCTCCTCAGATGTAAACTCAGGTCAATGCCCTCTGCCAGGGACTCGATGCTGGCTCACAGCGAACCCACAGGGCAGAGTAGGACTGCTCCTTAAGGCATCTGAGACTAACTCTCTATGGGAACAGACAGCCTCATGCTTATTTCCCCTGGAGCAGCTGGTGGAGTTTGAACCACCAGCCTTGTAGCGGCTCACCACCCTCAAGTCAATGCTGACTCATAGCCCGGTGGGGTTCAAGACTGTAACTGCTTACAGGAGTAGAAAGTCCAGTCCTTTCTCCCGTGGAGCTGCTGGTGGTTTTGAACTGCTGACCATGCAGATCGCCGCCCGATGCTTAACCACCACACCAGCTGGGCTCCATAGTTATCAGCCCTAAACTTAACCTTACCCACTCACTGTCATCGAGTCAATTCCGACTCACAGCGACTCTATAGGTACAAGAGTAGAAAGCCTCATCTTTCTCCTACAGAGTGGCCGGTGGTTTCAAACTGTCCCGCTTGCAGTTAGCAGTCCAACCACAATGCCACGCGAGCTCCTTACACCTAACCTACTGTGCCTTCAATTAATATTGGTATCTAATTAATTGGATTGTTGGTAAGAATTCATTGAAACAATGAGTATATCCATTCTCTGATATTTGGAGCACCTGTTGTGTTTAGGAGCTGGGCTTAAGGCAGTGGTTGTATCTGTAAACCAGCCGTTGGTGGTCCCTGCCTGCCCTCAGCAGGCTTCCAGTCTAGTGAAACAGACAGACATTATTATATGGAGAACTGCACAAATAGCAATTGAGGTACAATTGTGAGGGTACAAATGAATGCTGTGGGCTTGGCATGGTGCAGAACATGCCTTAAACTCTCCATACATTTCACTCTTCAGATTAACGTCCTTATGCACAAACCAGGAAGGTAACGGAGGAAGAGCGTTGAAAGCCATGACGAGCTTCTGGAGAAGGTGGATGCTGAGTCTAAGACATGCAGGATGCAGGGTTTTTTTTCAAGTGGATGCTTTGGGAAAGAGCACTTACAAGGGAGGGAGGGCTGTCGGCCTTCAGGCTGCAGGATGTGGATGTTGAGGCAGGCAGGAACCAGGGCCCTGAATACCCTGCTCAAGAGAGGGGGCCTTGCCCTGGGTGCCTTGGGTAGCCAGTGTGGCAAGGCTTACCCCTGGAAACACCTCTCCCCAGGCACCAGTGGAAAACCAAGCAGTGACACTCGTGGCCCACTGCCCAGCAGGTCTAAAGAGGCCTCCGAAGTCCTCGGGCAAGAAGCACGCTCTCTTCCTGCCAAGGGGGCTGGGGAAGCCTGCAACCTCTCACACAGGAGCCAAGTTCTGGCCACTTCCTGATGGTCAAGGTCACTGGTGAGGTCGTTTTACCAAATATAGATGTCCATATTTTTAAGGCTCTGGACAGGTAGTCGAGAAGAATGGGCCTGCCTTCGCCACCACCTCTGACTTCTTGCCTCACCTCAAGCAAGTGACTAGGGCTCAGCGTCCGTCCCTAGGGAGGACAGGACAAAGTGACCCCTGGGGCCTCTTCCACATCAGAGGTACACGTGTCCTTCACGAGGGGGCAGCCAAGGTCCCTCCGTGCTTTCTCCTGGGAGGCCAGCGAACCCCAGCGAAGGAGATTGAGAACATCGGATGGGTGAGGCTGGAGAGGAGGAGACCATGAGGCTAGGTGCCCTCTGACCCTGAGAAGCCGTGAGGAGTGGGATTCCTCAGAGGTCTGGCAGGAGCTCACAAGACCAGAAGGTGCTTAGAGGAAACCCATGCTCTCCCGAGCCCCCGGAGGCCTGGGTTGGTCTCTCCCAGCCTGGGGCCCTGGGGACAGGGTAGCAGGGCTCTGAAGACGATGCCGAGCATGAGATAAAGGCGTTTATGGTTACAACAAAGTTGGCTGGTGGGTATTAAGGTGCCCCTGGATATCACAGACAGAGAAGCAATCAACTATTGGCTGAGAGGTTGGCGGTTCAACCCACCAAGGGAAGTTTCAGAAGAGCAGCTTGGGGATGGGTCTTCAGAAGATTAGAGCCTAGAAAACCAAGTGGAGCCCATGTCCACTCAGTGACAGCTAACTGGCTGATACAGAGCTAACAAAAGGGCTGGTGACTCAAACCCCACCCAGAGGTGCTTCAGAAGCAAGGCCTGGCGATCTACTGCCCAAAGTCCAGGGCCATGCAAACCCTGTGGTGCAGAGTTCTGCTGTGACCCAGATGACGTCCCCAGGAGTTGGAACCAGCTTCATGGCAACTGGTTTGTTTCTGAAAACAGTGTTGGGGTAGGTGCTAAGCACCATGCACCCACTCTGTCCTCCTCCTCACCTCCGCCCGGCTCAGTAAGAGGAAAGTGAAGCTCCCAGGTGAAAGGGCCTGCAACTTACCAGTGGCAGCTCTGGAGTCCCAGCCATGCCTCCAGCTGACTCCCCCCGAGTCAACGCTCTGAGCCACCAGGCCCACCCTCCCTCCCCCGGGAGGAGGGGGCAGCCCTCGTGGTCTGTGTGTAGAGCACGCCTCACTTACTCTGGATCTAAGACAGTGTAGAACAGAAGAGGCAACATGGAAGATTCTTGCTCCACGCCGGAGAAGAAGCATGTTGGCAGGCCTGGGTAAAATGAGCAGGTTGGGCCCTGTGGCTGCTTCAGGCCATCTGTGTCAGTTCAGGTGGACTAGAGGAACAAATTCATAGACACTCAAATGTGTATGAGAAAGCGCTTTATATACAAGAGCAGTTGAATATTGAGAAAACATCCCAGCCCAGTCCAGATCAAGCCCATAAGTCCGATATTAGCCTGCATGTCCGATACAAGTCTATAAAGTCCTCTTCAGACTCACGACACATGCAATGATGCCGAATGCAGGAAGATCACAGTCCAGTGGATTAGAAGTCTTGTGGATCCAGTGGCATTGTAAGCATCTCAGCACTGGCAGCGGTCTCCACGTGGCTGCTCCAGTTCAGGGCACTAGTTAGTTCCATGTGTCTTGTCAGCTGCACTATCTTCCAGGGAGTGAGCAAAGAGAGAGAGTATGTATCTCTTGGCTCCAAGGAGGAAGACAGGAGTTCCCAGAATCCTCAGGAGAAGGCCATGCCCACACACAGGTGTCATTGCCTGTTAGCTAATTAGCTGCCTAGACTCCACCCCTTCACTCTGAATCCTCTCAAATAGACAAACGATTATATACCTACCACACCATCCTAGCTCTGAAATACGGGTAGAAGCTGGGACACTAGAAGAAGTGCTCGTACTTGTCTTTCTGGTCCCTGACCAAGCAGGACAATGCTGCTGCAGCAGCTCCAGGCCCAGGAAGCTCCGGGAAGTCATCCTGAGCAGGGGCGGGGACCTAGTCTGTCCTTGTTGCCTTGGGTGTGTTGGGGGTGGGGGGTGGTGGTCTTTAAGTCGTTCCTTCTATACATACTGTGTGTGTGGTGGCGGGGGTCTGGGTCACATGAGTCCACAACTGCAACCTAGCAGCTTGGTTTGTTTGTAGAAGTAAGCAGATGTGTGGTGGCCCCACCCCGGTCATCACACAAGGTCAGACAAGCCCCTCCAGGACGATTCCTCTGGACGCTTCCTAGAAAGGCTGCGTGTCTGATCTCAAACCGTACCATCGTCCTGTGCCAGGCACAAAGCAAGGACTCGGGGCACCGCTGTCAGCGGAGAGAATGAGTCCAGAGGAGTTGTACAACCAGAATGAGGGGGAGCTTGGCACCGTGGAAAGTGTGTGGGTTTTGAAGCTAGCCAGACCTGGGTTCAAATCCTCTTTCAGCCATGTCATAGCTGAGTGATCTCTGAAAAAGATGAGCACATCGTTCTCATCTGTAAAGCCGGACGACGGGCCACTCACCACACCGAACCCACAGAGGAATGCCAGGGCCGACTGAAACACGACAGGCATCCGTGTGCTTTGGTTTCTATCCCACGTCCATAACCTCGTACCCTCACCCCCCAGTCACTTCATCTCTGAAACGGGAGCAATAATGGTCGCATCTGCTTTGCACTGTTTTATGCATGATTTTAGCTAAATTTATTTTTCGAGGTTCTTGGCACATACTGGGGGCCACCAAGGTCACCAGGCTCATCTGTTGTGGCTGCTGATGCTCCTGCATGCAATGGAAGGACATGCTCAAGTGGGGCGGACGTGGCCAGGTGACTGTCCAGGGGAGGGCAGCTGGCCTGCTGGGGTGTTGGTGGTGTCGATGGATGGGGCAGGCAGAAACAGAGTCCCCCCTCCCACCCCTCGGCCTTGGCTCACAGGGATAAGAATGTCAGAGAAGGGCCCTCATTACGTCCTTCTCATCAGCATGGGCATTCATGCCGCATCCACTTTTCTGGCTTCATTGTCTTCCTTTCACGCAGCGTTTCCGTGCCTATCAAGCCAACGGGGCATCTGCGAGGGCAGAGGGTTTTCAAGAGGCAGAGCTGGGCTACATAGTTATGTTTATTTTTAGCAACCGTGGCCCCTAACTCTTGCTAATGGCAGGGGCTTCTGTGGCGCCGGGTTAGCAGTGTCCTCACTCAGGAATGCCGCTGTGTTACGGGGGACGCACTCTTGAAATCTGTCAGCCAGATGGCAGGCGAGTCACCTGGGCCAAATGGCAGGAAAAGGAAGCCGTCTTCATCCCCTTGCCTGTGCGGCACCTCTGCCCTCTGGGCTCTCCTGCCACGTCACGGGGGCCAGGCACATGAGCCAAGGTGTCTCTCGCTCTTTGTCCCCCTCATCCCTGCAGCCGTTGAGCCCTTATGTGTCCGAGTGTCTCATGTCAGCACTCTGGCTCCATGTCCATTACACTTGCCCTTGTTGAAGCCACGGCCATCAAGTGGATGCCGACTCATGGCGCCCTCTGTAGGGTCCCCGAGACGGAGCAGGCAGTGGCATCTTTCTCTCTCAGAGGGCTGGTGGGTCTGGACCCTCCTCCTGGTCATCAGTGATCCAACGCCCAGTCCACCCTAGATCGGTGTTTCTTAGACCTTAGCCTGCATCAGAATCGCTGCGAGGTCGGTTAAATCTTTGAGTGCTAGACCCCACTTACAGAGTTTCTGATTCAGTAGGTCTGGCGCGGGGCCCAAGAATCCGGAACTTGTCTAACCAGTTCCCAGGTGATTCCAACGCTCTTGCTGCAGGAACGGCGCTGGCAGGATCACTGCCATGGACCATTCCAGGAGCTTCCCGACGCTCCTCCTCTGCCCTCAGCCAACCTGCTGCAGGCAGATTCGTTCTCCTCCAGTGAGGTCTGGTCTTACTTCTCTCTTGAGAATCCACCACTGTCTTCTCATCTCCACAGCGCCATTGTCTGACATTCCAGCTCCTTTAAGAACTAGACTCGGGCTGGACTGCTGGTCACGTTCTCATCTGCACCCCTTCGCAGGCACGGCCAAGAACCCAGCGGGCCAGCTTCCTTTCCCTGGCTCCATCCTGTCTCCCCCGCTTGCTCGTGTGCTCGAGGGTGGCAGGGACTGTGTGTCTAACTCACCCGAGTGCCCGCTCCATCTGAGATGCAAAGCTAATGCTTCGTGAGTAAGGACATGATGGAAAAGATGCTTAACTGGAGAGGAACACTAGTCTCTGAAACGGGTCCAGCATCTTCCCTGAGACTGGAATGTTTGACTTTGTACCATCTATCTTCCTATTTCCGCTCAGTGCTGTGAATAAAGACAGTTTATACACAAGAAGAAAAGTCTTTGCTTTGATTTAAACCGCATTAGCAGAAGAACAAGCTAGTGGATGAAGCTTGAGTGAAATCATCCTGGGTATAAATCCTGATTCTACTATGGATTGTAATGACTTTGGGCATGTCGCTCAGCATCCGGGCTGGGCCCACAGTTCTTATTTGTAAAATGGGAATGATTTCTACCTACCCTAGAGCAGTTACAAGAAACAAGTGAAACAGTATAGGTAAGCTATTTGGCATGTTGTTGGTCCCTTGTGAATCAGGCAGAGAGAAACCTGTTTTTCTACTAAGGGACATTTGTAACCCCATTTTCAGGTCACACTGGTCAAACATTTAATGACCATGTCACGTATGTGATGGCCGGAACTGCGTATCTCTGAGGGAGGCCTGTGACATCACAGGTACGGATGATGTGAAGGACATTACATCCCCCACCCCTGCGTACCTGGTTGCTCTTTTTAACAGTGGGCTTTCCAGGCAATAGAGAGACAGATGGGTTTTCACTAGAGTTTTCATGAAAAGAATTCCATTTTATTCGAAAAACAATAGATAAAACATTCCAGGATTCTTTCTCTCCCCTATTTTAATGAATCAAGGATACAACAAATCCAATCATCATACTTAACCCCCCCCCCAAAAAAAAAAGGACTAGTAAGCTTGATTTATATTTTCTATACCGGTCACTTTTATTTCATAAGCCTGACATTTCCATTAAAATACTATTTAAGTAAAGCCGGGTTTTTACAGTATTCGTGATGGCTTGGATCGCGATGTGATAATTGGAATTATCTCCTGCAAAGATAGCATTTCTCCTTCTTTCGTTTCCTCTAGCCCACCAGTCTGTCTTTAGTGCCTCCCTCCCGTTGAATAAAAGCACTCCCACCTGAACGTGTGGCTTTGACTTCACGAAAATGATATCTGGGTCTGCGAAGGCCCTTTCCATCTGGAGGTACAAATTGGGATTCAGGAAAGATGGGAAACTGTAGTCCTCCAGGGAGTGCAGCAACTCGTAAAATAAATGTGAGGGGACAGGTGGATTCTGGGTAACTCCCAGGCAGGCCAAGGGGGTGAGGGGTGGGGGTGGCATATACCAGAGGTGGACCCTGGAGGGAGACAGCACTCTTGAGTCTCCATCAGGAAAGCTTTCATTCGTGAGGGGGCTCCTAGACATGTGGGGTCCCCCTGACCGGGACAACCCAGCCTAATGGCCACTTCTCCAAACTATTGGCTGATTGAATGATCTGCTGATGGCAATGTGCTAGGTGCCTGTGTTGATGGTCTGCTCTAAATGACATCATTGTACAAAGTGCCTGGGACTTGACAGCAGCGGTGGTTGCCCACGACTGAATGTGCTAAACGCTGCTGAATCGCAGAGTGTTGTAGCCTGGACACTTTGAGGTTGAGACGGTGGATATGATGTTCTGTCTATTCTGCCCCAGTCAGACATGACATCGGTGGACAGTGTGATTTCCAAGGCTGCCTCTAGCGGTGGCTTGTGTGCTTCTGAGTGGGAGGACACTTGGGGAACAGATCACTCAGCTCTATTTAGTCCAATGATAGGTTATGTAGCCACTAAATGAAGGGAGGGGTCGGTTAATTAGATCATGGCTCAGGCAGAACACAGAATATTACATGTCTAAGAGAAATGAGCTCATGAATTCTGTTCACTGTCAGAGAAAAATACTCGTGAAACAATGTAAAGTGTGCCAAGATGGCATTAGGCTGCTTGTAATATGACCCTAATGTTAATAGACAAGAAACCGAGTGTTTAAGAGTAGTTATCTCTGAGTTGTGACATTGCCCATGACCGTGGGCCCTTTACACATTTCTCAGAATGTCCGAAAAGAGTGTGAATGGCATTAGAATCTAAGCCCTGCGAAGCACAGAAGAAATCATGGTATTTAGGATTCTGTTGGAGCCCTGGTGGCTGAGTGGGTTGCGAATTGGGCTGCTAGCCATTAGGTCAGCAGTTCAAAACCATCCAGCACTCTGCACGAGAAAGATGAGGCTCTCCACTCGAGGAAAGACTTACAACCTTGGAGACCCACAGCGGCAGTTTGAGCCTGTTCTATAGGGTCTTGATGAGTCAGGATTGACTCGATGGCTGTGAGTCGTGAGTTTTTGGAGGATGTTGTTCCCCCCCAAAACCCCATGGTGTGAATCGGGGTGATGAACTGGAAAGACCCCTGCACGAGGCGAATGGAGTGAAAACTCCAGGTCAGCCAGAGCAGACACTTCACCTCGCTCAGCCACAGTGTCTCTTCTGGAGGTGGGGGGCGAGAGTAAGAGCCCACGTGTTGGCATCGTTGTGAAGAGCCAGTGGGACCATGAAGGCGGCCGGTCTTGCTGGCTGGAGGGCTCTTTGCGCTATTTCTGCGGTCACTGAGGACACACAGCCTCCGCTCTCAGGAAAACGGCACACGTGCTTACGAAAGTCAGCAACTGCCCTTCGCCCAGTCACTGCAGAATGAATTTCCGGGAACAGGGCAGCTTTCTCATCTTCCTTCCTGACCCTTAGTGGGGATCAGTGGCCACCTGGCTTTCCTAAGTGTGAGGTACTGGTGACAAGATCATTTTCCCTGAAGGACCACCGTGTCCCTGTTGTCCCCATCTGCTCCTGCCTCCATGCCCCTCACCCCCACCGGGAACATGGCTTTCCCCGAGAAGCCAGAGCCTCCCCTTTGGAGGGTGAAGCATGTGTTTTTCCAGATCATTCCACACCATAGCACTTTAAAGGAAGTTTTCCTCTGTGTCCCCCCCCCCCATTCCCACTGGTTCTGCTTCTGCTTGCCCTTGCTTTGAGACCAGCGTCAGGACTCTCTTGGAAGTGTAAGCTGCATTGGCAGACTTGTGGATTCAAGCTTGGGAGTCCTCTGTATGTTTGAGAGGCCTGCTCTTTGGGCCGCAATGCACCCCTGGGGTGCCCGAGAAGAAAGGTCTAGCGGCCCTCCTCTGAAAACTCCAGGATCCCACAGAGCACAGGTCTGCCCTGGGACACACAAGAGGTGGCCATGAGCCCAAAGTCAACCTGCTGGCCGTGGTTCTTGCAGGGCACTGAGCACCACCACCGTGCTGTGAGTCTTGATCTGAAGCACATGAGCCTCGCTAGTAGACTGGAGCTTCCCCAGTTGAACAAGTGACCTTAATTATTTCCCAGGATCTGAATATGCGCCAGGTCCCACTAGATGTGTCCCACTAGATGTGGCTCTCGCCTTCGAGAGACAGCCACGGTGGTGAAAGAGACTGACCTGTTATGTACATCAAGGCAGCGGCGGCAGCAGCATGGTAGAGGCCCCTGGGAGAGAGCCACCAGCTGAGTCCAAGGCACACCGGAGTTGGTGTTCACAGTGGTGTTCAAAGGGGCCAGAGAATGCCTGTGGGGTACAGGGACATCCGGGTGGCCCAGCGCAGGGACAGGCTGCCTGTTTGCCTGGAAGTAGGAGCACCGGAAGGAATGCTGGTGGTGCTGTGGTTTAAGCAATTGACTACTAACCCCCAAGGCCAGTGGTTCACAACCCCCAGCCACTCTGAGGGAGACAGCTAGGGCAGTCTGCTTCCGTCCAGACGGCAGCTTGGGAAACTCCACAGGCAGTTCTGCTCTGTCCTCTGGGCTTGCCGTGATGGATGGGAGCCCACTCAGCAGCACCGGGTTGGGTCTGGAGGAGCCCTGCGGCCACAGCCATCTGATAAAGAAGAGAGGGAGAGCTGTGCCGAAGCCCCAAGACTTAGCTCTCACCTTCCTGTTTCTCAATCAGGCAGTATCTTCTGGTCATGAAGGACCAAGGTTCTGTCCCAGCAATGGGCACCGCAGGTACAGAGGGTTACCGCTGGCTTCGGGTTGCCTGTGGGCAGGGCGAGAGCCAGGGAAATGAGAGGAGCGGCAGTGCAGAGAGAGGCCTGGGGTGATGTGGGAATTGGCCGAGTCCAAGTTCTAGGCCAGGTCAGCGGATGGCAGCGTGAGAGGGTGCGTGTTCAAGGTCTCAAGGAAATAGTGTGTCCAGAGCCTAGACCAAGAGAGGCAGGAAAGAAGAAGAGATAAGGAATTAAGGAGTCCTGGGCATACAGTGGTTAAGCAGTCAGTTGGTAACCTTAGTCCTTAGTTGGAACCTATACCAGCCGCTCTTGGGAGAAAGATGTGACTGTCTGCTTCCATGAACATCGACCATGTTGGAAACCCTGTGGAGCACTTACTTCTATACTGTCCTATGGGCCCTATAGAGTTGAAACCCTATATGAGTAGAGCGTACATCATGAAGTCCTATATGAGCTGGAGGAGCATAGTGGTTATGCGTTGGTTGCTAACTGCAGGGTCAATGGTTCAAAACTTCCAGCCACTCTGACAGAGAAAGATGGGGCTTTCTACTCCCAACAGTTACCACCTCAGAGCAGTTCCACCCTGACCTATAGGGTCACTGTGAGTCAGCATCGACTCAATGACCGTGAGTTTGGGTTTTTTGTACATGAGTTGGAATCCACTAGACAGTTTAGCGGAGAAAAAATAAGTAATGGCGTTGAGTGCCAGAATGAGAGAGCAGACTTCATCGTGTCACTAAGGGATTAGCAAGGAGGACACCAACTCAAGGGCCAACGCGGAGGATGGGTTTATGGATGGCAAAGGCTGGCAGCAGGAAGACTCCCATCCAGACAAGAGCCTGATAAGGCCAAGCAGGGAGAGAGGAAGAAAATGTTGGCGCCAGGGAACACCCTAGCTGTTGCCCGCAGCTGTGACGGCTCCGGCTCCGGTGGTCACTCCCCGCCCCTATGTGTTACAGAGTAGAACTGCCCCATGTGGTCGTCTGCAACTCTGGTGGACGCAGACCATTGGCTCTTCCACAGCACCTCTGCTTGGTGTCAACTACAAACCTTTAGGGCCGTGGCCAAGTGCAAATCATGAGTGCCGCTGGGGCCTCGGTGGACCTCTCCCAAAGGAGAGAAGAGTCGGGCATTTATTCTGACTCCTCCCGCTTAGGTGACTTGCAGACGCTAACACTCAAGGAAGTGGGAAATGCAGGCTTTGAGTCATTTCGGTCCTCGGTGCCTGGGGGCTGTCCTGACAGTTATAAACAGTTGGTAGGTGGCTATGTGGATTTTGAGGTGAGAAGAGTGTTCAGAGTGAGATGGATATTTTGAGCATTGTTTGCTTCTTAATTTCCTGAAATATTAGAGTAATTATAGAATAAAATATCCAAACTAAGGAATCCCAACGCTATGATCATTTTTTTGTATGAGTTCCAAATAAGAAAACCGTTAAGCCAGGACATGTAATTGTTCCTATTCCTAGAATTGGGTAACTGATGTATCTTTGCACGTTGTTCATTGAACGGTGCCCATGGCTTCTTGCCAGTCCTCAATGAGATTTTCATATTTCTTAATTACTCAATTACTACTCGTAAGTAGGAGTTTGACATCAAACCCAGCCTGCTCCATAATAGCATATTCTCTTACAGTACAGGCAATGTCCCACACTGGAAAGCAAGGCGAATAGAACAGAGGAAGTATAAATCCTGATTGCCGCTGGGTTTAAGGCCAGGCCCTAGGTGTTTGACCTTGGGCAAGTCACTGGGCTTCTCTGAGGTCAGTTTTCAGGTCGGTAAGATAGAATGACATGTTGATTGGACCCAATCCCAGGGCTGAAGTATAAATGTAAACGAGCCCGTGTAAGGAAAGTCATGATACATGCGCAGACACGCTCTCTGACGTCTGGTTCGGTTGTTCCCCTCTGTGCCACAGACCTCAGCAGTCTGAAAATCCAGAAGACCCTTCTGACGGTGACATGCACACCGCCCCAGAGGGCCGCTCCCATTCTGAGACCTCCCTGCCCTCCATCTGCCTCAAGCAAGTGTTCCCCAAGTACGCCAAGCATTTCAACTACCTGCGCCTGGTGGACAGGATGGCAAATCTGTTCATCCGGTTTCTGGGCATCAAGGGGACCATGAAGTTGGGACCAACAGGCTTCCGTACCTTCATAAGGTCAGTGAATCAACCTCCTTCTGGCTTTGGCTTGGGTGGGGTGGCATCTCATTCCACACTGAGCTGGTAAGGTCTCTCTGACAGTTCCCGGGAGGGTCTGTGGTACCCACTCAGTGCCTTGTTTGAGGCTGGATTGCCCTAGTGGTTGGCTCTGGGCCTGGCCCGCTGCTGCGTGACAATGAATGTTGTAGATGGGACACTTCTGAGGATCTCGTTGTACGTGTTAAAAGGCAAAGATGTCACATTGAAGATGAAGTTAAGCCATGACATTGCAATAGCTGGACCAAAGAGAATTGATGCCTTTGAATTATGGTGCTGGCGGGGAACCTGAGCTATACCATGAACTGCCAGGAGGTCTAATAACTCAGTGTGGCAAAAAGGACAACCAGGATGCGGCCTAGAAGCAAGGTGAGTGAGATCTGGCTCCCGTGTGTTAGCTGTATTATCGAGAGGGACCAGTCCCTGGAGAAGGACATCGTGCTTGGTAAAGCAGATCAGCACAACAGAGGAAGGGCCTGAATGGGATGGACCGACCCTGGGGCTGCAACAGGGGCTCAGATGTAACAACGATTGAGAGGGTGGTGCAGGACCAGGCAGTCATTGGATCTGTTGTCCGCAGGAGCTGGCTGGATGGCTCCTAGCAGCAACAACAACATGGAGGCGACAGGGCGTCCCTGGGTAGTGCCCACAGTTAAGCGGGCAACTCCTAATCAAAAGGCACCTTGGACACAGCAGGCGGGTCAGACAACAGTCCAGGAGATCTGTTTCCCAAAAGTCTCAGCCTGAGGGCGTTTCCACTTGGTCCCCGTGAGGCCCCCATGAGACAGACAGAACATCAGCGGAGGGGCAGCAGCACGCCTCGCCTTCTACCTGTGCTTAGAAGGACGCTGCGTGCGATCCTGAGTGAGGCCCTGGGTCAAAACGTGCATCATGTGCTGTGGGGTCAGACGGACCTCAAGCCTCTGAGGTTGGGGCGCATGCTCCTCCCCCCCCGCCCCGCCCCGAGGTGCAGGCCTGTGCTGAAGGGTCCGTGAAGCTGCAGTCGACAAACAAGGCCCATCTCTTCCCAAGTGTCACTTTCAGCTTCAGAAAAGTTAAATAATTCAGCTGATAAATAATGTAAGACATTTGTTCTAATACAAAAATAACACGGTGGTATTGTGGATTATAATACAAAATTTGCATGAATTTTAAAGATAGCACACAAGATAACAAAGAAATTGCGTTTCTGCCGCAGCCTACAAAGGAAGCTGCTGCCACTTGATCTTCTGATGCTGCTGGGTAACTGGCCTCTAGTCTTGGTGGCATTTCTGGGGCGAGGCAGGAGGCTTCCCAGACTGGGTAGCCCTTGGGAAAATTACTTGCTGCTCTCTGTACCTCAATGGCTTCTTCCTGTAAAATGGGGACGAGGCTTCCTAGACCCTACAGAAGGAGCCCTGAGCGTGGTGGGGAAGCGCTTGGTTGCTAACCCGAAGGCTGGTGTTTCAAACCCACCCAGCTGACCTGAGAAGAACAGGCCTGGCAGTGTGCCCCCACGAGAATCACAGCTGAAGCCACCTCAGGGCGCAGCTCTCCGCGGTCACCAGGCGTTGCCACGAGTGGGCGTGGATTCTACGGCACCTGACAGCAACGCCAACACCCCGAGTGGGTGCGTCAGCCAAACCCACCGCCAATGAGTCTGTTCCAACTCAGAGCAACCCTGAACCGGGCTGCTGAGACCAAAAACCACTACAGGAGCAACCAGCCTCATCTTTCTCCTGAGGAGCCGCCAGTAGGTTTGAACTGCCAACCTTGTGCCACCAGGGCTCCTTTTCTGGGTGGTCAGCGCCCCCCAAATAAAGTGGGTTTCTTCTTACACAGTTAAAAGGATCCCAACAACTATATATAAAGTGCCCCGTACAGGGTCTGGCACATAGGAGGACAGAAGTGACTCGTCTGGGACAGAGATTTGTGGGTGAGCATTGTAGCACATACACCCCAAAGAGAGGCTCTGCCAGCACTCCATGTTGCTGCCGTTTGTCTCATCGTTGGTTTTACTACTACCTGGCACCTCCCAGTCCCACTCTTCACAGCTTTAGTCACTGCAGCAAATCATTAGGAAACCATTCTGTCAGGCGCTTTGTGCTTCCTTTTTTTTTTTTTTTTCTAAATGAGTTTTTAGAATTGTAACTCTCAACCAAAAAAAAAAAAAAGTCACAACAACTCATTGCCTTGTAGTCTATTGGGTCCTGGTCGGGTGGTCAGCAAACACTCTGGCGGGGATTTCCGCCATGGCAATCAGCCTGAAGTAGCGCGGGCATAGCCCGCCAAGGAGGGCCCAGTGCTCATCTCAAGGAGGAAGGAAAGTCTCATGGAAAGAGCACATCTTTGGATACAGACAAGCTGATTTCCTCACCAGGCCTTGTATTTCTTAGCTGGGCAACTTTAGACAAATTGAGGGTCGTCTCTCGGTGCCTCTGTTTTCTCATCTGCAAATGTCTCTCCTGCCTCCGGGCACAGCTGCTGCGAGGGTCGGGTGTGACCTGCACTGGGGCCCCTTGTTCCGTGGGATTCTGTGATGCTTCTTCCCTTTAGAGTAGAGAAGGCGGTGGGACTTTTTAAGACAGTAAAGGTGCACATGTTATCATTTGTTCTGAGAATACACCTAAAACGTCCCCCCACCCCCGACTCCGCCCCTCTGATTCACTTCAGGATTGCATTGGACTCGTGGAATAAACACCCGACTTCTCGTTGGCTGTAGGGGCTCCCGGGCAGGGCCACTCTTCCGTGGGACCAAGAACCATACGTCTGTCTCTCTGCTCATCCAGTCTTAACAAGTGCCTCCAGCTGAAGGGTTGCCTCATGGTGGCAGGAGGGCTGCCAGAAGTCCAGCCATCGTGGTTGAGTCCCAAGCAGCAAAAAGTGAGGAGGAGTAAAAAAAGATGGGTTTAAAAAAAAACACACAGAACACCAAAACCTGCCATTGAGTCGATTCCAATGCAGAGTCCCTGTATAGGGTTTGCGAGGATTTGGAAATCTTTATGCGGAGCAAATAGCCACGTATTTCTTCCTCAGAGCAGCCGATGGGTTTGACCCACCAACCTTGCAGCTGGCAGTCCAACACTTACCTGACCGCACCACAAAAGCCTGTCTCAGAGCCGTGCCCACTGGCTTCCACGCCCGTCTTACCGAGCATCGCCGTCTGCGAGGGAAGCTGAACGGCAGATTTCCCAGCGAGCATAGTGCTGCCCCCGTGTCATGAAGAGGAGGAGGAAAATGGACACTGGAGAAGTCATCTTTGCCCGCCGAGAGAGAGAGAGAGAGAGAGAGAGAGAGAGAGAGAGAGAGAGAGAGAGAGAGAGAGAGAGAGAGAGAGAGGAGGCTTAGTGAGCAAGGTCCCCGCATGGGCGAGCATGTGGAACTGTGGGGGGCGAGGGGTGCAGAAGAATCATTGGGTGGAGAGACCCGGTGTCTTCTCTCAGCCCAGCATGTCTATGAGAAAACCCAAGCGCTCTCTAGGTTCCCCCCCCCCCGCCCCGTCTGCAACAGAATGCCAAGGAAGCCACTGGAGGCCAGACAGAAAGGAGGGATGGGTTGGTTTAGGTGGACAATATCGTGGGTGCTGCAGGGACGTGGCCACATGAGATTTGCCCTGCTCTACCTAAAATCTCAATGAAGAGACAACCCCGCGGCTGTCCAGTCAATTCTGCCTCATAGGGACCTTTCAGGATAGGCTAAAACTGGCCCATTGCATCCCCAAGACTGTAGATGTTGAAGGAAGCCGACTGCCTCATCTTTCTCCCGGGGAGCAGCTTGGGGGCTGGAACCGTCAACCTTTCAGTTAGCCATCCAATCTAATGCTTAGCCCACTATGCCACTGAGGCACCTAACATCTCAACATATGACTATAAATAAAAAAACAGCAACAAACCAGCACCAGCTGGTCGGTTCCGACTCACAGTGACCGACGTGGGGTTTTCTGAGCGCCTAGCTAGCAAAATCACTGGTCACACTGTACTCCTTCTCTCAAACAGAGCTGTGGCCTCTGGTGTGAGGGGAAGGGGGGCGTGCTAAGAGGACCACTGTCTGAATGCGCAGTCTGAAGAGAGGAAGCAGAATGGAGCATGTTCCAGAAAAGAAGAGCCCTGACAGGCAGGCCAGCCGGACCAGGGTAATGGCAGAGATCTAGCTACAAATCTGCCTGTATGAGATAGGCTTTGTGATTTCCCAACCCTTTGTTCTCTATAATTAAGGACATTGGCATGACACACTGATTTGTTGGGGGGGGCGGGGCAGCGGGGGTGGGGGGTGGTGCTAGAGACAATTACGTCCTGCAGCCATCGTTCCCAACCCGGGGCCTGGCGGCAAGCACCACTGAGACTGGAGAGGGTGTGGTCAGGTGGGTTTGGGGGAGGCGAGCAGACAGACCCTCATTGTCTCCCTGCCAGCCCACCCACCCAGCAAATATCTTTAGTCATTAAGGATGCGGGAAGAAATGGAGAAAACACTGCACATCATGACGGGTTTTCCCTTTTCAAACGAACCGAGAAAGATGCTCTGTCCTGCTTCTAGGTGTCTCGGAATGCGCTCAGCCTTGCTGGATAAATTTAACAACAAGCACTTGCTCCTGTTCGCAGCGGTCCTCTCTCTCCTCCCCACTTGGATTGGAATCTTGTTTCATTGTGAATTGATACTATTTACGCCATATGTTCAGTCGAACCGAGTGCCCTTCTCTGGGGCTCAGCAGAAGAGACAGCTCGCTGGCTAGATAGACGAGCTTCTCTGGGGCGCCCACGCAAACAGCCGAAGTTGAACTTGGCTTCCACCGCGACAACCCGCTCAAAGCAGACTGGAGGGGAGACAGCAATAAGCATGCTGAGGGCATTTCGTTTGCATGTCCAGCCCTCACATGTGCTGCATACATCAGCAGTTTCAGGAGTGGATTATGCTAATGCCAGTCTGGCCCTATTCTATTTTTTCTTCTCTCCCAAGAAGGGAGGAATAATGAACTGTCGTTCTCTTGTCTAGACTTAACTCTCCATCCACCAGCTTTCATGTCATTTCCTCAGGAGGCATGCAGTGTTCCGTCGTCCCATGAATTCGCTGCCTCCTCTTCCCCCCACCCCCGCCCTCCCCACCCCCTGGGTAACCGCCGGGTGTGGGTGGAGGCTTCTCTGATGGATTCCTCCTTCCACTGATTATGAGTCCACTGAGGACCCTTCTTCCAAATGTCCCCGAGCTCACGGTGTGACACCAGTGGCCCTCGCAGCCTTTTCCAGGACTGCTGCCCGAGATGAAGCCACCACGGAGTTCAAGTCTAGGGACCAGGGGCGGCTTCTCTGCGCCTCGACCCTCGGCTTCCTGTGGACTCCCGTCCACGGCGAGTTCCCCGCCCGGCTCGTTCTGACTCCTGAGTCCAGGTCTCCTGTGCCCTCAGAGTGTTTTATTTTCTCCACCCTCTCTTCCCCCTGGATCCTTTTCTCTCGTTTGGAGTTATTAATATGCTCCATCGTGGGGAGCTGCGGGGGAGGGGAGGGCTTGTCTTCTGAGAGGCAGCGCGGGGTGGAGGAATGTTCTGGAAGAGAAGGTTACGGTGCCCTGCGCCCCCTCCGCCATTCAACTCCTCCGTGACGTGCTGTGCACGAGAAGTCGGTGACGCTTTACAGCAGTGGACTGACACTTTAACTCTGGAACTGGACTTGTCGCCCCCTCCCCAAACATACGTTTACCTGATGGGCTTTGTTTGTTTGTTGCTATCTTCTAACAGATATTGATCACTTGTAAGCTTTCAACTTATAGAACCCTCTCCAGGAAGAAGAAAGCCAAAAACAAATAAGCATCTTTTCTCTATAGAGGGGGATGAACACACAAGAAATTCTATAAATAGGATTTTATGGAGTGGGATAAGTTGCTTTCTAAATTTCCCATGAGATGTCAGTAGTCTTTAAGAGGAAATGGGGTGATCATTTTAAATCTCTCCGCACTCGGGCTCCTAATGAACTTGAATGATTTGTGATTCTTTCCTATCACGTGCCCGTATTCCTTTGGCGCGCGCTTCTCCAGGCGGACTCACCATCGCGGAGGAGGGCGGGAGCTGCCGCTGCTCCCTGTACGTGCCAGGCACTGAGCTGGTCCCTAAATATGTCTGTGCTCAGGAGCTCCATTCACATCATACAAATAAGGGAATTGAGATGCAGGAAGGTGCAGTGGCTTGCTCAAGGTCACGAAGCAAAGTCGAGATGAATACTCATGTGTACCTGACTCCCAAGCTTAGTATTGGTGTCTTTTCGAGCCCATTCATTCCTGGGACCAGCCCTGGCTTCTCACGTTACCGTATTTCCTGGCCTTTTGCGTCAGAGAAGAGGCCGCCCTTCTGATCACTCGCCGGCCGGGGAGGAGCTGCATCACAGGGCCTAAGGGCAAATGCTCATCTGTGTGCCAGCGCTCCCTCAGACTCCAAGAACATGTCTATCTGTTGAGGGTGGTACCCAAGGCTCACTCAGCTTGGCACCCCTTCACCGGCCCTCAAATACTGCCTGCATGTGATAGGCACAAGGTCAAGTCTGCAATGAGCTGATGGGTGGGTGAGACATTCATTCTGAAGTCTCGACCCTCAGAGTCAAAACCTGTTTTGAGGATGTACAGTGACCACAGGGACCAACCTGGAAGAACCTATCTCCATGCCATCCTGATCCCCACTCCCAGCCGCCCCAGCCTTGTGATGGAAGCTTCCCAACAGGGCTCTGTAGCAATTTGCCTCCTGGTCCCTGGCCTGAGCCATTGTATCTCGAACCCCGGGTTCTTCCTCCTCCCACATTTCCCCACTCGTCTACCTTCCAGGGGAGAACTGGATGGGACTCCCAGATGTGACCTTGGATCAGGCATGCCCCTTTCTCTTGAGCCTCGGTGCACCGCTTGCTCACAAGGGGCTCAGCCTACGTATTTCCCTCGTAGAATGACTTTCAAGATTCTGAGAGCTAATGGGCAGGAAAGGGCCTGGCATACAGATGGTGCCCAAGAAACGCTTACAGACTCAAAATCTTTTTGAAGCATTTCCTGTCTACCACCGTCAGCACGGACGCCTCCTTCCCTGCCCCGGTAGCAGATGCTGCAATTAGCTGTATTTGCGGCATGGCTAGGGAGGATGGGTTTTCTTGGAGAGGGGAAAAATGGAGAATTCGCTTGTGTAAAAGTACGGCTCCTGCTAAAGGCTCGGCACTTCTAGGTTCTACCCATCACAGCATGAAACAAAACAACTGAGTGCTGAGTTGGGTTTCCCTTCTTCTACCCCAGTAACTCCTCCAAGCCCCGGGCAAACGGAGCTCCTGTCCCGCAGTGAAGCAGGGCGCATGGACGTGGTAGCTATTCCTAACCACCTAGCTTTGGGGATTAGCAGTGCAGGCCGTCCAAATAGCTTGGGAGTGACTGGCCCGTCATCCCCAGAGAGCCCAATAGAGATAGCCATCTGGGTGACAGGCAACGTGAAAAGCTTCCCGTCTGCTGACATATTATTACTGGGGCTCAGTAACTGTGTGCTGATGTGCTTTAAAGTCTGCCATGGCGACTTGTGATTGAAATGCAGAGCCAGAACCCAGGAGGAAGCAGGATGTGAATGGATGGCCTGGGAAATGCGGGAGGGGCCAAAGGTAGGGAGCAGGGAGCCAGAGAGAAAGGGCCTATCCAGTAGCATAGGAGGGCCCCACCTCCTCTGGCCCCATGGGAGTCCCGTGTTCCCCCCCCCCCCCCGTGTTAGGGGTGCCTGTGGGCTTGGAGAAGGACTTCTGGAACGCTCACCTCCTGGCCTGTGAGGTTCCCAAGGGAACTGTTCACACAAGGGTGGGTGACAAATGGGAAGTCAAAGTCCCATCGTTTGTCATCAGCCGAGGCAGCGGCCCTGGACACATTGAAGATGCCGAAAACCACATGGGATGTAGCTCAGCCAGACTGACAGCTGGCCCAAAGGCCTTGTTTTCAGAATCCCAGAGTAAGCCTAGCCCCCTTGGGACTCACCTCTCAGCCCAATGCTGTTCAGGAGGGCATTGCCGCTGGACACCTGGCCCACCCAGCGCTGGCTCCAGGGGAATAGCGAGCCAGGAGCTTTGGGGTCTTCCTGTTCCAGAATGGACAGGGCCAGTCACTGAAAGGCCTGCTGCAGGCCCAGATGGCTGCATCTCTGGAAGAAAGCACAGGAAAAGAGAGCTAACCATGGTACCGCACCTACTATGTGCCAGCCCCACACCGGCTCCTTGGTAATGTGAATATCTTCACTGTAGAGTTTAGGAAAGACAGCCTCAGAAGGTGTAATTGTCTGAATTCACACATCTAGAAAGGAGCAGGGCCCAGTATTTCAATCCTGGTTCTTCTGGTGCCCTCGTGCGTGCTCTTTTCCGTATGCCAGACTGTCTCCACACTTCCAGACCACAGGCAACATGAGGAAGAAAGATGATGCTCAACATACAGGCCATGGCTTGGACGGGAAGCACCACTGCTGCCATCGAACTGAACAACTGACAGACTAGAACTTCAGTGCCAAAGCATGACGACTGCTCGAAGCTCAGAGGCCCGCCTCTACTCACCTCCAAAAATCAGAAATGGGTGCCAAGGCCTCCCCAGCCATATGGACCCCGCCCCTGCCAGGGAGTCTATAAATCTTGGGCTTCCTGCAGCTGCTTTGGGGTCTCTATGTAAACATCTTGGGGTGGGTGTTTCCGGTGGGGAGTTGCCCTGGGCCGGAGTAAGAGGGCTTCATTCAGCCTGTCCTGGTGGTGTCCACTGAGGGACGCCGTCAGCCTCCAGGAGACTGGGCCGCTGCAGCCCAGCCTGCCCCACCCTCCCAGAGACAATCAATATGGAGATGAAGACATATGCAGAGGGTGTATTTTTGAAATGTGGCATTCTCATTTCCCTGTCGGCGCGGGCGAGAACCTAAATTGAGATGTGTGGGGACAGGCTGGCACGCGGGGACGCCAACAAAGACGGGCCTGGTGCCTGAGCGAGGAGACTGGGCATCAGGAAGGTCAAATGGCTCAACCCCAGGCTGCATAGCTCCTCAGTGGCAGGGCCAGGTGGTGCGACAGGCTTGCCACCCAGAAGACCTGCTCCTTCCAGCACCCTGTCCCCCGGTACCGGGATGGCTGAATGTACCGGAGCCCATGTGATCTACCCTCACCTGGAATGTTCAGCCTTCTCCCCTGTCATTCCCTAGTTGCCAAGGGTGGGAAGGGAGGGAGTGTCTTGGGCCAGAGCGCAGGGCAGGCAGAGGTCCTGCGGCAGGAGGGAGTGGAAGGGCCTCTGTCTAATGGCGGTGCCGCTCTCCCCTCCGGTCTCTGGCAGGAACTGCAGGCTCAGCAGCAGCAGCTTGTCCATGGCCGCGGTGGATATTCTCTACATTGACATCACAAGGAGATGGAGCTCCATGACCCTAGACCACGGGGACTCAGGTACCTGAGGCCTGGCCTCTCTCTGTCACGCCCTGTGGGAACCCAGAACCCAGGAGTCAGTGGGGCCCCTGCTGTTCTGTCTTGTTAAAGGACCGAGATGGGGGGTGGGGGGTAGGAGGAGAGGATCTTCTCGGCCCTGCACATCTCTCCCTGCGAGAAGTGATCTGAGATGGAATTCTAGGCACCCTCTGCCCACCTCGTCGCGCCTGCCCAGATCCCAAATCCACCGTGAGAATGCCTTGTCTTGGCTTCAGGTGCCTGCTCCATGTGTTCTGCGCTCAGCAAACGCGGGCCGAGCAGAGGCTCTGTGCCAGTCGGTCGCTGGGTGGATCTCAGGGAACAGGGTGTGGTTCTCGCTCTGCAGGGCTGGAGAAGCAGTTCAGAGAACGTTAGCCAAGTGTGGTGTATGCTGGGATGGCGGGATGCACAGGGAGGGTGTAGGACCAAAAAGGATGCTCTCTCCCGTGCCCCTAAGGGGAGGCGGGGTCAAGAAAGGCTTCTTGGGAAAGGGCTGGCTGTGCTGCCTTGAACAGGTCAGGGGGATGAGCAGGTGAGCTGGCTGGGCCGGACCCCTCGAATGGGAGGCGGATGCCCCAGCTAGGCCCCACACCATGTCATTCAGAATGGCAGGCCTAAAAAGAGAAGGGAGGGAGCAGGCGTGAGGTTGTTGGAGCTGTGGCATCCCCGCACACGGCAGACGCACACCACGCCCCCGTGTGAGCTGGATCCTCTCGGGCCAGGGAGGGCTCTGATGGAAGAAGCCCCCGCGGACGCCTGGGCTCCCTCACAGAGCGTGGTTTCTCCAGCGTGGTCATCACCCCAACTGCCACCTGGGCAGCCCATTCGGACGTTCAAAGGGCCAGCCAGGTGTGTTAGCCTCCATGAGGGCCCTGGGCGCCAGTGGGGTGGGCATCATGCTTTTCATTTCATGGATGCAGCTCAGGTGACCAAGAGCACCCAGAGTGGCCACCTCGGTTCCCTCACCTCTGCTGCCTCCTGCGAAAGCCGCTGGCTCCCAGACACTCGGGCGTGGGCGTGAAAGGAGAGAGTGGGCAATCCTGATGTGTCTTGGCCGCGCTGTTTCCTGCTGGCGGAATCACCTCCTCACCTCCGTTTTCCCATCTGTAAGCTGGCCCTAGCCATACCTGCTCTCCTCGCGAGGCTGGACGTGGGAGCCTGCGGAGCTCTGTCTAACGGCACCCGTCTTGTGACACTGTCATCAGTGGGCATTTAGGGAGAACCTGGGAGCCAGTCTCTCCAGCAGTGGTGTGCTTCCTGCCACATCCTGCCTGCCCTGGTGACATCAGCGTCCCACGGGGTGCCTCCTCCACCAGCCTGATCCAGGCCCGACCCCTGGTTTGCTGTGGCCAGAGCTTCCCAAGCACAGGCCCTCCCTGAGGGGGTGGGTACCCACACATGTTGGGGTTGGCTTCCTGCTTAATAGTGAGGCTGTTGGCAGTACTGAGGGTGATGATGGTCGGTAATAGTGCTCCTGGGCTTAAGTGGGCCAAGCACCCTGCTGGGCCCTCGACAAGGAGAATTTTCCTGAACAGAAGGGAAAGGGAGGGGAAGAGGCGTGGCTAGAGGAGCTTCAGCCTATCCCAGGTGGGTTGCTTTACCGTCCTCGTCGGGGTCAGTAAGATACCCCACTCTCACCCCTTACAACTCCCCCTTCTGAGATGCGAAAGAGAGACTCGGGGAGCACCACCAGCCATGGAATCAAGGGGACGAGGGCATCCGTGGCACTCCTGTCATGGGCAGCGCCGACCACAGCTTCCCTGGCAGCCAGGAAAGGCTGGCACGGGTGTGCCTGCAGGAGGAGCTGGCAGAGCCATGGTCGTGTCGAGGCCTGGGAGTGCTCATGTGACAGCACTTTCTGCTGACGCCTCCAGAACGTGGAGAGGTGTTTGCTCTGTCGGACTGCAGGAGTCGCCGCAGGATCCCATGGAGGGGGCCAGATGAGGGGGTGGGGTGGCAGTGGAATTATTAAATATTGAAATTGATCAGGAGTCGCAGCAGAAAGCTATTTATCATGTTTTATTGCTTCAAACTAGCATTACCATCTGGCCCATTGTTAACTCCGAGTAGCTGTTCATGTTTTGTTTGCCTCTTAAATTGCTCCCGGGAAGCGGATCCACAGGGGCTATCCACAAGACAGGTCCGCGGGAGCACTTGCAGGCCTGCCAGCGCCACCCATTCTGCTGACCAAGCTCAGGAGAGGAGGGAAATACTTATTTTTAGCGCCTGCTGACGAGCGGCGCCTCGGCCGGCAGGGCAGTTTGCCACTGCTCAGCCCCTGGAGGTCTGAAATGACCAGTGTGGTGTTGAAATCACCTCCCCGCTGCACATCCCACTGCTGTGTCCCACAACAGGCTCCCCGGAAGGGCGCTGGGACCCCATTTTACACAGGAGGAGGGCACGCACTGAGGTTCCCAGAACAAACAAGGCTAAAAAAAAAAAAAACAAACAAAAAACCCACAGCCTTTGAGGAGCTAAGGTCAAGTTTGAACTCAGGGCTCCTGCCTCCCAGCCCAGAGCTCTGTTTCCATGCAGGCCTCCACCAAGCAGTGCCTGTTTGTGTGGATGATGGGGAGGGGGCAGGCTGCTGAAGCTGAAGTCTCAGGGAAAGGCTGGGAGGTGAAGGCTCCACTCAGGGCACCCAGGCTTGTTGGGAGGACAGAACTGGAGAGTGTGTGTGTGTGTGTGTGTGTGTATGCCCACATGGGAGGAGGCTGTCCAAGTGCTTGTCTCCCCTTTCGTCATCCTTGGCTCCTACCTGTCTGGTTCCTAAAAGGTGTTTAGGACGAGGCGGGCTAGGCATGAACGCCAGGATGGGGAAGGCAGTCTGTGGCCAGGGACCACTGCTGTCTCACAGCAGGGTGCAACCCAGGACCCACTTCCTCCCTCCTGAGAAGGATGGTCAGAGATCACGAGCCTTGAGTGGAGGGGGCCTCTGAAGCCAGTGCCATCTTAAGAAGCTGTTGGTTGGCAGAAGAAGAAATCTGTGGTTGGGGCGAGGAGGTCCTTTCTTCAGGCCGGCATCAGCAGAAAGGCTAGAGAGTCTGAATGTCTCTTCCCTCTGTGGTTCAGAGCCAAGGGACCCTCCAAGCCCCCCAGTTACGGGTAAGTCCTGGCCAGGGGAGTGGGTCCGTGTCTGAGAAAGACAGGCCTAGGAGGCTGATGAGAAAGCATTCTTTGGAGACGAGTGGAGCACCAGTTCTTCCCAAAGGTTGTGCACGCATTCATCCTTTCCTTCATTGATCCATGCAGCAGACAGGTGGTCTACCAGGTGTTGAGTCCTATGGGTTTAAGATGAATATTAATGATCACAACTACCCACCTGTGATGGGCTAGTTTCTCCCAGCATGATGTGCTACAGGCTCGTGCATGTCTCGAGGTGCTGTGCAGATTCCTGCCCCACTGTGTGCACACGTGCATCGTGCATCCCCTGTGTCCCCATTCAGCTGTGGATGGGCACTAAAGGTGTTTCCATGTGTGGATAACCACTAGGAAGGACATGGTTCTCACTGCTCTCATTTCCCCAGGGCACAGACCTCGCAGTGGGACTGCTGGGTCACGTTGCTATTTCCAGTTCCAGCTTTTATAGGGACCACGACACTGTTCTCCCGAGGACCAATCAAGGCAAAACAAAACAAGCCCCAACTGAAAGAATAAGCCTAGACGCAAGGATGGTGTGAGGTCCTTGGTCCATGAGGCACTCTCATCCTGGGTGCCTGCCTGCTTCAACGCCGTCGCTCTTGACTTAGCTCTTCCAATGAGTGGACTAACCCTCCACAAACTCACCCTAGTCTAAGGCACGCATGCCCCCTCCCCCACATCCTTCCCGCCCCCGTCTCTCTCCACCTGGGGGCCCCTCATCTTGCATCCTGTGCTCACAGTTCACTAAGGAGGCCCGTCTTCATCTCCGTCAGAAGGCCAGTGACTACTTAGGGCCTCGACCGAAATCCCTGAGCCAAGACCTAACCCTCTCCAGCACACCCATGCAATTGCCACGGTGGGTTAAAAATAAAAATAAATGAGTGACTAGGCAGCGAATTTTAATTTCCAGCCGTGGACTTCCTGGCAGAACACAGAAATCTAAATGAGAGAGTTGTCAGCGAGGCTGGAGCCAAGTGGCCCTCCTGTTGTGTGGCGTGCGGGGAAGACAAATGGCGAGAGAAGAGCCGCTGGTTTTACAAGAGCCGCTGGTTTTACGTAGCTGCCGTTTCGTCTCATCACTTAGCCTCCGCCCTCGACGCTTTCCAGAGCGGACGGTCAGTCTCGGCCGTTGGAGACGAGGCAGTAGATGGCCATCCTCCCTGGTGTCGGCTAGGAGAAGGAAACGCTTCCCTGGCAGAGCACGTGGGCACCTTGTCCGTTCAACACAAGACCCGCACCTGGGTGCGTCCAGTTCACTTTGCCGCCAGGTAGTTTACTGTTTGAGCTATAAGGTGATATAAGTTTACTGTTTGAGATATAAGGTGAAAGTCCCTCCCAGTAATCAGTGGAAACAACGCCAGAGAGAAGAAACTGGGTAGTCTTCTCCAAGCGCCTTCTTCCCCAGGCTCTCTCTTTAAGCATATGCACATGTGTGTGCACACGTGCCCCCACGCACAGCATTGCTTTCGGAGGGAAATCCAAGGACAGAGCTTAGTGCTGCAGATTGACTGCAGACATGAAGACCACATTGAGAAGCATCCCTCCCGTGGCTTCCTGAACTCCAGGGTGATCTGCCTCCTCCTGGGGCTGTCCTGGTTGAACTGACTACATAACTGACTAACTCATGGTTAGTCACCCAGGAGCCCCTCCGTGAGATGGGTGGACACAGCAGCTGAAGTATCAGTGGTCACGAAGACGGCCCAGGACTGGGCAGCATTGCCTTCTGCCACCTATCTGAACAGGACCACGGAGCCCTGCTGACTGGGCAGCTCACAGCAGCGAAGAGCTGAGTTTCGACCTCACCCCAACTTGCTAGCTGTATGACTTCTGACGGGACAGACACACAACTTCCTCTGAGCCCCAGAGCCATCCTCTGTGAAGAGGAGGTTGTGTGAGGGCCCGCCTCATCCAAACCTGGATAGGATGCGATGGCACGGAAGGGTACCTGGGAAGCACTTGGGGGGAATGCACAGTGACCTGAGATGAGGCTGTGTTTACCCCACTGCGCTCAGTGCACACATGTCTGGCCTCTGTGAGCACTGGGGCAGTGTCTGCCTCTAGGGACTTGCAGACCAGTGACAGGGATGGGCTGTGGCCTCGGCTGACACCCACCCCGTCCCCTTCCTTTCCAACAAAGCGCCAGGCCCTCCTCTCCTTCCCCTACCAGCCTCTTCCAGGGCCTTTGGCGGTGCAGTTGCTCCTGTCCCTGGGCTCCTGCCGGGCTGTCCACGTGTTCCAGGATCCCAGCAGCTATTTGATACCATGTCTGGGGTCCTTTGCTTGATGTGTCCATTTCCTAAGACTGTTATAGCAAATCTTGCCACAAACTGGATGACTTTCAAACAAGGAACCTGTATTCTCTCCGAGCCTGGAAGCTAGAAGTTCAAGCAAGGGCTTGGTCGGGCCATGCTCACTACACACACACTGGGGGCGGAACTCTCTTTGCCTCCTCCAACTTTGGGGGGCTCATCACCTGCCCCTGGAGTTCACCCCAAGCTCTGCCTTCACCTCCGCAGGGCCTTCTCCCCTAAGTCTGTGTGTCTAAATTCCCCTTCTCTTATAGTCCATATGACCCTGTGCTGGCGTGGTGATAGCTACTTTATAATCCATATGACCCTGTGTTGGCGTGGTGATAGCTACTTTATAATCCATATGGCCCTGTGTTGGCATGGTGATAGCTACATTATAATTCATGTGACCCTGTGCTGGCGTGGTGATAGCTACTTTATAATCCACATGACCCTGTATTGGCGTGGTGATAGCTACATTATAATCCATATGGCCCTGCGCTGGCGTAGTGATAGCTACATTATAATCCATATGGCCCTGCGCTGGCGTAGTGATAGCTACATTATAATCCATGTGGCCCTGTGCTGGCGTGGTGATAGCTACATTATAATCCATATGACCCTGTGTTGGCGTGGTGATAGCTACATTATAATCCATATTACCCTGTGTTGGCATGATGATAGCTACATTATAATCCATGTGACCCTGTGTTGGCATGATGATAGCTACATTATAATCCATGTGGCCCTGTGCTGGCATGGTGATAGCTACATTATAATCCATATGGCCCTGCGCTGGCGTAGTGATAGCTACATTATAATCCATGTGGCCCTGTGCTGGCGTGGTGATAGCTACATTATAATCCATATGACCCTGTGTTGGCATGATGATAGCTACATTATAATCCATGTGACCCTGTGCTGGCATGGTGATAGCTACATTAGAATCCATATGACCCTGTGCTGGCGTGGTGATAGCTACATTATAATCCATATTACCCTGTGTTGGCATGATGATAGCTACATTATAATCCATGTGACCCTGTGCTGGCATGGTGATAGCTACATTAGAATCCATATGACCCTGTGCTGGCGTGGTGATAGCTACATTATAATCCATATTACCCTGTGTTGGCATGATGATAGCTACATTATAATCCATGTGACCCTGTGTTGGCATGATGATAGCTACATTATAATCCATGTGGCCCTGTGCTGGCGTGGTGATAGCTACATTATAATCCATATGGCCCTGCGCTGGCGTAGTGATAGCTACATTATAATCCATATGGCCCTGCGCTGGCGTGGTGATAGCTACATTATAATCCATATGACCCTGTGTTGGCGTGGTGATAGCTACATTATAATCCATATTACCCTGTGTTGGCATGATGATAGCTACATTATAATTCATGTGACCCTGTGCTAGCATGGTGACAGCTACATTATAATCCATGTGGCCCTGCGCTGGCGTGGTGATAGCTACATTATAATCCATATGGCCCTGTGCTGGCATGATGATAGCTACATTATAATCCATGTGGCCCTGTGCTGGCGTGGTGATAGCTACATTATAATCCATATGGCCCCGTGGTGGCGTGGTGATAGCTACATTAGAATCCATATGGCCCCGTGCTGGCGTGGTGATAGCTACATTATAATCCATATGACCCTGTGCTGGCGTGGTGATAGCTACATTATAATCCATATGACCCTGTGCTGGCGTGGTGATAGCTACAAAGACCCGATTTCCCACCAAGGTCAGTCACATGCACAAGTACTGGGAGTCACGAGAGAACGTGTCTGGGAGTGGGTGGGGCACAAGTAGCCCCCTTGGGGCTGGGAAAACAGGCTCAAATCTCCCTGAAGGAGAGAGGGGAGTGGTAAGGCTGGAGACGGCCTCTTGGGGTTTTGCCGCAGGGAATTCAGCGCTCCCAGGAGCCTCTGGGCTTCTCATCTGTCTACTACTCATAGGGTCTCCATACCAGCTCGGGCCCCGCCCTCCCTGGGGCGGCTCTGACTGCCTTTGCCTGGCTGGGTCAGGCTCTGGCTCTGGCTCTCCCTCTCCCTCTGAGTAGCTAGCAGCACAGATCCAAGCCTGGAGCCCCTGCTGCTGTAGTGCTGGATGCCGGGAGAGAGCACCTGAGGGGGGCAGGTCTGGGGCACCCTGGATCCTCCTCCTCCTCTGCAGCCACCTATTCCAGTCCTGATCCCAGACCACGCACTCCAATCCGAGCTCCCCACCTCCAGGTGTTTGCTCCTGCCCAACAGCCCTTCCTCCGGGGTCCTTCCCCTGCCCTCTAGCTGGCCAGGTCCCCTTCTGGCCATTCCAGCAGCACTGCTCCAGGACAACACTGATCATCTCGTCGCATCACCGACTAACTACTTGGGCATCAGTGTGCTTGTGGCATCTGCCTGGAGGCCGGACCAACCCCCACTAAGGCAGACGGGCTTCCCACTTTACTGACCTCCGTATCCAGTGCTTAGCTCTGGACCTGGCACACATGATTCTCCGTAAACGTGAGCGGCCAATGGAACGATGCCCAGGTGGACTCCAACCCTGACAGTCGGCTGACTCCCCCGTCTCTCTCCCTCCCCACATTCCCTCAGCCGACTTATGCAAATCCCCTGACTTCTCCTATATTTCTGTCAGCTGGAACGAACCCCAGTTGAAATGTATCTGGCTAACGACGGATTGAAATATTTAAACGTGTCTTTACTCGGAGCGCTCCGTGAGGCCGCCCTTATGCATATACATGGCTGCGCCCGCTCCTGAAATCCGTGAGGCCGCGTGTCGCCAGGCAGGTGTCATGCCGCGCCTCTCGCGCCGTGTCTGGCACACACGCCACTCCTCAGCTTTGAAATTCTGTCACAGTCAGATGGGCCCCTGGCTGCGTGCCCCACAGGCGCACCAAATAGTCGGCGTCCGAATCATCCTTAATGAAACCAAGTGCGCCCACACACCTCCCAGACCCTTCGTCGGGAGCAGGAGCACTCACGACAGGCCCTGTTGTCCAGGGGACCCCTGCTCTCACCTCCGTGGGGAAGACAACAGGATCCTGGCCCGTTCTCTTGTTCCAACCCCCACGTCCTCCAGAAAAGAGACAAAAAGGGTGCGTGAAGTGGAATGGCTGTTGAGTTAGTTTGGGTTTTAATTGGACGTCCCCTCTTCCTGTCCTTGTTTCTCACTGTCTTGGCTCTTTTGGGCAATCGCAGCCGCAGCGGCCACACACGGAGGTGGAGCTGGACAACCTGGGTTTCCAGGCCTGGCCACCCGCTGTCTGGGAGCCCTTAGGGGAGGTGCCCACCTGGAGTTGTCGGGCTTGGCTGGGTGAAGCTTGGATTGGGTAGTGGAGTAGCAGGTGCCTGGCGCTTTTGTTCACCGTCACCGTCATCGTGTCTTGCTTCTGTGTGTGCTTCAAAGCCGACAACGCAGTGTCACGTCCACTCGTTCACTAAAGGCCCACGCTCCCTGTGTGAGTCCAGGTGGACTAGAGAAACAAATTCATAGACACTCACATGTGTATGAGAAAGAGCTTTATATACAAGAGCAGGTGAATATTGAGAAAACATCCCAGCCCAGTCCAGATCAAGTCCCTAAGTCCAATATTGGAACACATGCCCGATACCGATCTATCAAGTCCTCTTTAGAGCCACACAACACACGCAATGACGCTGAATTCAGGGAGATCACAGCCAGTGTGTGGAGAACCTCGTGGATCCAGTGGCAGTGGAAGCCTCTCAGCGCTGGCAGGGGTCTCCATGTGACTCCTCCAGCTCCAGGGCTCTACCGTAGTTCCTGGTGTCTTGACAACAGTCTCGCAGGGAGTGAGTGTATCTGGCCGCCAGTGAGCTGTTTATCTCCGTGGCACCTCCACAGGAGGTCATCAAGCTGCGACCTGGTTGACAGGCTAGACTCCACCCCTTCATGAGTTGACACCAGATTATGTAACTACCACATTCCCAAAGAGCCTTACTGTCACAATCTCATTCATAGAGGAGGCAGCCAAACAAAGGCTCCAAGAGTAGCCACAGCTCCACGGCAGTCAGGACTTCTCAAACTCTCCCACTGCCACAAAGTTCATTCTGACTCGTGAAATCCTATAGGGTGCAGTAGAACTGCCCCTGTGGGCTTCAAAGGCTGTAAATCCTTACGGGAGCTGAACCCCTCATCTTTCCCCATGGAGTGGCTGGTGGGTTTGAACTGCTGACCTTATGGTGAGCAACCCAGTGCTCAATCCACCATGGCACCCCATGGTCTCTTTCCTTGGCCGTGGCCAGTCTACTGCTGGGCTGTCCTTTCTGTGTCCGTGTTTTTTATTTGATTCCAGCAGCAGTCCCTTCTGCGCTCCCATCCCCCTGCTTACATGACCTAGGTCTGCTCCTGAATGCCATCTTCTTCCCCAGTCAGCTCCCTTCGACATGTGAAGCATCGTTCGTTTCTAATTAGCTGATCATTTCAGAATCTGTGTCAGCTCAAATGCTTGATTCGTCTCGTCAGACGATATTGTTCAGTTTGTTTGTGTTGCCTATTAGCATGTCTTGTAATTTGTTGTTGTTGTTGCTGAAAGCCAGACATCATGTAGCTGAAAATAGGAGCGAGGTAATCCGATTTCAGCGCACGGCTCTGTGTTGACTTGTCCGGGCGCTGGGCCGGGCGCTGGGCTGCTGGAGCCGCAGAGGCTTGAGGCTCCTCTTCTCGTTTGCTTCGCGCTGTTCTCGCCTCGTCCCTCGGTTGTCTTCAGGCTTCCCTGATAACTCCTTCCTAAACAGAGTGTATTGGCCGTGTCCCTGGGCGGCCGCTGTTTCTATGCTGGAGCTTAGATGTCTGAGAGGTTCTGTAAATTCGGGTTCAGTATCTCAGTTTCTGTGTGGTCTTGGGTGCCTGGGCTGTGATCTTCCGAAGCATTTCTTAACTGTCCCCCATTTTCCCTCCTCTAGGTCAGATAAAACTCGCTGTCATCGAGTCCATGCCAGCTCACAGTGACCCTATAGGACCTAGTAGAACTGGCCCTGTGGGTTCCGAGACTATAACTTTTTTACGAGAGTAGAAAGCCTCATCTTTCTCCCACAGAGCGGCTGATGGACTCGAACTGCTAACTGTGATGAGCAGTTCGACACGTAACCCTCCACGCCACCAGAGCTCCTCCTAGGTCAGAGGAGGCTCTGGAAGGGCAGGCCGCTTTAAAGGGTACTCTGGACATGTTTCAGAATGCCTACTTTCCCCCACTTCTGTGCTTCAGAATTCCCTCTAGCCTGGCACTGCCACAGGAGAGTGAGCGTCCCTTAAAGGTAGACTCTCACGCTAGTCCCCACTCAGTGACCTCACCTGTGAGTCTGTCTGCACTCCCCCTCTTGGGCTGACAGGTTACCCTGTGGCCTTAATTGACTCCCAAAGGGAACTAGGAAACAGCATGCATCTTCAGTTCGCTCCGTTCTTTCTAGGGACGAGGGCTTGCTGACCTCCGTATCTATCCATGCCGGAGCTGAAACCCAGGCCCCGTGTAAGCAGAAGCCACATTCCACACCAGCTCTGACAGCTAAGCCTTTGGCTCTGGCTTTCAGAGAAGAACCCAGAGACTCAGAGAGGTTAAGTCATTTGTCCAAGGTCACGCAGCTCCTGAGTGGCAGGGCCAAAATTCTTCACTATTTGAGAAACTGTGCCAGTTTGGTGTTTGCACTCATTGGTGTTTAAGAAAATGCACCTGCCGTAAACATTCCAGAAGGGTCTACCACATAGGTAACTTCAGAGATTTTTCCATAGAGTCTTTGGTCAAAGCTGAGCCATCATTTAATCCAGAATGACACAAGAACCCCGTGCATCCGCTGACGCACGTCAAAATGGAGTTGAGCCAGCCTCTCCCTCTCTCATTCCCTAGTCCTGCAGAGTGCTTAAAACTAGACGGTCCTCAGAGATCATCTATGCCAGTGCCTTGCAATGTGTGACAGATGGGGGCGTCTGAGACCCAAGTTCCTGGAAAACCTGCCTGCTGTCACTGCCCTTCTACCCCCGACGTCGCTCTTTCTCCTAGCTCTGTCTAAGCGTACTTGATCGGTCTCCACGTGTACCAGAAAACCTACATTCTTCCCCTTCCATGGCCCCTGGGGAGCTCTGCTTCTCACTGGGCGATGTGACGCTCGTAGGAGTTGACCTGAGGTTCAGAGAGAGCAGTGGTTCTCAACTAGGGGCAACTTGGCCCTCCGGGGGACACGTGACCATGTCTGGAGATCTTTCTGATTGTCACCACTCAGGGAAGGTCTAGTGGATAAAGACCCGGGGTGCTGCAGAACACCCTATGGTGCGCCGGACGCTCCCCACGACAATAGTCTAGCTCAACCAAGATCGATGGGCCTCGGCAGTTGCCCCATGGCTGTTGCCACGATCTGTCTTTAGCTGCCCTACAAAACAGTGGTTCCCCAGTCCACCATGGCCACATCATGCAGCCACCAACCAATTGAAGGCCAGTAGGAGTGACCGGGGACTGGGTACACCCAGATGGCCCCCTGGGAAAAGGGTACCTGCTTGCTCTGTTCCGCAAGACCTTACATGACTGCGGTGCTTTCTTCTTGGTAGCAAGTGGGTGTTTCTGCCTACACTTCCCCACTGATCACGTCGGTGAAGGAGGAGGCGGCCTTATGCAAGAGCAGCCTCAGACAACCCCCTGGCATTTTGGCACCCCGGGGCCTGGGAAACCCTCCCTGCCACGGGGTCCTGGAGGGAAAGACCTTGAAGAACCAGCCTGTCTGTCACCTGCAGGGTAACTCCTGAGCTCTTAGCCTGAGGGACTGGCCTTGCCAGCCAGGTCTCCAGACCCCTCAGACACTAGTGGCCACAGCCTTGCTAGCACCTCTGCATCTTTGCCCACCTTGACCTTCTCGTCAGGCCTGCCCTTCTCCACCTTGATGACCTGGACTGTGCCCACCAGAGTGCTCCTCCTCAAGGACCTCGCTGGGCCCTGTCCCCGTCCTCCCTGCCAGGTGGCCGAGCTCACTCTGTGCGCTGACAGAGCTTCACACCTTATCCAGTAGTTCTTACCTCAGTGGATCCTGAGCATTTGCATGTCTGTTTCCCCACCTCCCCTCTTCCCCCCCCCTCCCAGCAGATTCCAAGCTTCTTGATGCCAGGGTCTGGCGCTCACTGAGAGATTATTGAAAGAGCGGGAGGAAGGAGGCAGGAAGGAGGCAGGAAGGAGGGAAGGAGGAGGAGGTTTAGAATCCCATGGGCTCCTCGTGCTCACAGTGGCTACTTCAGGATCTCTAGTGATCCCCTGCTGCTCACCTGATTGCTGGAGGTACCGGCCACGTGCCTGGGCTCTACGTCTTCTGCCAATAGTGCTGTAGGGTCTTGAACAATTCCCTGGCCCTCTACTCTCTGGGCAAACTCATTGCCAACCAGTCGATGCCGATGGGACTGGGTAAAACGGCTCCTGTGAGTCCCTGAGATGGTCACTCTGTGGACGCCACTGACAAACGACCAGACTGGAGGTTATCAGACAGACAGTCTTCCAGGGGCGTGCCAATCAGGACAGCGTGCCACCACCCATGGACACGGGGTGGCCACCAGCGGAGGAGGAAACAGTATATCTAGCCAAGTGCAGGACTCTTCCTCATTCTCCGTGGCCCCAACTGGCCCCCAGACAGCCCTGCTGGGGGCATGAGGAGGACAGTGAGAGAAACGTTCCGTGCGCCAGTAAAATTACCTCCTCTAAAGAAGCAATGTGCATGTTAATGTTTTGGGTAATTCTGTGCAGCTCCAACGCCCTCGGGCTGCAATTTCTCTCTGACAAAGTGACAAAAATAAACTCCGCATAAAAGAGCATTTCGCTCCTCTTGAATTTGTGCTCTCTCTAAAGGGCCATGCTTAATGTGAGCCGAATTGAAGCCCACTTCTCTGTCTTGGTTCTGACACTGATCTGCCCCTTGCCACCTCTCTGAGTGACAGGCCAGCTCTGAGGGGTCCTTCAGAGGGGTCTCTACCAAGGACAGGGCCCAGGCTTCTTGGCAAGCAGACGCCACTCCACAGGCCCAGGGCTGCTGACACTGACCAGTGGGTGATTCCAGAAAGCCTAGGCCTTTAGCAGAGAGCAAACCTGGCCAGTGGGAAAGAGGATGCGTGAGGATGGGTTGACTTCCCACAAGGGCCCAGCTTGGAAAACAAAGCGCACCTACAATTCAAGGGTGGGATCCCTCCAGGGCAGCGGGCTGGTTTGCCAGGCTGGGACCCTCCGGTGGCCTACAGACAGTCCCGAAGAAGCTCACACATGAGGTGTCTCACATGTGCCAGGCCTCATGCTGGACACTTGACACCCAGGCCCTATAATTCAACCCTCCCCAAACCAGACCAGATCAGGGAGCTAGAAGCTGAGTTACGCCGTTCCCCACCCCCATCCTTAGAAATGAAGTGAATTAGCAAGAGGCAGAGCCTGGCTTTGAACTTTGAGTGTTCCAGAGCCTGGATTCTGTCTCCTGTAGGTGAATGCTGAAGACATGTTCATAAGACCTGCCGGGGGGCGGGGCGGGGGGGGGGGAGAATGAGCGTGTACCAAGCACCTGCTGTGTGCCACGGCCTATGCTACGCACATTCATTTAGTCGACTACTAGCCCCCCAAGCGCCTACCAAGTACTGGGCCCTGGGCAAGTGACAGGTCTGTGCAGTGGGCAGCGGGCACCGGAACACCCAGGCCCTCACGAGGAGACAGACATTCAGCACAGACACGCAGACCTGAGACGCCTTGCTGTCTGCTGTGGCCGAGTTCTGCAGGGGAGGCCTGGTTGATAGCAGGAAGTGGGCCGGGCCAGGGAGGATGTCGGGAAGAGTGATACCTGAGCCGAGACCTCAGCATCAGTGAGGTGGCGTCCTAGTTGGGAAGTGTCTTCCAGGGCAAGGAATGGCCGGCGACAGGGATCCCGAGGTGGGAACGTATGTGGCCAGTGCCCAGGAAACGTGGGGAGAGGCAGGCAGGAGTCAGACCAGGCCCCCACAGAAGGCGGCCATGCCCCAGCGTGGTTGAGGGGCTCTGGGTACAAGACTGGCAGGCTGCTAACCATAAGGAATGGAGAGTAG
Organism: Tenrec ecaudatus; assembly: GCF_050624435.1. Lineage (NCBI taxonomy): Eukaryota > Metazoa > Chordata > Mammalia > Afrosoricida > Tenrecidae > Tenrec > Tenrec ecaudatus. The sequence continues at coordinate 59,599,520 of NC_134539.1, read as the reverse complement.
GAGGAGGCTGGGTGGGGGTCCAGGTGAGCCTGGAGGCTTGGAGCGCTCACAGCAGGGTGTCAGATTTGGGATGTTGAAGGGAGGCTGTGGGAGAGGAGCTTCCAAGAAAAAACAAAACCTGGCTCTAGACTTCCAACGTGAGCAACCAGGTGGGTGGAGATAGTGAACTGTGAACTGCATGAGCCTTGAAACAAAGGGAGCCTGGGCCAGGAAGACCAGGAGATCCATTTTAACAGAGCCTTTGAGATGCTAATGAGCTGTCCCAGTGGCCCCAAGGCAGGCTGGCCTGCAGATCAGGACTTGGACAGGCACTGATTCATGGAAGGTGCTTAGAGCTGGGAGAGTGAGCGGCAGGATGAGAATGGAGGGGCCTGGGCCAGGGTGCCCAGCGGGGAGGCCAAGTCACTGCACCAGGTTTAGCAGAGAGAGAGAGAGAGAGAGAGAGAGAGAGAGAGAGAGAGAGAGAGAGAGAGAGAGAGAGAGCGCTTGTGGAGAGAGCGGCCATTACAGAAGTGGGAAGAAAGGGGTGGCCACGGTCAGCACCACAGACAGGACACGGAGAAGCTGGGACTGGGAAGACCCAGTGGCACCTGCGGTTGGAGTGGTGAGGAGAGGGGCGTGGAGGCCCACCCCGATGAACTGGCGGGGTGGGTGTGCACACAGTGCCACATGCAAGCTTCTCTCCTGGGAAGGCCTGCTCAGCTGGGCAGCAGAGAAAGATGGTGTAGTACCTGGAGGGGGAGGGGGAGGGGGAGGGGAAGGCCTGGTGGCATAGTGGGTTACCAGTTGGGCGGCTCACCACAAGGTCAGCAGTTCGAAACCACCAGACACTCCACAGGAGAAAAATGAAACTTTCTACCCACTTAATGAGTGACAGTTTCCGAAACCCGCAGGGGCAGATCTACACGGACCTAGGTCTCGATGAGTCAGAACTAACTCAGTGGCAGTGAGTTTGGTTTGATCTGGGGAGAGGAAGTGTCACGGCTGCCCTTACATAAAAAATGCCAGCTCCCAGAGTGTGTTTGATAAACACGGGGCTACACTGACTAGCAGTAAAGGGACGGACGCCAGGCCCCTTCCCTGGCCTTTCCTCTCTCAGCCCCAGCACCCCAAAGCTGGCCCAGCACCCCAAAGCTGGCCCAGCACCCCAAAGCTGACCCAGCACCCCAAAGCTGGCTCTGTTCCTCAATACCCAATGCCCTGAAATAGCTCCTAACTTTTTGCACGTCCTCCACCAAAAAAAGCAGTTCCTCCCCAACTCTTGACTGGCAAACACCTGCCCAACTGCCCTCCCAGCAAGACACCCCCAACCCCTGCTCCAAAACTGTGTGGCAAGAGCTACCAACATTCGCTTACCTTGCCCGGGACCTTCCACAGGCAAGGTGTCATGCTTCATTCGAGAATGTGCCAATGCCAAGATGTTCGCGGCAGCATTACTTGTAAGAGAAAAAGGATGCATCCTAAATGTGCGTGACTAGGGGAAGGGTTTAAAAACATCAACAACAAAGTACATCTATGCTGTGGAATTCAGCCTCTGGAAGAGGGGGCAGATCTATAGATGCTGATATAGAGAAATACCCAGGGAGGGCACATTGTTAACTTTTCAGTAGCGTAGTACAGTATGTATGATTCTATTTGTCTGAAAAAAAAATATGTCTACTTGTAGACGCAGAATATTTCTGTTCATTGTTGTCCTTAAATGCCAAATACTACCAACCGTGTGGATTAGTAGCCGTGTCAACTGCTTGGTGCACTGAATGTGGGAGACCTGGGCCTTACCACTATAGTCACATGCCAGCCACCTAGATTTTTCCCTACGTGCACCAGGGGCTCTCTGTAACCCCTCCTGCCTCTCAGGGGCCTATTTCTACCTTCTTTCTTTGCACCCTTACCCGTTCCCCCTCTCACACAGTGGCCCATCTGACTGCCCCTCTCTCCTTCCCCTCTCCCCACCCTCTGCCTCCACCTGCTTTCTTAGTGCCCCCTCCTCCGGAATTGGGGCGTGTCCATCTCTGTACCCCCTGCTAGCTGGTCAGTGAGTGTTGGTGTGATTGACTTGATAGGGCTGCTGCCTTACAAATCCTCCCAGAAAGGCTGTCATGGAGAGAAGTGTTGGATTGTTCTGTGTCAACGTGAGACCAAGGGGGAGCTTGATACATTTCAGCTAAGCTCAGAGAGCACACACAGAGAGGATGGTCCTCCTGGGGAGGTAATGAGCACCCAGTCACTAGAGATAATCAAGTGGGGGAGACAGATGACCATTGTTAGCAATGTCAGAGAGGGCAGGCAGTCCAGCATGCAGAATCTAATTGGGAAACTACAAGACGTCAGAGGGACAAGCCTAGAGAACATGCTTTTTCTACAAACTCAGGACAACCCGTGGCTACTGCTCTACCTCTTGTTGTAAACCTGATGCCACCAGGAGGCTGCAAGCTGAGACAGCAGAGCCCAGGGTTCAAATCCCCTCCACCGCTTCTAGTCTGGATGCATGGTTTGACCTCCCTGCACCCCTGGAAGCCTGATAGTGCCCAACTAGCATTCCAGCAGAAAAAGGCAAACATGTGGCTGTGTCATGGTGAATGGCCCAAGGGTGAAAGGGGTTTGGGGTGACACAAACACCTATCACCCAGATTTTGTTGTGAAGACTCCTGGAGAGGCGCCCACCCATCGCTCACTGCAGTGCCTGCTGCATGTGATCTGCGCGTTGTGTACCGACGACTCGTTGACTCTTCTCATGTCTAGTGTGTTGTTGTTACTGCTGTCACGGCCTGGGCTCCTTTCCGGGTCTGAGGTCCAGATACACAGGAGCACCTCAGGTATGGCAGGTCTAGCCAGGGCCCCGGGTGCCAACCAGTGAGCACTCTCTTCGCCATGACAGTTTCCATCACCAGCTGTGAGCGACCCTTCACCAATGGATGGCACAGACCTATGTCTGGTCCACTGGGGAGGGATCAGTGCAGAGCCTCTGACGATTACCTTGGCCCTGGGAGACCCTGGGGAGGGATGACAGGTGCAGGAAGCAAGGACCAGCGCTACAGCTCTGCCCTCTCAGACGGGGACTCAGGAATTGTGTCCCCCTCCACCCTGGTGGACTCGGGTGACATGCATGGGGCTGGAGTGAGATCTCAGGCCATCCGGCACCAGCCAGTGGTGTGACCTTCGGTGAAGGAAATGATGGAATAGTTACTTTCCTCACTGATGATGCGTGTTGTTGGCCTGCCTCGGGCTTCTCGGGGTAATGATTTTTTGGCCAGCGCTATTTATGGTTCAACTCTGACGCTTACTAATTTCTCCATCCGGCCAAGGACAAAGGTGACGTGCCTTCCTGTCGCCTCTTAAATGCGCCTCTTTGCTCCCGGCTCCTGGGGGCGGGGTAGGGAACAGAGCCTGAAGCTGACCAACGCCACGCTTCCCTTGAAGGTTGGAGCCTGAAGAGGCCTGCGGGGCGGCAGGCCCGCACAGTGATGGGCGCTCCAGCAGTGTGCCCTTGGGCACCCGTGCAGGTGCGGGGGAGGGGGGATTAAAGGAGCATGTGTGTGGTGTGGGCAGTGCCCCCGCGTGAATCCTGGGGAGACCAGGTTTGTGCTGTTTATGGTTTTAGTTAGTACCATTGTTGAGAACACGCAGAAGCCGCCGTCACGCTCTCATCTTCTGGAATCCTGAGAGAGTCCCCAGCAACACCCCCTCCCCCACCCATTTTACAGAAGGGGACAGTGAGGCCCAGGAAGGGGCAGCAACAGGCCTAAAGCCACGCAGCATCGAGGGAAGGAGGGAAGGAGGCCATGGGAGGAGGCAGGTGACCTGAGGTCTGGCACAGTTTCCCTCCTGGTCATTGGAGCGGACACATTTCTTCTGCCAAGAACTGTTGAGAGTCGCACATAGTTGTAGCATCTGGGGACTGAGGGCAGGGCAGGGGCTCCCTGGCAGTCTGAAAATCCAGCATGGGGATGGCGTTCAGGCAGAGTGGGGTAGGCGCAGAGGCCGACGGGAGAGATGCCCAAAGGCAATTGTACACCGGTGGTGAAGCTCCGCATTCCAGTCTTCTGGGCGGTGCTTTCTAAGAACACGAAGGCAGGCATTCCTGGTCCCACATCACAGATGAAGAGACTGGGACTGAGAGAGGCTTCGTGACTTGCCGAAGACTAGACAGACTGCTAGTAAGTGACTTAGTTGGGACCAGCATCTGCTTCTGTGGACACCCAAGGTACTAACAGTTCCGGGCATTTGAATGCTGCCCGATGGGATATGCCAGGAGTGCTTTGACGCCCCAAGCTCAGACTGGAGGGGCCATGGTCACGTCTGGTGGGACTCTGCAGTGACAGACAGGGAACCAGGCTGCGAGGGGCCCTCCAAGTGCTAGAAGACCACCCTGGGGTCCACGCAAGCCCCCGTGGATGGATCTTCGGGGGACCATTCACTGCTCAGATCAGGATCACTAAGCTAATTCTAGTCAAGATCATTCGGCTTTATTTCCTACGAGTGATGCTAAGCAGGAAGCGTGTATACTTGCACATTTAGAATTTCACTAGGAGACAGAAACATCTATTCTAGGTGAGTAATAAGAAAGAGACCTAAAGGCTGGAGAAAGGGGAAAAGGAATTGGCAAGTAGCTGTCCTAGCTGAGCACATCAGTACTTTAAACTAGAATTACAGCCAGGACACTCAGGTATTTTTGAGACAGAGAGGAAAAGAAAAAAAATGAACCACCCTCACAGTCAGTCTGGAATAATGTCCCTGGCTGCCAACAATGATTTGGATTTAATTACATCATCTATGCAAATGCGCGCTGTAAACTGCAAAATAATACACAAATGTCAGATGTTAAGAGAGGGCGTGCTGCGGGAAGAAGCGCAGGGGTCGGAGAGTCAGCTGGGCCTGGCTGTAAGCGCCCCAGCCACTTGCTACGAGGTGACCTTGACAAGCCACTTGGCTTCCCTGGGCTCATGTTCCCAGACTGTCCCCCGGGAATATGTAATAATGCCCTCTTCTCCACGTGACTGTGAGAGCCGGAGGGAGGAAACAAAGGAGCTCCTCCGTAAATTGGAAAGTGCTGTGCGCAGAGCACTCTTCTGGTTTCCCTCCTTAAGCTCCAGAATAGAGGATGGGATTATTGAAGAGCAGCTACGGCGCTTTCATTACGTCTTGTGTGCGGGCTTCCTCCCTGGGAGGGGAGGGCGGGGCGGGGCGAGGAGAGGACGCTGGGCCAGCAGGCCCCCGTGGGCCCACCCTTGCCCAGTGGATTGACAGAATGAGGCCGTGGTCTGTCAGGGGCCGCATCCCAATATGCAAGTGGCAGACTCGGGCGTGAGACACACGTCTGGCTGCAACAGGAATGCTTTAAAGGCTGCTTTCTCCTACGGCATCCATCAGCCCAAACGAAGTCTCCCCAAAATACTCCTCGGCTTATCTTGACTCGTGGAAGGCAGGTGGGGAGAGCCTGTTGGCAGAGGCCGGCTCCCTCACTCAGCTGCGCCGGGGCGTCCATGCTTGGTTCAGAACGACAGGAGGGAACACTCCAACGTGGCCCTCTCCTTAGAGGCTCTCGCTCGAAGCAGCCGTGGAGGAAAGACGTGAAGAGAAGAGCCTTCGGGGTCCGCCAGCTCAGTGGCCGTGGCCTTAAATGTAAAGCGAGAGTCATGCTAACGCTCCCATCCAGTTCAGTTCATGTACATGGACCCCTCTGCCTACGGTGGCCTGGCCCGTGACGAGGACCCAGCAATTGTTGACTGTTGTCCTCCCCCCTGACGGGTCATTGAGGCCGAGCTGTCAGCAGACCTGGGAGGGTTTGTCACCGGGAGTGGATGGCCTAGTGGGGACCAAACAATTCACGCCACCTCAGCAACTTGGCTTGTGCTGGGAGAGTGTATGTCCCCCGCCAGGGGCTGGGTGCCTCGGCAGCCCAGAGGAGGTGGCCTTTCCGAGGGAATGGGAGCTATGGGAGGGGGTGCTAAAGGTCCGGGATCACTCACAGCCAGCTCCAGGCCAGCACAAGGCTTGTCAACGACCATTCTCTCCCCGTCTCTCCTTGCTGACCTCCTGGAAGCCTTGGTGGAAACGGCCCGGATGGAGTGTGCTTTCCAAAGTCGCCCCCATGCCCCATGGCTGCCTCGTTCAGCCGTGGGAAAGAAACCCACCCAGCCACTCAGAAACACAGCCATGCCTGGGCACTTCTGGCCAAGTGCCAGGTCGGGTTATGCTGAAAATGTTTGAAAATGCTGGCCCGGAGGGGAAGTCCAGTCTCTGGCCTGGCGGTAGAGGCCCTCCTTCATGAAGACTGTGACTGACATCCTCACAGCTACATCCAGTCCACCATCGAACCATTAATGTATGGGCACTGCCTTCAGACTTGGCCAGAATCTGGATGCGATGCCTCTCACCACTTCCTGACAGCCTCCCTGGTCTCACCTGAACTAAAGCAGCAGTCCCTGCTTTTCACAGGTGTCTCCCCCCACCCGGTCTCAGCCCAATGGCCATGGCCATCTTGTGGTCTCAGGATGCCCCACTGGCTTTCCGTCTCCTCCAGAACAAGATTTCCAAATCAGTGGCCTGGTCTCCTAGAACAAATCTGATCTCATCAGCCTCCAGAGAGATGCCCTTAGCAAAGGACAAGGCCTCCCCGAGGCTGTCAGAGGACCGCTCCCCCCCCACACACACACACACACGCACACTCGGGTGGTCGGGGTGGCACTGCACAAGAACCAGGACTGCCGTGTCTCAGGAACTAAATGTGCAGTTGGAACCATTTCACGGCCCTTCCTCCCCATCACGAGTCTGTTTAAAATGACTGGTTCTATTGGCTCTCTGATTGAGTGTCTTAGAATGTAGGCGTTTTTAGCCCCAAGTCACGCTTCTCTCTGTTGGCGGTGGCAAGTCCTTTGCCACTGGGCCATCCTCTGCAAATGGGCTTCAGAGAGGAACACCGAGGAGGAGGGCCGGGCTCTCAAAGGGGAGCCGCTGGTGCCGGCCACTGGCGCACACTGAGGGACAGCCCGAGAGCAGCCCGAGGAAATTCTCCTCGTGGGTGAGTAGCGGGCCCCAACAGCCGCGGAGGGCCGGTTAAAATGCAGGTTGCAGGCCCCTGTTCCGGGCAACCGGAGACGCTGCATTGCTGGCAGTTCCCCTGGGATGAAGAGAATCAGGGAGCATGTGCAGCCCTGAAAGGAATGGCTGAGACGACACAGCCACCTGACACAGTGATGTCATTGCAAGCCACACAAGTGCAAAGCCCTGTGTGTCCTCATGACAGCCAGGAGCAGCACTCCTGGACAGAGGGGAGGGAAGAGGAGTCCTCGAGGCTTCCGGGTAAATTCATGCCACGCATCCGTTCCCGGTCGCGTGCCAGCAGGTGTTCATAAGCCACCGGGAAGTGAAGGCCCGGCTCTGCCTGAGTACCTGCTCAGGTGGGCGTTGCCTCTCCGTCCGGAGTCCTGGGACCCTCTGAGTGAACTCCTTCCTCCTGCTCTCCTCCTCCTCCTCCTCCCACCCCCTGGAAGCCCCAGAGAGATGAAGGAGCCGAGGGAATGTCGACAGAGGCAGGCCACCCTGTCATCTCTCAGCAAATTCAAGCTGACCACCCCTCCCTGAAAAGAGCCCTGGTGCTGTCATGGCAGGAGCTGGTCTGCGAGCCACGTGGTCAGTAGCTCCTTGGGAGAGTGGCCTTTCTACTCCCACAAACAGTTACAGTCGGACTCGAGGGCAGTGAGTTAGAAGGGGCCAGGGTGGGGTCTGAGTCTCCTGGGCTCTCTGGCAGGCCCGATGCTGTGGTGTGCAGTGTGGGACCTTCCCTCTTGTCAGCCCTCACCCCCCCCTCCCCGAAGTTCCCTCCGCCGAGGCCCGGTGTAGACAGCCTCCCTCCCAGCTCCTGGCCTCCCGTGTTTGCTGCCAGTCTGTTCTCTTTGAGGGTACACTGAGTTCATGTTGAGACCCAGGGTTAGTCCTGCTCTGTCATTTACTGTGACTCAGCTGTCACTCCCCGCTACTGTAAAATGACAATGACGCTGCTGCACAGGATTCTAGAACATGACAATACGGCAGTTCTGCTAGTTACCAACACCCAGGGGGTCCAAGCCCCCCCCCCCCACACACACACAGCTTGAACAGGGAAGGGCCCCTTTATCTGTCTGGAAGATGGACTCTCCCATAAGATTTTACTTGATTTTATAAAACATGAAAAAAAAAGAGAGAGAAAAATGAGAAGAATCTATAAAGTTTCTATCAGTATAAAAAAGTAGTGAGAAGTCACCAGACAGGAAAATGTGATGCGGCTGTTACAGGTATCTGGCTCCACAGCGTCGCCCCAACATCTGGGGCACCCCCTCTGCTGCACGCACTTGTACCGGCATTCAGGGCTCTTTGGTGGGCGGTGGGCCTTCTCTGCAGCCTAGTTACCTGGGGCTGAGCCGCCTCTCCTGCCCTGCCCTCAGATACGGAGAGCGCTGCTGGTGCGGGGTTACACATTAGGCCCCTACCTGAAACCACCAAGTGCTCAGAGGAAGAAAGGTGAGGCTTTCTGCTCCCGCAAAGACTTACAGATTCAGAAACCCACGGGCCGTTCTGCTGAGTCCTGTAGGGTTACCAGCAGGCATTGACATGATGGGTAGGTGTGTGTGTGTGTGTGTGTGTGTGTGTGTGTGTGTGTGTGTGTGTGTGTGTGTTGCCCAGAAGGATTTTGTTGTATAAGAAGGCTTCAAAAAGTTTGTGGAAAACATTCCATTACCTTTGAATTCTGTTTCTCCATGAAGTTGTGTTGAAGCCCCCTTGTATTTTCTTCTGTACCTGGAAGCTCTAATCATGGCTGGCTACCAATTTAAGGGGATGAAGTGAGCGTTTGTTGGGTAGAAAGTGGCAGTGAAGGGCTCGCCTCTCCCTGCTTCAGCGTTGTCCGGGGACCAGACCGGCAGCATGGGCCTCAGCGGGATGTGAGAAATACACCCCACCCCAGAATCGGCATCTTAACGAGATGCAGTGATTGGTGCACATGTGACCTCAAGGCACGTCCTGGAGTTCAGTGCTCCTCTGAGGTGCAAGCCCAGAGCTGGAACAGTCTGGATCAGCCGCCTGAGCCCGAATGTAAACAACGAGCTGCTTCCTCCATAGAGACAGACTTGCTACAAACAGTGTCAGCTGAATTAAACAACGTGATGGATGGCTGGGAGGGTTTCCATTCTGGTCCAGGCTCTCTGTCTTGCCACGGACCAGGGACATCCCGTGTGTGGTCAGACCCCACTGGAAGTCGCGCTGTTTAGATCACCCAGGTGGGAAGAAGAGGGCTGGGGCTGGGCTCGAGCTGGGGTCTGGGCCTGTAAAGGTAAACTCCATGGCTGAGTTCCACACAGAGACAGACATACAGACATGCTCACATTCCCAGCACACCGTAGGGGAGCCCTGGTCCAGCAGAGGTGGGCAGGAAATGTCTGGGGTTAGAGTGAGGTTGTGTTTTCCACGTCTTTGCTCCAGCAGGCCTCTGTTTGCATTCAGAGCCTTTTACACACGGGCTGCCTCTGTTAGGGACAACTAGAGCCAGGGACTTGCAAGCCATCTGGGGTTGGGAAAAACTAAGCAAAAAACAAAACAAAAAACAGCTTCTTTGAGGCACTTGGAAGGAAATTTTAACAAACTTCTTTGCTTAGCTCAAATTCCCAAAGCAAAAAGAACTCTGAACCCCTGGGTCCATATGTAACCCAGTATTTACCGAACCCCAGACCAGACTTCAGCTTGCATGGACAGGCAAGGGGGAGTAACACTTCTGGACACTGGGAAGGCATCGCTCAGCAGCCGGAACCAGCCACCCCAGGCCAGCCTGGGTGTCGCCTTCCCCAGGGAGTTGGCATCACTTCCTCATCTTTACTGGGACATTATGGAGATGCAGAACCTTCCAGGCAGCTCTCCTTGATTAGAGAAAATAACATAAGATGAGGGGTCAGAGCCTGAATTTCCAGGCCGCCATTCTCTAGCCCTGTGGCCCTAAGAAGCCGCTTAACCTGCGCTGCGTGTCCGTTCCCTGCTCCCTAAGGAGGGCCTCACAGCATTGACCTCACAAAAGGTGCTGTGCCAGGCTGGGGCCTGATTTTAAGGACTTGGCTCCGGAGATTGTGGGAGCTGGGAAACCGCAGTCCATACTGCGAGGGGGCGGGGAACCGGAGCTCGGGCAGGATTGGGCTGTGTTTCATACCTTGTCCCAAGGTGGAATTCCTTCCTGCTTCAAAGCCCCTGTGCTTAGCTCTCCCATTGGTCCTTGCTCTTAACCCTTCAACTGATGGAAGGACGTCCACCCACGTCGCAGAGTACTCCGCTTTACATGAGATCAAGTGCTTTAAAAGGTAATCATGTGTCAAACAACATCTAGACTAGTGTTTGGCCCCGCAACTCGTCACCACAGCCCAGCGGAGCTGACCGCTGAAGTTAGCCCTCATCCCATCACCATCCTTTCCCACTGTGGGGCCGGGGAGCGGACTCCTGCAGACAGCCTCTGGGCTGGGCTTGGGCCCTTCCAGGGCAGAGCTGGGGGGTCTCCTGCTCACCCCCTAACGCCTGTCTCGTTGCCCACAGGGATGTGTCTGCAGGCTTTTGTAGAAGCCTTCTTCTACCTGGCCCAGAGGAAGTTCAAGATGCGGCCGCTGCACGTGCAGGTGGCCTCGCTGATCGACCTGTGTGAATACCACCTGTCTCTGCTGGATGAGAAGCGGCTGATGTGCGGTCGGAGTGGCACCGCGGGGACCCGGCCCCCGGGCAGCAGCACGCCCCAGGGAGCCACCCCCTCGGAGGGCACCTCGCCACTCGGCCTAAACGGTGCCAACAAGCTCTCCCAGTCCAAATATCTTCTGTCCTGAGGGCTTCTCTGCCCTTCTCCAAGGAGGGAGCCCTGCCAGGGCCTCGGAGGAACCCCTGAGCTGGCGGCGGAGAAATGGCAGGCTGCTGGAAAGTCCCACTGAGGTTCCCACGCGTTGCCAGGCTTGCACCCTCGGTGGACAGAAGACACATCCAACCCGTGGCCGATGGCATCGTCCCTCCTGGGCTCGCCCCGGTGAGACAGTTAGGTGTGGGGCACATAGGGGCAGGTCTGGAGGCTCTGGAGCCCAGGAGGAGCCCGGGTGCGTTGTGGTGCCTGCCTCCCCTGCAGCCTGGGCAAAGCGCGGCGGAACCATCAAGTGGGCGCGCAGCGACCTCCCGTCCCAGTCATGTGCTACTCGGGTGTACTTAACAGATTAGCCTCATTTATTTCATTAGTTTGCCTTGTTGCTGCAGTGTTTGGTTTGTTATTAATTAAGAAATAATTAATTAAGAAGTCACTAAGTCAGGCTCTTCGAGTCTCAGCGCTGGCGGGATCCCCAGAGATCAGTTGATGGGGCATTACTGGACTTTGGCCCCAAAGCTGGGGTCCCCTGGGCAGCCTCCCTGCCCCCAGGTCTCGTGGCCAGGGGCGCCTGTATACCCAGCACTATGTAAGGCGCTGGGAGTGGGGGTGTGGGGCTGGTGCTGTGAATGAACTCTGGATAATGGTCAGGACCCAAACGAGGGTCTCACAGCTGTCAGACCTGCTGTGAGGAAAACTCCTCCTTCCACGGGCCCTCTCCCCGTCCTGTCTGTGCCTCCCACAGCCCCCTCGCCCCCGGGGGGCCTTAGAAGCAGCCCACAGGAGCACCTTGCTAAATGGCCGGGTCCTTGGATGGCAAGCCCCCTGCAGAGCCAAGCCTTCCAGACACTGTTGTAGTTTGGGGGTAGCGTGCCCTTTCCCAGAAGGTGCCCTCTGGAGGGTTCTAAGGCCTAGACGGAGCTGACCAACACCGGGCCTGGAAGACGTGCTTAGCAGGGCTTTTAAACTCCAATACCCACGGCCATGGAGTCGGTTCCAACGCACAGGGATTCCAACAGAAGGGTACTAACCCCAGCTCCATGTGAGGAAGGTGCAGTCAAGCCGGGGCTCCTCTGCCCATCCACCCCACCCTCCCCAGGAGCAAGGCCTGTCTCCCCCTGCAGTGCAGCCTCTTCCCTCCTACCCCCTCTCCTCCCCCAAACACGCATGCACACACGCATGCGCACACACACACACACACACTGCAAGCATCAAGAGGCCAGGAGGAACTTTGGAACGGTCATCAGCTAGACGCTCCTGTCCCCCTGGGCAACTAGGGAATGCCACTTCCAGAACGGAAAGCCCAGGGAGCTTGGTCACTTGGTGGGAGTCGGGTCGTGGTCCATGGCTGCCTGTAGACTCCTGAGCCCTCAGCTCTACATGCCTGGGTCACTCCGGCTCCAAATGGAAGCCCCTATTCCGGTGGAGAAGCTGGGACTCTCTGCCCTGCTGGCCTCGGGCAGGGCAATTCATGTCCCCAAGTGGCCCACTGCTAGAAATGGCATGGAGGACACCAGCCTGCTCCTCCCGTCACCGTCGCCAATGGATTTCACAGCGCCCTAGCCCAGCTCTCCTCAGCTGGGAGCAGCAGTAGGAAATAGCGGCTTTCAATAAAGCTCTAACTTCGTCAAGTTGCTGCTCAGAAAGCACCCACGTGCCAAAGTGGGGCGTGGAGTGCAGTGTTCAGGTTTAAAACTAATCAGGTACAATGGATTTATAAAAACAAAAAGCTCTCAGTCACCACACCATTTGGAGCGTTCAACACTTCAGCTCTGGAGCAGAGTGCGCACTCCTGCCCGAGAGCGGTCCCCATCAGCGGAGGCACACTCCCCGTCTGTCCCAGAAGGTCCTCCTGCTCTGCAGGCCAGGCCTGAGTGAGCCTGCACCCCGGCGGCACCCACACCCCCGGAGGACACAGAGCCTCTGCAGTGGTTAGGGAAACAAGGTCACCGTCCTACCAGAGGTCAGTGCGGGGCAAAGTCAGCTCTCCCCGCCCCCCCCTCCACCCCCCACCTTATTCTTAACCCCACGGAGCAGAAAGGATTTACAGAAGTGGGTGCTACTATCCGCCGGGTGCGAGCCCTGCCCCCACTGTTCAGATTCCTCACAGAAAACCCTTCTGTGGGCACCCCTTTGGTGGATGGCCCACCATTAGAAAGTGCAACTGAAATGACAGAAAAAGCAGAAGAATAAATCAAATGTTCTTTGGAAAGCACTAGACTAGAAGCTCGCGGCATGCTTCAAACCTACCAGCCACTCCAAGGGAGAAAGATGAGGCTGTCTGCTCCCATAAAGAGTTACAACCTCCCCCCGGAACACACTGGGTTGGAACCGACTCGGTGGCAGTGGGTTTGGTTGGGGGTCACCAACTGCCATCTAGTCAATGCCAACTCATAGTGACCCCCTGTGGGTTTCTGAACTGGTAACTGTGTATGGGAGTAGAAAGCCCCAGCTTTCTCTCATGGAGCTGCTGGTGGTTTCGAACTGCTGACCATAAAGATCGCAGCCCAACACATAACCACTACACCACCAGAGCTCCACGGGAGTAGAAAGCCCCGTCTCTCTCACAGAGCACCCTGGGGCTCAAACCGTGGACCTTGTGCTGCACAGCCCAGTGTGCAGCCACGAGACCCCAGGGCTCCTGTGGGTCGGGGTTACAAGAGAACAGAAAGTCCTGGTGGGGCAGTCTGCTAACTGTGGGGCTACTAACCCCAAAGCCGATGGTTGGAAACCCCCGGCTACGCCGAGGGGGAGAGCTGTCCACTTCCGTACAGGATGACAGCCTCAGAAATTCTGAGGGTTAGTTTGCCTCCGCCTTACAGGCAGTCGGAACTGAGCCCGACGCAGCAAGGGAGCCCAGGCCCACGGGCCACTCCGCAGAGAGCCGAGTCCATTCCGTTGCAGGGCCCAGGGCTCACCCCCGCCTGCTCTTGCTCCCTCTGCTGGCGGGCACCTTCCCTGCAGCCACAGGGCTTCACTGCTCGGTGTCTTCTCGTTCACTCTGCTGTCTTCTTGGTTGTCCAGTCCACACCCGGGAACTGGTTAGATCAGTAGAATGGGGCCATTAGTCCCAACCCATCCTCCCCTGCCGTGCCGGCCTGGCCCCTTCCGTGTGCCCCTGGACAGCCTCTTTACCGATTCTGGAAGGACCTTTCTTCTGGCCCCATGCGCTCAGCAGCTTCTCTGTTGTTATGGGCAGGGACTCTGTCCAGCCTGGCCATCAGGGAGCCTGCACGCAGTACTTAGAAAGACCCGCTGGGTTCTGTGTACCTGTTAGCAATGCTGCCGTCACCGACCCTGCCCCCGATGCCGCGACAGAGCCTCCTGGAGACAGGACTCCCCCACCCCAGCCGCCAGCCTCCTCTAGGCCGCTGTGCATGCCCTGAGCTCCGGCTCATCATGTCTCTCCTGGACTTCATCAGTCTCCCTGCCGCTCCGTCCCTAGCCACCTCAAAGGGGCTGGAGAGCCACGGCGCTCACCTCGTGATAGACACGCAGCTTAACCCAAAACTCGCCTCTTTGCCGAGAAGGCCCAAACTCCTGAGTCTGACTCTCAGGGCCTCTTTAAATCACTCCCTTCCTTTCGCCCCACCCTCAAATCCACACCTCAGGACGCAGTCTCTTTGGTACTCCCTGCAGTATACCGCCCGCCCATGACCCCTAACCCAGCAGTGCTTTATCCCTGCCCTCAGCACCCCGTGTGTCACCGTGCCCTGGCACTGTCCAGGATGACCCCTCCTTTGTCTTCCCAGGGCCCAGCTCACCTGTCCAAACAGAACGAGCCTCGGTGAAAACATTGAAACCCCGTGGGGTCGCGCCACTTGCTCCCATGGTGCCGGGAGGGCTCCCGGGGTCTGGCCCCTCTGCCTGCTGAGGAGGCAGTGTGGCTGTGCTTGTCCCCAGGTAGCTGCAGAGCCCCATCAGCATCACGGCTTGGACCTCTATCCTTGCCAAGCCAAGCCACGCAATCACTTGGTCCCTTAGTCCGCCGGTTCTCTCCCAGGACACTTGTCACCCTGAGTGGACGCTGGCTTCCCCCATGTCCCTCAATGCCAGTGCTGGGGTCTTGGCCGTTGTCCCCTCCCATTGAGCCTTGGAAACTGACTGCACCCCAATCCAGCCTGTCTCCTCAAGTCTGCATCGGCCTGTCCTCTCTCAGGGTGCTCCGTTCGGAGTCGGCATCCTGCAACTGTAAGCAGAGGGTGGGAGGGGTGGGGATGGGACCAGACTAGGCTGGAAAGGCACCCAGACGTTGGCAGTGGTGGTCTGCATCCTCCTAGAGCCGAGTCTTTCCCACATGCACCTAGCCACATCTGTTCCTGCTTCTCAGTTTACAACGTCCTGCCATATTCATCCTCCCTCCCACACCCAGAACTCTGCAGGCCCCTCAGCCCCACAGAAGCGGTGCTGGGTCCTCTTAAATCGCCGGGTCTTTGGGAACTTGAGATGCAATAAGGGAACGCAGGAGCTGTTTTGCAGGGCTAGCATTATCCTCTGGCTGGCTGACTGCTGGCTTCCTGAGACATGTAAAACAATGCCTGCCGGGGAAAGGTGGTGTCAGTCAGGACACAGGAAGCCAAGAGGGCCAACTCTCCCCGCCCCCACCTCCACTCCCTTCATGCGCCGCACAACCACAGCCTGACAAAGGGTGCCTGCCACTTCCTGCACCCTGGGAGTGTGCCTTGTGATTGGCAGGCAGCACTCCGAAATATCTTAATTTCCCCGCTCCATTTCTTGATTAATGCCCTATCCTCCTCGGTCCCCTCATTGAGAATTGGGCTTGAAATATTGGACATTTCAACACCGTCCCTTGGAGCTCAGCCGTCAGGGAGCTCACCTTCCCAGTGGCTGAGGGAGCTGCCCCTCTCTCCTCCAGGAGGCAGATGAGCCCCTAAATCCACCTCACCTTGACTGATATTTTGCCAATCTCCTATTTGGTTTGATGAAGGTGGGAGAAATTTCCCCAGAGGGCATATGAATTTCTTCCTCCGGAAATAAGTCTCAATTTTCTTCCTCTTTTTTTTTTTTTTTTTGCCTGTTCCTGAAGACAAAGGAGCTTGGAAGAACCGTCAACACATCCAATTACCTCCATGTGCGGCCGCCCCATGTCCTGATTCTGCTACAACAGGACATTGCTAGCATGACATCCACACACAAGCATCACCCCCACCCCACCCACACCACCGAGTTTTGGCGTAGAATGGCAAAGTCCTGCTCCCCCACCCCACTCTTAGTCTGGCAATTTGCTTTAGAGAGCAGGGTAAATGTACTCTCTGCAGCCTGAGCGTAACAGAACACATGCGCCAAGTGGCCCCCAATGAAAAGTCAATGTTTGCTAAGAGCTCCACCAGGACCCTAGTCCTGGGCCACAGAGGCACTGTCCGCCCCTGCCCAGGGCTCCCTGGCTTGGATCAGGCCTTAGAGAAGAGAGAAGGAGTTGGGCCATGGAAGCACTCAGCAGGAATCTCTTCCATCAGAGGGAGAAAGGAGGCATGGAATCCCAACTTGGCCACAGGCCACTGTGTGTGTTGGGGGGTGGGGGTGGGGGGGAGGTAGAAAGGGCGGGGCTTTGGAGCCAGACCTGGGTCTGGATCTGCTGTTCCCTCAGCTAAAGGCCTCTGTCTGCCCGTCGTAAGGTGAAGATCATAAAGTGTGTATGTAAGGGCCTAACATGGGAGTTGGCACCTGGCAGCGTCTTAATAAAGGTCTGTGGAGAAAGAGTTGTGTCTGTGCTGAAACAAGGCGGTTGTGGCTATGGGGGCGGGTCTGATGGGAGGGCCCACGCGCTGAGACCACCTCCCACTGCAGGAGGCGCTGCTGCCGCTGCTCCCGCCTCTCAGCCTTCAACAACTCTATTAGATTCACATGGCGCGTAAAGTCAAGGTTCTGTTACTTGGCCTCAGTTGTCTTGGTAACTTCGTTAAAAATAAATAAATAAAAGGAAGCGTTGCCTGCGCACTTCTAAACACGAGCAAAGTATTGAAGATTTCTTCTGCCTGATCGCGTCTGACAGCAACTTCACCAGGGTGGACAAGGCTGGTTCATTCGGGGTCAATTGGTGAGAAAAATGGTGCCTTTTCATTTGTTTTTGTCTTCTGGTAATAGTCAATGCTCGCCTGAGAAAGCTAATTATTGCCTCGAGCCAGCTGGGGGCTCTTGGGGAGGTGGGGGGAGGTGGGCAGGAGCCAGGGGCAGGAGTTTGGAAAATCCTCCAACACTATCTTCTGGAGCCAATTCCTGGCGTTTTGCCACCTGTCGGGCTCTGTGGCAGCAATTCCAGCAAGAAGTGAGGGCGGTGACAGTCCCTGTGCTTGGCCATCTGAGCAGGATGTGTGTGTGTGGGGGGGGGGGGGTTCCCTGCCCAGGGAAGCTGGGAGCAAGGGCCTCCTACGTGAATGGAACGGCTCAGCTGCACCCAGAGCACATTTCAGGAGGAAGGACAGGCGCTCCTGGGGACTCCACCTCTGGGAACAACGGCCCTCTCTTCCACCCTCCTAAGGCCACCTCCCTTGGAAAGCCCTGGTGTCACAGTGTCGGGGTGCTAACCTAAAAGTCAGCAGTTCGAATCCCCCAGCCACCCCATGACAGGAAGATGAGGCAGTCTGCCTCCCTGAAGAGTGGCCCTCTCAGCGCCCCCCGGGCAGCGCTCCGTCCTGTAGGGGGCCCTAGGAGTCGGAATCAATTGGAAGGCAGCGGGTTTGAGTTTTCAACACCACCCTCACCTTGACCTTTTGTTAACAGCATCCTTGTATATCTACTCTGGCTACGTCTTAGGCTGGGGGCCACCAGGTGGTGAATGGAAAACAGCTTGCCCCCCTGAAAACGGCCAACACCCAAGGCCAGCAGGGAAGGCCCTCACGTTGAACAGGAAGTCACTCCTGCAGACCCAAGCCCGGATGGCTCTTTGGGCCCCTGAGGTTTTCAGTCCCGTGAGACATTCAGATCCCACGGGGTCCTCCTGCTCTATGACGCAGCTCCTGGGTCCCAGACTCCCTGGCCGACAGAGCTGCAGGCTGCGGTGCGGTGTGCCTGCGTGGGTGTCTGCCTGTGTGCACAGCAGTCTGTGACCCGAGAGCTCCTTGGACCCCCTGCATCTTCCACAAAGCTTTCCCACTCTTCACACCATTCCCTCCCAGGAGCCTTGCGCGGCTCTGGCTTCAATGAGCCTTGACTATCCTGACCTTTATGATAAGATTTATCTGTGACGACTGTGTGCTAACCTGCCAACTTTACAAAGGAAGCAAAGGAGGCCCAGAGAAAGGAAGGCCTTGCCCCACATCTCCAACAAGTTCGGGATAGAAGTGCCTCCTCACCCGTAAGGATATGTAGGTGTGTCCTATGTGATCCGAAGAACAAGTTGTGCCATGGCCTTGTCAGATTCCACGGTGAAAAGGAGTCTGGGGCCTCTGGTCCAGGACTTTTAACTCTCTCCCACCCAGCAGTTAGAGAGATTTTTTTAAACATTGGGTTCTGTGTAAGGCAAATGCTTTAAATGCCATTCTCCATCCAGCCAGGTTCTCTGAACCTGCCAGCTGGGAGCCCAGGAGAAGTAGCTTATCCAAGGCCACGGCCAAGATGGCATCGGCGTGCACCTTCACCTCGATGGCTGTCACCATGGTGCAGGGGTGCAAGGGAGGAACTGGGCTCTCCACGCGGGGCCAGCTTCTCTCCGCACAGCCAGTGGGCTTGGGAGCCCTCAGAAGCCAACCGCGAGCTATTTTTCATTCGTTTCTAAATCATCACATACTTGAGAGCCCGACTGTCATCGACTGAAACACTCTCTACTTCAATAGCTCCTCACTTGTCCCCTAAATAGATCTACTTTGAGCTATTTCCCGGAGCCAGCCACTGTTGGCATCGATGGGTCACCGGGTGTGCTGTCAGCACGGCCAGGGTATAAACCATGGCCCAGACTCAGAGAGCTCAGACTCCGGAGCATGGCCCAGAGGAGGCAGCCGCAGACAGCCACTTATGAAAAGCCTTATGCTTGAGATCAAAAAGTCATGTAACTATTGGTGTATCCATATTTCAGTCAGGATGGGCTAGGCTATGCTGAGAAGATAAAGAAATCCCCGTGTCTTGGTGACTTACAGTCAGACTTCACCTTAATGACTCTCGTGCCCCAAATCTGCTGTTGGTCAGGCTGCTGGCCAGGGCACAGGCTGCTTCCAGCTACTTCCGCCCTCTCAAGGGCAGCCTTGGGAAGAGGAGGGGAGAGGACTTTGGAGGATAATGGGGGTGGCTGGCTTCACTTCCGCCCATAAGTCCTTGGCCAGAACTCAGTCACATGCCCTCGGCCTAGCTAACTACATGGGATGCTGAAATGTGCTCTTCCTGTGTTCCCCGGGGAAGAAGAAAAAATGCCATGGGATTTGGGGAACACAGTACTGTTTACCATAATTTGCTTTGCTTTAATACAAAAAAATGCATAGGGCACCCCACCCCAATCACATCCTCTCCACTTGAGAAGCACGGCATGGGGGTGTCACATGGATTTCCTAGGACACTGTAGCTGCATGAGGGGGTGCGGGCACCAGGACAATCTTCCCTCCAAGAAACTCACTCCTGGACTTGGGAGTCTGGGGGCACAGCCCAGTTCCCGGCCCTTTGGCAGCTTCCCACCGCTCAGAGAGTTGATTCCAAAGCAGAGCACCACTGACGTCTCTTCTGAGGGGACGGGGCGCCAGCCAGCCTGACTCCACAAGAACCTGCGAAGACCCTAGAAAGAATGTCTGCCCATACCAGGCCAGCCAGAGACTCGGTTCGGACCCCAGGGACCATCTGGTCTGGAGAGAGGTGGTCAAGGGCAAGTCAGCAAAGAAGCCCAGTTCCCCTCTCCTCCCTGGCTGAGAAGGGCAGGTCCTGGGAAAAACAGGCTTGCCCAAGGCTTTGCCTGGCTCCCCAGTCCCTCCTCTGGTTGGTGGAAGTTGTGTCACCATTAAACTAGGGCTGAGGACATGGGGGTTATGACCCACCTTCTTCAGTCACACACAATGGACTGCATGTTGTGTGTGGGATGGCATGTGATTGGTCATTTCATCCACGGCACACGCTCAGGAAACACTTTTTTTTAATCACCCCAGCTCCCAGCTGAGGTCACTGAGATCAGAACTGAAGGGATGTAACCCACTTAGGTGGCACAGGATGTCATGCAAATGCCAAAGCACACTTGGTGCCCAGCCCTCGGTCCAGCAGAGCCTGAAGCCCAGGGTTCTGCTGTGCACTGGCCCTGCCCATGGCCCTCCACCAGGCAGGTGCAGACCCAGAGAAAAATGGAAATGGGACGCTGGGCGCAGTCCTTGACTAGCAGCGTGCCAGCACGCATTTCTCTGAAGGCACCTGAGCTTAATCAAGCTCCTTAGGAAAGGCCTCCCCAGCTCCCTCCTGCCTCTGGAGGCCACCTCTCCTCTAAGTAAGGCTTCTAGAACAGCCACGGAGCACCCAGCCTATAGGGGTTGTTTCCAGCGTGGCAGCCAAGCAGCAGAGGAGAGCATTCCAAGCTGAATGGGGACCCCTGCCCCTGATTCTTGGGCATACACTCCCTTGGGGAGCGGGCTTTTGGGTTAATGCAGCCGCATCCACGTAGGGTGTGCATTAAGCCAATCCCCTTCGAGATCTCAAAGGCGCAGACTAGACATGGAGAAGGAAGGACAAATGGGGGCGGATGGCTGCCCCGTGGCAATTGTCAAGAAACCAAGCGACAAACGCTACCTGGGAAAAGGAGTCCGCCCTGAGAAGGGATGGAGAGAGCCTTGCCCTGGAGCCGGCGTCCTGCGCTCTGACAGCCGGTTTCCTAGCCTGTGAGACAGAGCACGTCTGCTCATCAAAGCCCCCGCCTGTGGTAGTGCTGGTGTGGCAGCTTGCGCTAACACATGCAGGGAGCCACGTCGAGACTTCCCCCCAGTGCCCGGGGCTGCGGTCACCTCTGACTTGAACGTGCCAGGCAGTGAGCAGGCAGGGGATGGGTGATGAAAACAGTGATCACGTGCCAAGCATCGTCTCCTCCCAGATTCCAGCCCGTCCCCTGCCATCTCGGTGACTCAGATGGCATCGCTTCCCTTGAGAGCAGAGGGGGCTGGGTGTACACGCAGTTTGGGGCTGGCAGTTGACCAGAGGTTGGTGGATTCAAAGCACCCAGAAGCTGCATGCGGGAAGAGGCCTGGCAGCCTACTGCTGCAGAGATGTTGCTGTTGATGTGTGTGGCTGAACCCATTCTGACTCACAGTGGCCCTCCATGGCAGGGCAGAGCCTCCCCACGGGCTTCCTGGTCTGTAGTCATCACAGGAACTGACTCCTGCCTTGGATGGGCTGCGAGGCTTGAACTACCAACCTTCCTGTTAGCGGCAAGCACATAACCACTGTGCGACCAGGGCTCTTCCGTCGAGAAAACCCTGTGGAGTCGTTCTGGTGTAACCCATCCACAGTAGCTAAGAAGCCCAAGGCCCGAGGGCACAAAAGCCTTGGCGTTCCCTCCCTCACCCCCTCTGTCCACCCCGAGCCGCCCCACGCTGCCACCGCACAGAGAAAAGAAACCCCGACCCATGATCACAGCCAAGACTCCCCGACTGCTCCATCCACGTGAGGCCTCCCATGGTGCCAGCCTTAGCAGTCAGGCCCGGCTCCTGGCTCTCAAAACCACAACACACGCAGCCCCGGGCTGGGCACTGTCATTCTCGCTTCAGCTCTTCCTGTGTGCACACACCTATCTGACACGAGGCAGGGAGAGAAACGCCTCCTAAAGACAGAGAGAAGTCCCAGTGCATTGGCAAACAGCCCTTCCCGCCAGGGCCAGCCAGAGAGTCACTCACAGTCCTTGTGCGTTCCGGTCATCCATGTTGTCCTGGGGTGCAGTCAAATTCTGACTCATGGCAACAGAACACACGGCCCGGGCCTCCCATCCTCGCAGGCAACACTGTATCCAAGCACATTGCGGGAGCCACTGTGTCTGTCCAGCGCGTGGCCTTCCTCTCCTCCTCTTCTTCACTGACCCTCTACGTTACCAAGCTCGATCTCCTTCTCCGGACTAGCCCCTCGGAAAAACCCGTTCCAGGCAGAATCTTGCCATCCTTCCTCCTAAAGAGCATTCTGGTTGTACTCTTCAAAGACAAAGTTGTCCATTCTTCTGTCAACCCATGGGATCCTCAATATTCTTCACCTATGCCACAATTCAAATGCACTGAAGCATCTTCAGTCTTCCTATTCATTGTCTGGTTTTCTCATGCATGTGGGGCGGCTGACAATACCACGGCTTGGGTCAGGCACATCTTAGTCCTTGTGTTAGCCAGGGTTCTCCAGAGAAATAAAACCAGGACACTTTATAAACACACAGAGAGAGAGAGAGAGAGAGAGAGAGAGAGAGAGAGAGAGAGAGAGAGAGAGAGAGAGAGAGAGAGATACAGCACAAAGAAATATAACACCTAATTAGTCCACACAGCAATACAGAGGTCTCAGTTCAACTCACTTCCATGGATGTTAATATACTGGAAGTCCTTCAACTCACTAGGGCTGCTGGGTCCAAGGTCACAGAAGCAGACAGCTGAGTCTTCCCTAGGATAATGCAGGCAGTCCGGCCACAGGCAGCAAGCAGCAGGGTGGGTCACCAGCAGTCAGCAGCTCGGGAGCTTAGCTAAGCAGGCCCAGATGGATATCGAACTCAAGCAATGCAAGACGACAGGATCAAACAAACAAACAAACAAACAAAAAAAGACTACAGGATCCACCAACCTCATCAAGTGATGTACACACCAGCAGCGTGGCAAAACAGGTCTCAAAGGAACTTCAAGCTCTAGTGACACAATCCACAGCTTGGCTGTCCCACATGTAGTGGAGCTCACAAGTTGAAGCAGACAACTAGCTAAAGCAGCCGCTTGCTGGTCCAATCACCAGAGAGCAAGAGAGAGGGGTGGGGCCTGCCAAGCCATTTATCTCTTTGCCCTCCAATCAAACTGCAACCTTATGAAACCCGCATATTCCTATTGCCCAGGTTGGCACAATAAACCTAACTGTCACAGTCCTCAAAGTGACATCTTTACTTTTGAGCCCATCTAAGAATTCTGGTGCAGCTGATTTGACCGATGTAATAATATCATTTGATTTTTTGATTGCTGCTTTCGTGAGTGTAGATTATGGATCCAAGTAAAATGAAATCCTTGACAGCGTTAGTCTTTTCTTGTTTAGCGTGACGTTGCTTGTTGGTCCAGTCGTGTAGCTTTCTATTTTCTTTATGTGGAGTTATAATCCACACTGAAAGCTGTAGACTTTAACTTTGTGTTTCAAGCCCTCTTCACTTGCAGCAAGCTCTGTTGAGTCACCTGCATATAACGGGTTGATAATGCGTCTTCTTTCAAACTTGAAGCCACGTTCTTCGGCACACAGAGAAAGTAAACATGGTAAAAGAAAACAAGGCTGACGCACGCCGTTCCTCACCCTAAACCACTCAGCGCCACCCTCGTTCTGTGTGAGCGACTGCCTCTTGATCTACATACAGATTCTGCAAAAGGATAATGAAATGATCTGGAATTTCCATTTTCCTCAGTCATCCATAATCTGTTACGTGCCACGCCATCAAACGCCTTTGCGTAGTCAACGAAAGTAAACACCTTTCTGCTATTCTTTACTTTCATGCAGGGTACATAGGGCATCTCCAGTGACATGCTTCATGCCGGGACCTCGTCTGTGCCCTTCTTGGGGTTTCTAGCAGTTCCCTGTGGCTGGACTGCTGCGATCGCTTTTAAGACTATCTTCAGCAAAATGTTGCATGTCAGTTAATCGGGCGGAGGTGGCTTACGTGTTGCTGTGATGATGGATTTTAAATACTAGTAGAGTGTCCCCAGGGTGGACAGGTTTCCACCGAGATTCTAGACTACAACTAGGAAGATGCATCTGGTGATCTACTCCCAAAACTGATCAGCAAAGACCTTCGAGTAGAGGCAGAGCATTGTTTAATACAGTGCCGGAAGATGAACCCTTCACGTTGGAAGGCATGAAGAATATGACTCAAAATGAGACGGAGCAGCTGTCAGCGCCCATGAATAATCAGACAGGGACTGTATGGCGATGAGTCAAAAGGTACAGCTACTAGAATTCCAATTCATACATGCATGGGTCTATTCCAAGCAAAGCCTATTTAAATATGTACCTATTATCTGTGGATGCGTGAGGCACGTTCTCTCCGTAATAAACTAGCCTCCGCCTCATTGGGATGCCTTCAGAGAGAGGTCCAATCAGAACAGGATCTTCCAAGGGGATCTGCTGGCCGATTAAAATGAAGGCAGAGAGAGCAGCTCAACTGATGATAGTGGCGGCTTCCGGGCATTCCAAAGGGGTCGTCTTGACACCGTTTCTCATCGGACAATCACCGTGGTTTCTAGGAGGAAGTCTTAAGAATGCCGGGAACCGTGTTGGCAAGTGCACTGGAAAGCTGCACTAAGAAAACGTTGTTGTTTTCTGTCCGTCCCGACAACTCACTGCTCATTCCTGGAGGCTAGCCAGGGCCGTGCTGCTGACATGCCTTGGGAAACGACCCTTCACCCTGCAGCCCTGGTCTTGCCCCGTCAGACTTGTGTTCCCCCAACTTAGAGAGCATTTAAAGGACCAAGAGTTGAGTCCTTTGAGGGTGCCAGAACTGCCGTTTGACATGGTGCAAACCAGAGAGTGCAGACGTCTCCAAACTAGGCTTAGGGACGCACCACCTTCAGAAGCATGTGCAGGATATGTTGAGAAACAATAGCTTCACCTGTTGATGTGTTTATTTACTAAAGATTGCTTTGATTTTATGTGGGACAGATTAAATCCTGTAAAGATTTAAAGTCTGGGAGACCAAAGGGGCGTTCTAGCCCGCCCTATCGGGTAGCTGTGAATCAGAGTTGACTCGATGGCAGTGAGATTGAGGTTTTATTTTATATCACTCCTTTTTAACTTTCCCTTGTTCACGAGTGACTCTGGGAGAATTGGAAGTCACTAGAAATTACGTGGACTGTGTAGCGATTAATATCCTAGACACGAGTGAGCTGAAATGGGCTGGGATTGGCCATTTTGGGTCAGATAGTCATATGGTCTACTATGTAGGGATGACAAATTCATTATCAAAGAGAACATTTCAATATCTATCCTGAAGGATGATGCTGCCATTGATAAGATGATCTCTATACATGTGTGTGATAGGTTTTGTGTCTATTTGGCTGGGACAGGATTCTCAAAGGGTTTGTCAATTAAGACCTAGTAATGACCCATGGTTTGACCGAACACCATGTAAATACGCCCATAATGGGATGTAGTATGAGCAGCCAATCAGCTGTAAGAAGATTAGGGTGGGGTGCTAAACTATTACTCGGATCATAGCCCTGATGCAATCAATTGGAAGTTTCCTCGGGGATGTAGTTTGTTTCCACCTATTTCTGGACTTTGGCCAAACTTGCTTGTACTTTTGGATTCTACATTGGGCCCATCAATCTCCAATTCTTTGTATTTGAACCAACTGCCTGCTAACCTTGGATTTATTCACCTCTGCAGCCACCAGCCTGTCACCTTACTGCCAATTTTGGGTTCATCCGCCCTTGTAACGACTTGAGACAGGAGAAGCCTCCAGCCTGACTCCTGACCCACGGATTTGGAACCCGTATGTGGAATTGCCTGCTTCTACAACTGTGTGAGTAAGTTTGTTCACATACATAAATATGTACACTTCACTGGTTTTGCTTCTCTAAAGAACCCCGCTCACGACAGCCTACAAGGAAGACCCAACAGAAGCGTCCAACATTCAATAATTTCAGGACGTAGCATGTGTTCAAGACCAGTTGTTGAAAAGAGAATGCAAGAGCAGTGGATTCTCCAATGGCTCTGCTAGCCAAAGTCTCTATTCCCCTCAAACTACCGCTTCCTTCATGAGTCTGTTAAGAAGGCGGGGGAAGATACTGACAGAATTCACCTGTGAGTAATTGTGAGCAGGATTCCCTGCAACAGGATTCTGCTGCATATAGAATGAACCCAGGAGTGGAGCATGTCCTCTGGACCCGCTATCCCGGGTCCGTGAACCTCCTGAATCCAGAAGACAGTTATAACGTTAGAGGAGCAGCAGCAGAAACCAGAGGATGGGGCAGAGTCGTGGGCATACCAACCCACGGAGCAAGTCAAGCCGGGTGCTTTCATGCAGGACCCTGGCTTGCAGAGGAGGGTGCCTCTGGACACTTAAATAGGGACGCTGAGCTTGCTGATCCACAGAAGTAGAGCTGAGTGCCTTTGGGCGGTGACTAACGAGTGGAGTACCTCTGAGCATTTAATTCAGGGAGCCGGGTTGGCAGACCCACGAGGCTTGAGCTGAACGCTTTGGGGTTGCGGCGTACAGCACAGTGGAATGCCCCTGTGAGCATTTCTTAGCCGACCCGTGGGAGTTACATAATCTCAACTCGAGGCTATTAGGAGTGAAGGGACGGCGTCTAGTCTGTCAGTCGGGTCACTGTCTGATGATCCTTCCTTCTGGGTGTGGGCTTCTCATGAGGAATCTGGGAACTTCCTCTCTTTCTCCCTGGAGGTGGCCCACACACTCTCTCTGCTTCAACTGCCTGTTGAGGAGCCACACTCAGGGAGCCGGGGGAGCCAGCGCTGAGATGATTCCACCGCCACTGGATCCACAAGACTATTCACCCACCAGCCTGTGAGCTGCCTGCAGTCGGCATCATTGCATGTGCTGTGTGAGTCTGAAGAGGAATTCACGGACTCGTATCAGACGTATGGGCGAATATCAGACGCATGGACTTGATCTGGACTTGGCTGGAATGTTTTCTCAATGTACACTTGCTCTGTGCATGTGAGGGTCTCTGAATTTGTTTCTCTAATCAACCCGGCCTATCACAAGACCTGAAGGAATTTTGTAACATGTCCTGATCAACAGCTCTATACTGAGGAAGCCCCACTGGCAGTAAACACTGTCGACTTCCTTAACACAGTTAGTCATGAATTTCACCGGCGTGTTCTTGGGAGTCATTGCAATGGCTATTCTATTAGGAACTAGAGAACATCAATGAAGGCAACGCAGAGACGTCCAAGCTGCACTGGAGACGTTGGCAAAGCCCGAGCCCCAGGAGCTGGCAGAGTACTGCGCAAGGTGCTCCAACAAAGGGGTGCAGTGCTGGAAGCACATTCTCATGAGTCAAGACATTTAGAAGAAAGCTGTCTCGCGAGACAACTGATCAGAAGAGACTCACATTTGTGTCCATTCCAAAGGAAGCCACCCAACAGAAGGAGGGGATTACTGAGTAACACCATGAATAACGTATACAAGTCAGATTCCAATTCTTAACTCGATAAAATGTGGAAGAACGAGATCTCTTTTACGAAGGTTTCTTTTTTAAAAGAAAGAAACTTTTCAAACTTTTGGTTCTTGTAATATACCTTGAAAATTCGTTTCCATGGTAACTTATTCCCCAAGGACACTGAATGAAATGAAATCCCACCGCATGGAAAAGAAACCACCCCACGAGCAGGGCCTCTTAAACATAGTGGTTGTGTGTGTGTGAGTGTGTGTGTGTGTGAGTGTGTATGTGTGTATGCATGAGTGTGTTTGTGTATGTGTGTGAGTGTGTGTGTGGGTGTGTGAGTGTGTGTATGCGTGAGTGTGTGTGTATGTGTGTGTGTGTATGTGTGTGAGTGTATGTGTATATGCGTGAGTGTGTGTATGTGTGTGAGTGTGTGTGTGTGTGTGTGTATATGTGTATGCGTGTGAGTGTGTATGTGTGTGAGTGTGTGTATGTGAGTGTGTGAGAGAGTGTGTGTGTGAGTGTGTATGTGTGTGTGAGAGTGTGTGTGTGTATGTGTGTGTGTATGTGTGTGTGTGTGAGAGAGTGTGTATGGGTGTGAGTGTGTGTATGTGTGTGTGTGAGAGAGTGTGTGTGTGTATCCGTGAGTGTGTGTGTGTGTATGGGTGTGAGTGTGTATGTGTGTGTGAGTATGTGTGTGTGAGTGTGTGTATGTGTGAGAGTGTGTGTGAGTGTGTGTGAGTGTGTGAGAGTGTGTGTGTGAGTGTGTGAGAGTGTGTGTGAGTGTGTATGCGTGTGAGTGTGTATGTGTGTGAGTGTGTATGTGTGTGAGTGTGTGTGTGAGAGTGTGTGTATGTGCGTGAGTGTGTATGTGTGTGTGTGTGTGTGTGTATGTGTGAGAGAGTGTGTGTGTGTGTGTGATTGCTGTTGGGTCCTGTTGAGTGCGTCCCTGTTCCTGGTGACCTAATGCACAAAGACCCTAAGAACCGGTCCTGCACCGTCCTCCTCATCACTGTGCGGTTGGAGTCCATCGCTGCCGCCACTGTGTCAGCCCATCTCGGACCCTCTTCCTCTTTGTCACCGCCTTCTGCTTTACCAAGCATGACGTCCTTTTCCAGGGACTGGTCTCTGCTGATAACATGTCCAAAGTACATGAGAAAGTCTTTCCAACCTCCCTGCAAAGGAGCGTTCTGGCTGTACTTCTTCCAAGACGCGTGTTTGTTCTCCTGGCCATCCACGATATTGTCAGTATTCTTTGCCAACACCACAACTCAAGCGCATCACACCGCCTTTGGCCTTCCCGAGTCACTGCCCGACTTGCACATGCGTATGAGGAGAACTGAAAATACCGGCTTGGGTCAGGCACCCCTCAGCCTTCAAAGGGGCGTTCTGGCTGTTCAGCTCTTTGAAAGGGTCTTATGCAGCAGACTTGCCTAATGCAGCACATGGTTTGACTTCCCGATTGCTGCTTCCGTGAGCATTGACTGTGGAGCCAAGCCAAAGGAGAGCCTTGACAACATCGGTCTTTGCTCCATGTCACGATGTTGTCGGTGCATACATGGGAACCATGCAGATGGCTAAAACAAACCAAGAGAGCATAAGAGGGTGTAGCTTCCCACCCGTCCCTGTCCCCTGGGCTTTCTTTCCAATTTCCAGAGGCTGCTAGTACTCCTGGGTTTGGTGACCCTTTCAGAGATGTTATGAGTTGCCATGGAGTCCAGCCCCGCTCGTGGTGGCCCGTGCATCCGGTCGAGTTGTTCCATAGGAACCAGTGATGGAAGGCTGCGGCTTGTCTTCTGGTGCGTCTCTCGGTGGGTTCAAACCACCAACCCTTTTGACTGGTGGTCAAGTGCTTAACTATTTGCAGAAACACACAGAGAGAGCAGTCCCAGGACCTTCAGAAGGAGAGCCCCCAGTGGCGTGCCTTCAGGTCTCTGTCGGAAGTGGTGGAGACTGAGGCAAGAGGTAAGAGGCTAAATAGCATGGAGGCCGTTTTCAGAGCAAAGAAGCCAAGCTGAGACCTAGAGCCAAGGCAAGAAGACCGTGAGACAGAACAGAGGAGCAGAGCTGAGGCTGTGAGACTGTTCGGCCGAGCGACAGGTGGGCTTCCTGGCCCATGGAGACAGAGGCCACGGGACCGCATGGCTGAGAGGCTGAGACTCAGAGAGAAACTTGGCTGCTGGCTAAGGAGATGTGTGGCCATGGACCAATGACTACATTCTTATGGATCCTGATTACGGTAACCCGCCAAGTTTCCTACTAAAGCCCCATCATTGTGGGTTGTGTCTAGAAGCTCTGTGTGGCCACACAGTGACTGATCAGCCCTAGTGTAGAGTAGAGGGCCCTGGGAAGAACAGGTAGTGTCAGAACCAATCAGGAGACGGGGAGGGTGGATGCATGTCTGACCTCTGCCGCACGGCAATTGGCCTTGAGTTTGTGGGACCTTTTTTGACTTCTCCTTCCCTGTGTGGCCGGAGGAGCACAGAAGGGCCCCTCTGTGCCATGGACAGCACTGCATGTAGGAGGGGACATAAAGGAAAGAAAATAAGCTATCAAATCACAGAAACCTTTATGAAACAAAAATACCAAATGTGAGGCTCTCCCTCCTCCACAGAACCCCCACCTAGGTCGATCCATATCTGTGGGCAGTGTTTCCACCTTGGCGACCCTTCCCAGAAGCATTCTCCCGTTTCTACCACAAACGGCAGTGTGGGCATCCTCGGGGGACACACATTCTGTTGCTTCGAATGTTCTTTGGGTTTGGGGAACAAAAAGAAACCGGAAGGGGCAAGCATGGGGCGCTGTAGGGCCGTTTCCCTATGAAGTTCTTGCAGCTCAGCCCGTCCGACCCTCAGAGAGAGCACGGGTTGTCTCCATGGAAAATATTGCCAGCGTGGCCTTCCTGGTCCTCTCACGAATGCGGTTTCCAGTGTTCTTAAAATGTCTTCCTCATAAGCCCCAGGGACGGTTCTGGGTCCTTTGAACAATCTACAAAGTCAAGATGAGCCCTTTGGAATAAAATAAAACAAAACAAAGCAGCAGTTACTAGCACCTCTGAGCTGCTCTCTCTGCCTTGACTTTGACCAGCGATCCCCTTGGAAGACACTGGGTTGATGGGACCTTTTGGTTTGGGGTCTTGTTTGAAGGCAGCGTCCTAAGACTGAGACAGCGTACTGATTCGTGAGAGAGCCGGTCTGCAGCCATCCGCGGACATAGATGTGCTTGAACACATTCTGTTTGGAATAAACGGGCACATGTATCAACTGGGGCCCTGGCAGCAAGACTTTTGCACTGAGCCTTGTAGCTCCCTCTGCCTCGATTCATGCGCTGGCCTGCCTTTACGCGTCATGGTTCTGGAGCGTAGAGATGGCGGCACGAGGCGAACACGTAGGTTCGTTTCTTAGTGGCAGCAGGACCGATGCTGGATAGCACCGTGATGTAGGTGACGGGTCCCTAACTGGGGCACACGCTTGCTTCTGGCTTTCTGTGACGGCACCAGGGCTGCATTGATGATCCTGGTGCGAGCATCGCTGCATGCAGCGTGAGGGTGGCCTCAAAAAGGAGGCGCTGGCACCCCAAAGCACCGTCGGGACAGTTAAATGGCCCCCCAGAAACCGGGAGAGTTTCCATCTTCCGCATTCCCTAACATGGCGCGCTGTCCAGCACTGGCTTTTGCCGGCGGACGGGCACACGTTCATTATTTTCCACTTTTCTTAGGCCCGAGGTGGACAGTTCTTTCCAGGTGCTTAAAGCCATTCGTGTGTCCTTCGCCGCGAACTGGCCCTTCATGGCTTAGGCTCGCTTGCTTGCTTTCTTTTCTTTTTCCAACAGTTTGGCTGGCATGTAATTCACAGATCGTGCGATTCAAAGCCTTTGTTTATTTCCCTTCTGGCCGTTTCCTCGTAGATTTGTAGCAGCTCTTTCCAGATGGGAAGATCGATCTTTGGTTACTGTTCCGTTTTTAAAATAGAAACCGGCGTGAGATTGCCATCCCGTGAAATTTGCCATTTTTAGGTGACCCATTCGTCGGCGTTGAGAACAGCCACCCCTGTCTGCGACCAGCACCTCTGTCTAATTGCAGACCACTTTCACCCTTCTAATGCCAACACCCAACCCCTCAAGCAGTGACTGCCCAATGCAGAGGAACCCGTCGGACAGAGCAGAATTGCGCCTTAGGGTTTCTGAGACTGGAAGTCCGCATGAGCGCAGACAGCCTCGCACTTTCTCCCGAGGAGTGGTGGATGGGTTTGAACAGCCAGCTTCGCAGTTAGTAGCCCAAAGCTTAATCCACTGCCCTATGGAGCAGTTCCCCACGGGATCCTCATGAGTCGGAATGGACTTCCCGGCAACGGGCTTCGTGGTATGCTTTTCCCCGTGGATAACGGGTCATTTGAAATGGTCATCGGCAACTGGACATCCCGCCACAGAAGGGTCACAGGAAGGAACGAGCCAGCCAGGGTGTAGTACAGCACCGATGAAACGTAACATTCCTCTAGTTCAGTAAAGCATCCTCCCCGCCCACCCCCACTATCATGACCCCAGTTCTACCTTACAAACCCAAGCAAGACCGGAGCATGTACACTGGTACTCAACACACAGAATCCAGGACAGATAAACCCTCAGGAACAGTAATGGGAGTAGTGATACCATGAGGGTAGGTGGGGGGAGAAGGGGGAACTGATCGCAATGATTGGCATATAACATCACCCAGGGTGACAAACAGCAGAAACGTGGGTGAAGGGAGACAGCAAATGGTGTAAGATAGGAGAACAATCATAATTTATAATTTATCAAGGGGTCACAAGGCGGGGAAGGGAGGGAAAGGGGGTGGGCAAGAGGAGCTGATACCAAGGGTTCAAGTAGAAAGAAAAATGTTTTGGAAATGACGATGGCAACACATGTGCTTGATACAATGGATGGATGGATTGTTGCGAGAGCCCCCAATAAAATGAGTTTACAGAAAAGAAAAGGCAGGGCCGTGGAGGGCAGCAAAGTGCAGGCGGTGACACTCCCATGAGGACAAGGGGCACCTCCAGTGTGGAGTGGACCTACGGCCACCTTTCTCTCCCCGCACAGACCTCAGGCAGGACTCCGGTCACCGGCCTGCCCTGGCCCACCCCGCCTGTCCTCTGCCCTCTGCCCTGTGGGCTGCTGACTGTCTCCTCCACCAACCCCATGGCCCACCACCCGTCCTGGGCCCCATCAGCCCCCTTCCCTGCGGCTCCCTGCACCAGGTACGCTCCAGGCAGAGCCGGGCAGAGGAGGCGCTCCAGGATGCGTGGGTAAAAGAACAAAGGGAGACTCTTCCCGCTGCCTAACTCATGGGCACAAGAGGTGAAGGGCGAATCCCCTCCGCTGCCTCGGCCTGATTTGAAAGCATGCCTTCACCGGAGAGACTCTCCCTTTCGTATAAGTAGCCATTAAACACTTCGTAAGATGCAAGCTTTTAAAAATGCAACTCGCCCCGTTCTTCCCAGGTAATTATCGTCTGCCCTGCAAGTGTGTGGAAGACCTTTCCACTGACGACTTAGTGCTCATTTCAGAGGACAAAGTGGAGCCCTTTGGGGGAGCAGTTCCCTGCTCTCCATCCCATCCCATCCCATCCCATCCCATCCCATCCCATCCTGTAATGTCCTTGGGGGGTGGGGCCCCGGGGACTGCTAGGGCAGGATGTCAGGGCCTTAAGGGCTCCCCTCCCTCAAGAATCACTTTCAACAGATGCCCAAGCCTCCAGGAAGGGGTGTGCCCACCCCTCTTCAGTTCTGCCTCACACTTCCCGCACCTCCACCCCCCCTCAAGCCCCACTGTCCTTGGTCACACCCTGGATGGTTCTAAGAATGGAAGGTGATAGGGGCTTCCCTCTCGAGAGTGCAGCCCTGGACCTGCCTGGCCTTCTGTCTGTCTGTCTGCCTGCCCTGCCTGCTCTGCCCTGCTCCCGGCCAGGTCTGGCTCCTCTCTGCCAAAAGGGTGGGACTTCTCCCTCTCTTTCTCCCTTCCTCCTTTCCTCCCTCCCTCTCTCTCTCTTTCCCCCTCCCCTCCCTCCCTGGCTCCACCTTCTGGGCTCAGGTCACTCCTTCCCCCTCTCTGGCTCCCTCTTCTACACTGGCTGAGCATCTACTGTGTTCCAGCAACGTGTTAGACCCTGGTCTAGACAGTGGGAGGAACCCAGTCGCAGGCCCTGCCCACCGGGAATGTAGGGTCCAGAGACATTCTGCCTGAAGGACACTGGGGGGCTGACTAAGTGGAGAAGACAGGAGCAGCACACAGTGGGGGTCCTGGGCAAAGGCCCCAGGGTCGGGTGGGGTGCGGGGAGGCGGGCAAGGAGGCCACTGGCCCTGCTCAGTGAGCTGCAGGGCAGCCGAGGGAGAGGGGCCAGGTCCTGCCAGACACAGGCCAGGGTGAAGGTGTCCTCCTTGCCCTGGGGAGTGTTCAGAGGAGGACAGGATGAGGGTTGTGTTTTCAAAGCCTTCAGGTGGCCTCAGACAGAGGGGGAGGGAGGGCTGGCTCCAGGGAGGTGTTGGGTGATGGACTTTCAGGCGCCGCTCTGAGCAGTTCATTGCCATCGCACATGCGGCTGAATGGAAAGCTTGTGAGGACAGACCTGCCCACAGCTGCCAGCACTGTGGCTTGGCACACAGTAGGTACTGTGAACTTGGAAAGAATAAACAACAGGGAGGAAAAAAAACCTTACTGCCATCGAGTCACTGCTGACACATAGCATCCCCCACCCCCACCCTGTACCCCACCAGCCTCTGTGGTTTCCCTGTAACCGTTTGCTGGAGTAGAAAGCCCAGTCTTTCTCCCTCAGGGCTGTTGGTGGTTTGGAACTGCTGGCCCTGAGGATCAGAGCCCAGTGTGTAACCACTGCACCACCCAGGTTCCTAAGTCATAGAGAGAGGGGTCAAACGAATAAATGACAGATTTAAGACATGGGGAAACTGGCGCTCTTGGTCTTAGGCTGAGTCACCTGGGGAGACTGACCTTACAGCAGAGCTTGGAGGGGAGGCAGGGGCTGTGGGCTCAGACCTAGAAGGAAACCAAAGGAAATCCCGCTCCTGCCACCTGATTCACAAAGACTTGTTTGCATGACTCTTCATCTCCTGCCCGCCCACAGGCAGGCACACCCACGCTCCCAATACATAAATCTGGGCCACTTTTCAGCATTGTTTACCATCCCTGCGGAAGGTGAGTCACGTGGCCTCCAGGAGCATCCTGTTAGCTGAGAGGCTGCAGTATATCAGATTGAATCCCATGCCCGGCGGAGCCCGTGAGCCCCGTGCTGCTCAGAAACCTGTGTGGGTGTCTTCGGACAGAGTTATGCTGCCTCCTTCCTGTAATGAACTCGCTGCCTCTCCTCCTGCCGGGCTCCAGCAGGGAAGCAGGGGGATGAGGACCTTGAATTCATTCCCTGCCTACAGCTGGAAGGGAGGGAGCTACCGGGAAGAGAGCTGATGCAGGGCTAGTCCTGGGTGCTGGCCCTGAACTTGTGTGCAATTTGCCCAAGGATTGGCTCTAAGCTTTGCCTTCATCCCTCTCCTGCCTCCCTGCCTTCTGACCAGGGCCCCTCCCCCACCATCTCCCTCCCCTGCCCCCAATATACCTTCCACCCACTGCAGAGGGGTTCGGCCATGACCCCCATGACCTGGCCACACCAGATGCATTTACCTCTGCCCTACTTCCTGGCACTCTGACACGGACCACACCTCTTCCCAAATGAAAATGGGGCACGTGCCCACACTGCCATTCAAACCACACCTTGGCAGACGCCACAGAAACATGCCACAGGATGGACACCTGGCCCCACTCCAGCACGCAGGTCACTGGTCGGCTGCTGCTGTCACACGAATTCCATCACCGAGGAGCTTGAAGAACACAACGTGGTCCTCATGTGCAGCCAGCACCCGCCGTCGGGCTGTGTGCGTGCTGCTGAACAGGTTTCTGTGGGGCTTCCAGGCTGAGACAGACGAGGAAAAGACCTCGACTCCAAAATCTGCCAGGGAAAACCCTGGGGGGTCAGTCTGATGTGCAAGCAGCCACGGGGGGCACAGCCCAGGCAGCCTTCTCTCCCAGTGCACGTGGGGTTGCCATGAGACAGGGACCAACTCCACCGCTGCCAGCAAACAAGAACACATACGCATACACAGATACACTCATGCATGCACAGTGCACACGTGTATGCACTCATACATGGACGTACACATGTGCATGCACATGTACACACATTACACATACACACATACATAAACACACAAACATCAATAGCACACATATATGCACATGTACACACATTACACACACACGCATACATAAACACACAAACATCAATAGCACACATATATATGCACATGTACATACACATGTACATACAGACATGCACACATACACATCACATATACAAACACATTCACACATATACACACAAACACACATACAAACATAAATATACACACATACATATGGACACATACACACATGTACACACATACATATGCACACACATATACATACACACACATATACATGCACATGAAAGCACACACATACTTATTCACACAAATATACACACATACAGCACATAAATATACACGCACGTACATGCACGCATTGCATATATACACACATACGCATTCACACAATGCACATACATATACACACATAAACATGCACACATACAAACACATACATATAAACATGCATGTTGTTTTCAATTTATTTGCATTTCTTGAATTATTCGTGTGGCAAAGCACAGCCTCGCTTATTTATTGTCCATTTGTAGTCCTTCTGTGAATTGCCCTTTCGTGTCTTTTGGTTGGTTTGTCTGCTGCGATGACTGTCCAAGTCTCCAAATTTTGAATTGCCCGTTGCCCTGCCCTTGGGCAACCCTTCAACTGCGTTCTAGATCTAGGATGATCGCTGGCCTCTGAGCACCTGCCTCCACATTTGCACGTCTCATTCGGTGGCGGCGAGTCTTCCGAGATTTTGTTTCCAGGTGGCTCGTTTTCCTTCACAGCGCACTCCCACGGGTGAGGACACGTGCCTTGAGTGACCTGGGCCCCACCAGCACCCCGTGCGAGGCTCCTGCAGACCCACGTGCACAGGCTGGACAAGGACCCTCTGGAATGGACTCTCCCTGAGAATTTGTGTTCCAGACGGCAGGCTCCCTCGCCCTGCTCCCTGCGCTCAGCCCATACCTGCTGGGGCAGGGGTGGGGCCTGGCTCCACCTCTCCCCTCTTCTAGCTGTTTTCCTGCCCCTGGCCAGCCTCCCCGTGCCCCTGGCACCAGCCCCCAGCTGCTGGGGACCCCCAATTCCATGGAGCTGGAGAGCTAGGTATGGGGTGGGGGGTGGTGTTCGTTTCCTACAGCTGCTGGGAGGCCTGCCTTGCTCTGCCACACCTGCTCGTGATCTGCTCTGAACACCTGCAACCTCACCACCCTCCTAGCGCTCTTCTCCTTCCGTGGGAAAACAGCTGAGCTTCCCTTCCACTGGACAACAGCCAAGGTTTCCTGTGCCTTCCACAGGTTCTGCCTTCCGTAGTGTTTCCTGGACCACAGCCTGCGCGGCCATAAGGCCAGAGATGTAGTGTAGTCTCTCAGCACTCTGGAGGCCAGTTGTGCGAATGTGGGGTTGATGCTGGTGGGGGCACGGTCTCTCTGAAGGCTTGAGGAGAGGGTCCGCCTTGTCTCTTCGGGCTTCTGGTGGCCGGGGGCTCTCCTTGGTGTGGAGATCTGCCCCCTCTGACTAGCTCTCTGTGGCCCTTCTCCTCCTCGGCAGGACACCACTCAGAGAGGACCTTCAGGGGCAAAGTGTTAAACAAGGTCACTTTGACAGGTGGGGACTCAGGAGTCCAGCACACTTTGGGCGGGGATGTGGCTAGACCCATGTTTGGATCTGTCTGTGCCCGTACAGATACGTCAGGAGCCCTGGGGGCACAGTGGTTGAGCGCTCTGTGTGCTGCTCCCCAAGAGGCCAGGGGTTTGCAGCCACCAGCCGCTCTGTGGGAGAGAAGACCTGGTCATACGCTCCCAGGAGATCTCAGCCAAGAACACCCATTGGGGCTGTTCTCCTCTGTCCTACCAGGTCCCCAGGGGCTGGAATTGCCTCGAGGACACACGACAATTGGTGCCTGCTGATTCACGCACTGGCATGGGGTTGGTGCTGACTCAGAGCCACCCAATGGGGCAGCGTCGACCTTCCCTGTGAATTTTCGAGGCTGTAACTCTTTCAGAGCACATAAAGCCCCACCTTCCTCCTAGTGAAAGAAAACTGTCGGATAGAGCAGGCTTACCAGTTGGAACGCAACTGGCAGAACCCCTGAGATGACAGCTCTTTGTCACCCTTCAGGTCTAGAAATGGAGCCACCCCCACGGCTCAGTTTTCAGCTGAACAAAAGATGGGTCAACAACGAGCCAGAGGGCAGCACTGGCCCAGGAAACAGCGGGAAGAAAGGGCCTGAGTGACGCTGGGAAACCAGGTGTGGATGGGTTGTGTGATGGAAAACGGAACTGCACCGTAAACCTCCACCCGCTTCACAACAAAATGCTTTCTGTTTTTTGAAAGATTCAGCAATAGTAAAGTCATTCTCAGAACTTTCCCCAGCTTCTTCAGAGAGCCCTCTAGCTCCAGGGCTGGGGCAGAGTCCCAGCAAGCTGTGCCTAGGACATCTCATTATGCTGGGACGTAAGGAAATGCTCACAAACAGGCCGGGGCCTGTCATGGGACCAGCACCGGCTCCAAGGGCTCTCGGGGGCCAAATCTGGGGCTGTTCGCGCACCAGCCTAGTTAAATAGTGCATTACACCCTGAAAGTAGGAATCGTGAGTCACCATAGACAACACACAGGTAAATCAATAAATGGAGAGACAGGAGGATGTGTGCTGACAGTGGGATTCTGAGGGCCAGTTGATAAATGTAGGGGTGCGAGGGCTGGGAGATCATCTTTTTCAGGCGTCACAGTGAACATTGGTTCAATTAAGAATTATTAAGGATTGCTAGACCCAAGAGCAGGAGCAGGGTAATTGCACGGTCTCCCAGGGCCCCTCTACACAGGGTTTATCTGTTGTAAGGGCGAAGGAACAGATCAGGAGCTGTGTGGTGGAGACAGTGGGCCTCACCCGGATGGCATGCCCGTAATGAATGTCACCGAGGAGGGTGAGGGACGTCGTGGGCGTACAGATGTGTCGCTAGGGGCCTCTCTGTGCCATGTGCTGGGCCCGCGCGACTAAGTTGAAAGTCAAGAGAAAGCACCAGGAAAACACAAAACGGTATTTCTATTTCTTAAGAAGCGGCATTGTATTCCGACAAAATGTGAATGCCCAAAGACCAAAAACGTGCTGTGGAAACACTGTCTTAAAAGAGGCTAAGGAGACAGGGCCATGAAACTCAATCCCTCGACCCTAAACAGCATCCAATGCTGAGTGCACATTATAAAGGGCGGCATTATTTTGGTTGTTGTTTTTAAAGGAATGTGAAGAATAGATGAAAGTGTCGATGTTCAATGTACCGACATTCATAACTATGCTGCGGTTATGTAAGAGAATACCATTATTCTTAGCAAATACGCACGGATACATTTAGGAGTAAATGTAAACCATGATGTATGTAGCTTACCTCAAGGGCTCAGTAAAAAATCTACGGAGAGAGAGAGAAAAGGGGAGCGTGAAATGACAAGGCAAGGTTGGGTAAAACATCATTTTAAGGTAAGAAAGAGACACCAAACTTCAAGTATAATTTGAGAACATTTATTAAATCTTAACCAGGACAAAGACAAGACACATCAACCAGATGAGGGAGACCATTAGCAAGAAGTCAGAATGGTATCTGTGATAGGTTTATTGCGCCAACCTGGCCAATAGAACATGTGGGATTAATAAGGTCAAAGTTTGATTGGAGGGCAAAGAGATAAATGGCTTGGCAAGCCCCGCCCCTCTCTCTCTTACTCACTGGTGATCGGACCAGCTTGCAGCTGCTTGAACTTGTGAGCTATCCTACCTGTGGGACAGTCAAAGGTGGACCGTGTCGCTAGAACTTGAGGTTCCTTCGAGACCTGCTTCACCACGCTGCTGGTGTGTACATCGCTTGTGCTAGAGGCTGGCGGATCCTGTCGTCTTGCATTGCTTGAGTTTGATATCCTGCTTCACGAAGCTCCTGAGCTGCTGATGGTTGGGTGACCCGCCCTGCTGTTTGCTGCCTGTGGCCGGACTGCCAACTTTGCCCTACGGAAGACTCAGCTGTCTGCGCCTGTGACCTTGGACCCAGCAGCCCTGGTGAGTGGAAGGACTTCCAGTATATTAACTGTTCCACGGAACTCAGTTGAACTGAACCCTCTGTACTGCTGTGTGGACTAATTAGCTGTAATATTCCTTCTTGCTGTATCTATCTATCATCTATCTCTATCTATAACCAAAAGTGTCCTGGTTTTGCTTCTCTAGAGAACCCTGGCTAAGACAATTGGCACCAGGAGTGGTTCTAGAGAAACAAGGGGCATCAGTAGGGCCTTCTCAAATTGGCTCTGCAGCCCTGATAATGCCAGCTCTCCCCCTACAGGCCTGGATACGTCTGCCAGTCTTACCAGAGTGGGTGGTGTGAATCCCTGGTGTGAAGTGGGAAAGCTACTATCCACAGTACCTCCACCAATAGATGGAGTGCTGGGGAGAGGAGAGGAGAGGCTCTGGGTGATCGTGTGTTTGATATTTTCCAGCAGTTTTGTCGGGATGAGAAGTCTAGGGAAGCTGGCTGGCTGGTCCTCCTTACAATAGAAAATGTGATCAAGGAAAGGGATCATCTCGGAACCTCAGAAGCACATCGCAAGTGCCGAACAACAGGCATAAAAGCTGCTCTCCTCTGGTGATAGAGCTGACGTTGCTGAGAACCAAATCCAGTCTCATCATACGAGTAGCTGAATTACAGCGTCAGCTGAATTGCAGGTCTAGAACAGTGTCTGACACTAAAGTAATGCCATTAATCAGAAACATGGGATGGGGACCCTGAAACATGGATGGGGACATATGGACTGATGATACAGGAGAATATTGAGCCCCTAGAGTCTATTGAGCCAACTCAGTCAATAGATCCACCCCTCCCACCTGAGGGGATCAACCAACTATCAGTAAAAAAAAAAACAAAAACCCACACCTGAACAGATTAACCAAACTGTTCAAGCTGAAATGCCAGGTGGGGCTGCATCGGTAGCATTGCCTGGGGAAGATGCCTTACAAGATATTGCTGAGAGCCCCCAGGAAACATGCCCCC